>NC_000075.6:119187143-119532976 GCF_000001635.26 Mus musculus | reverse complement strand
TGTTGGCACGTCTTTTTGCTCCTCTGCACTTTAAGTGTCTCATCTGTATAATGGGCGAAAATTACCCAAAGTGGCTAATATAGACAGGACCAAAGACATACAGGAACATGGTCGGCACTGTTAAAATGTCACGGTACCATGCTTCCCATACCAAAGTGTGTCACACACAGCCAAAGGGCAGACAGCCCGGGGAAGAGCCTATCTGGCACTGTGAGGTCAGTGGGGCTGGAACAGAGGGAAGCAAGGTGTTTACAATCACGGAAGGTCTCTTGTGGCACACTGGTGACTGCCCGGTTGGCCCCTGCAAGTCCACATACCCTCTCAGGAACACATATACAGACAGGAAAGCCAAGATGGAGAAACCACTGGACAATGGGATCTTGGTCAGGAAGGTAGTGTGAAGAGGGAGGGCCCAGTCCACATGGCCAATAGCTGTGGATCTTTATACGGGCTAATCATCTGGAGCCACAATTTCCTGCAAAGTGGAAATCAGATTTAACACGTACGTCAGCATGTGGTAGTGGGACCGAGGGAGCTGAAACAGGTCCAGGGCTTAGGCCAGATCTTGCCACTTGAGCATGTTACTGGTTACTGTTACTAGGTGCTGTTGACACCAGCAAGTAGAGGCTTCTGGGATGCATTGCCAAGAGTCCAAGCCCTATATAGGGAGTGAAGGGGAAGAACTTCAAGACCCCTAAGGGCTGCAGAGTCGTCTGTGTTCTTTAGGACCTGTCACCTGGAGGGTAGGGTATCTGGCTTCCAGTCGGGCTCTGGATCCCCAGCCTTAGGCAGGCAGAGCTGGAGCGCTAATAGAATTTCCTAATCCCATTAGGGAGAAAATCATCTCATTGTGCTGCACATGTCGGGAGGAATCCAAGTTCACACACTTCATTACCGGGAACTCTGACTTCACCCATTCTCACTTCTGCAGGGCCCATTTGTAACTTTAAAGGGATTAGCTGGCCTAGGCGGAGTCGTTTGTAAGGTTAAAGGAATTAGCATCCAAGATGGAGACGTTTGAAAAGTCAAAGAGATTAGCCGGGCAGAAGCCCCTGGGAATGCCTTCCCCACTCTGCTGGTCCCCTGTGAGCCCTTTTCTAGTCTGCAAACAGGGCCCTGGGTTGGGTACAGGGCCCCTGTCAGTGTTGGGGAGTGGGGGTGGGGAGTGGGAGGAGGCCTCTCTGGTTCAGGGTGGGTTAGGGGAAGGAGCCTAGAGAGGGCACGCCTGCTGCCACCAGTTAGCCAGAGCTGTCTTTCTACTTGCTCTTGGTTATTGGAGAGCAACCCAAAGAAGTTGAAGCTCGAGAAGTGAGCAGGGACTGTCACTTTCCACTGTGCCTGGTCCCTGTTCCACAAGTATCTGCACGTTGACAATTGGGTATTCATTCTCCAGATCTTTGACTGGCTCTTACATCTGTCTCGGGGATATGCCCAAGGGAGTATACCCAGAGCAGCTTCTCACTGTTGTCTGTATCAGAGTTCAGGGTTGGGTAGAGCCATGATTGATTTTAATATTCTCCCTAGTAGGCTAGACATTTAGTTACGGGGAACAGTGCCGCAAAGCAAAGTCTCTCTCTCTGCATTCTTGGTGTGTGTATAAAAGTGTTTATGAGTCGGGCGGTGGTGGTGCACGCCTTTAATCCCAGCACTTAGGAGGCAGAGGCAGGCGGATTTCTGAATTCGAGGCCAGCCTGGTCTACAAAGTGAGTTCCAGGACAGCCAGAGCTACACAGAGAAACCCTGTCTCGAAAGTGTTTATGAGGGTGGATTGAAAGACAAGGAATCTCGGAATCATTTAAAAAATAATAAGTGGAGGCTGGAGAGATGACTCAGTGGGCACAAGCACTGGCTGCTCTTTCAGAGGACTAGAGTTTGATTCCAAGCACGCATATGGAGGCTCACAACTGTCTGCAACCCCAGTTCCAGGGATCCAGTCGTGTTTATGGGCACCAAGCACACACATGTGCACCAACATTTACACTCAGGCAAAACACTCACGCATATAAGGTATGGTTATTTAAAAAAAATGAAAGTTTTCTGATTTAGACCCAAGCATACCTCCTCTGTATGACATGGTCTGCCACTGTCCTCATCTAAGCACCGTGTAGGTGTCGTGTTTCTCTGAAGGTCATCCTAGAGCATGTCAGACCTTTTCAGCCTCTCCGTCCTTGACAATAGAGAGCTTTAGTGAGGATCACTGTTGTGTGTGCTAACGTATGTCGTGTGCTGGTACTGGAGGGGCCTGTGTGGTGTGTGTATGCTGAGAACAGGGAAGGAAGGAGATGGTGGTGGATGGAAGATGCAAGGATCAGGGAGTTGTCAGCTTCTCCAAGTCCAGCATTCCTTATCCCAGCAAAACCTCTATGCTTGGGGCTATGATGTAGCTCAGTAGGAAGAGAGGTCAGAATGCTTGTCTAGCATGCATGGAGTCCTGGGTATGATCCCCAGCAGAGCATGAACTAGACGTGATGGCACACACCTGCAACCCCGACAGCACTTGGGAGGTAAAGACATAAGGATCAGGAGTTCAAGGACATCTTCAGACTCATGTTAAGTTCAAGGCCAGCCTGGCCTACATGAGACTATATATAAATCAATCAATCAATCAATCAATCAATCAACAAGGGCTAGCGAGATGGTTACGTAGGCAAAGGCTGCAGCTGCCAACTTTAGAACCTGGGTTCAGTCCCTGAGATGCCCATGGCAGGGGAGACGGCCAATGCCCGCTGGCCAAACTCTAACCTCCACATGTGCAAACACCCACAAGAATGAATGGATGAATGTGTGAATGCATTTTTAAAATTAAAGACCAAAACACAGAAACAAGACTGCCACTCTGTCTTCCTGAGTCCTCCCGGGCTGACGCATGTCTCCTGGTTGCACGCAGACCACGCCGTCAGAGGAGCCGGGTGGGCCCCAGATGCTGACACCGCAGGCTCCATGTGCAGATGGCTTTGAGGAGCCCGGGGCACGGCAACGGGCACTCAGCGCCGTCAGTGTCCTCACCAGCGCTCTGGAAGGTCAGTGTCCCACTCTCCCCCTCCACCTTTCACCTCCAGCCCCTCAGCGTCATGTCTGCCCCCACCCCAGGGCCCCCCATACCTCTCCCAGGCATCTCTTCTTCAGGCTGGGAGTGTCCTTGCCTGTTCTCTGGTCTCTTCTCTGGTTCTGCTACTTCTTTTCCAGGTATCCCCACATCCATCCACTGCCCCAGGCCCTTCCCCACCTCATCCACCCCTCTGCCAAGCATACCTCAGTCTGTCTAAAGCCACCCTGTCTCCTGCCTGCCCTTCCTGTTCTCGCCTATTGTCAGCCATTCCCATATTTTCTTGGACTATTAATTATAGTAATCCTGGACCTGTACCAGCTGGTCCCAGCCTAGGCAATTCCACACACCTTCCAAGCCAAACTGGGTCTTGTGTCACCCTGCCCCAGATGTGAATGCTTGTGCTTTAAACCCTACCCCAGCACCTCAGCTCAGTCATATCAGAACTTGGCTGTTCTGCGTCCTGCCCTCACTTGCGACTTGCCCTGTCCTGCACCCATATCCATGAGACATAGTGGTCTGACAAAAACCTACACAGCCCTAATCTGCCGTAACCCCAGTTCCCTCCATCTAGCTTAGTCTCTTATCTTTGCAGCCCTTTCTTCCCACACTTCGAGAGTAAAGAACACAGGCAAACCACTTCCCTAGTCTCCCCTCCGTGTGCTGCAGCCACTTAGCACCCCGCTGTCCCCCCAACTCAAGTCACAAGACCTTTCTAGAATGCCACCCGATGCAGATGACTTGGTCAGTAAACCGAGTTAACTCCCTGGCTGTCCCCAGAGTTGGAGGAGTCCCACCGTAAGTGTCCACCATGCTGGAATCGCTTTGCCCAGCATTACCTCATCTGGGAGTGCTGCCCACTCTGGATGTCCATCAAGCAGAAGGTGAAGTTCGTGGTCATGGACCCGTTTGCTGACCTCACCATCACCATGTGCATCGTGCTCAACACGCTCTTCATGGCTCTGGAGCACTACAACATGACAGCCGAGTTTGAGGAGATGCTGCAGGTCGGAAACTTGGTAAGGACCACCTGTCCTCGGCGCTGAAGTGGGCATCCCTGAAGGGCAAGACGCTCATGGGGAAAGGATTCTGAACATCAAAGGGGCTCTTGAAGGGGTCAGTCCCTGGAGACAGCTTGAAGGAGGGAGCTTTGGAGTCTGGTTTTAGGGAGCAAAGGTGTCTGAGTGGGAGGATGGGGTTAAAGCTTGTGAACGTGCTCAAGTGCTACAATCAAAAGTCTGGCTGAGTGTGAAATGCGTGGAGACTGGCCAGTGGTGAGCAAATGTGTGGGGAAGCACACAGGGCAGGGATCGTACAGAGGAGCATCCAGTGCTGCTGAGTGGGGGGAGAGAGGGGTGAGTGGGTGGGCACAGGAGAGAAGGGAAGAAACAGAGATGAGTGGATTATTGAAACGTAAAGGATGGATGACTCAATAGAGAATAGAACAAAAGAGGTGGTGGGGAGATGGTGGGTGTATAAGTATGGAGGAGAGAGAGAGAGACAAATGGGGTGGGTGGGAGGATGGATGGGATGATAAGTGGATGGATGGGAGGATGGATGGGAGGAGGATGGGTGGATGAGAGGGTATAGATGGGAGGATGAATAGGAGGATGGATGGATGGATGGATGGATGGATGGATGGATGGGAGGATGGATGGGAGGATGGATGGATGGGAGGATGGATGGGAGGATGGATGGGAGGATGAATGGATGGATGGATGGATGGATGGATGGGAGGATGGATGGGAGGATGGATGGATGGATGGATGGATGGATGGATGGATGGATGGGAGGATGGATGGGAGGATGGATGGATGAAAGGATGGATGGGAGGATGGATGGGAGGAGGATGGATGGATGAGAGGATGGATAGATGGGTGGATGGGAGGATGAATAGGAGGATGGATGGATGGATGGATGGGAGGATGAATAGGAGGATGGATGGATGGATGGATGGATGAGTGGGAGGACAGATGGATAGGAAGATGATTAGAGAGGCGTGAATAAGACTAGAAGGGTGGACAGATGGATAATTGGGGGGAGAAGAAAGGAAGGATAAAAAGATAGACAAATGATTAGAGATAATGGAATGAGAGATGGGTGGATAAATGCGTCAATAATTAGATTGGGAGATAGAAGGTCAGAAGGGAAGATAGTTGGATCTGTAGGTGATGGTGAGTGGATGATTAGAGAGCAGCAGAGAGTGGGAGCAGATTGGATGGGTGGGGGGTGGCTATATAGAGAAGGAAGAAAGGAAAATGAATGTGTGGATAGATGGTGGCGGCCCGTGGGCGGGTAGATAGGTGATGGATAACCGAGTGTGCTTAGTCAGCTACCAACAAGCAGAGCCGGATTTGAATTCTGACTCAGCTCTTACAGACTGTGAACCTTAAGCAAATTACTTAATCCTGGTAATTGGCACCATGAGTATTTGCTGAATTTAATAAATGTAAGAATCAGACGATATGAACCTCATTGGAAGCTAATGAGGCTAAATAAGATAATGTCTGTAATGTGCCTCCCTCCAACTTGCATGAACAACCAGCCCTCAGCATACATGGTGGATGCAGTAGCTGTTGTTATTAGACAGACTGACCCCACATATTCACTTTACAGATGGAGAAACTGAGGCAGGAGGGGTGGCATGGTGGCAGTAGAATCAGGCATGCATCCACGGAATCATGGCACATGGACACTGCCAGCCTCTCTAGATGTCCTCAGCAGAGCAGATCAGTGGATCCAGCCAGTGGAGAGGACCCTGGCTGGGTCTCAGGCCTCTCTCTGGCCCAGCTGCTCCGGTGGCTCTTGAGGTCAGGTAGACCTTGCACACACTGTGAGCTGTGGATATTTTCTTCCTTAACTGCTTTATAAACCCGGGACTTTAAGTGGCCATTTGCAGAATTTATTCAACATTTTTCCAGGCGTTTAAGCCCATTTGGCTATTCTTGGATTTTCCTTCATGTAATTCAAGGGGGAGTGCATCTAACGTGCGGTGTCTCACGGTGCAGCCGGGGGTGTTTATTGAGTGGTCTTTGGTACATCTCGTCATGCAGTCTCCTGGTGCATCTGCAGATGCTGTGTGCCCATCGGATGGGCATTGCAGGATTTAAGTGTAGTTTGCTGGGTAGGACTGGGCAGAGGCTGGTTGTGATTGGAGAACCTGCTCTCCCGAACTGTCGGCTTGTGATTGACAGCTGTACTAAACCAATGTTCGTTAGCGGCAACAGCTGCGTTTCCTGCTGTTTGGATAGTGTGATTGCTAATATGAAAGGCTTTGGTTTTCTTGAATTTTTACATAGTCCAAGTGGCTTAAATATTAAGGCAAAGAAACAAAACACCAAAATAAATAGGTAGGTAATCTCAGTGTGGTGACAGACTCTTCAGGCAGATTCCATAAAAGAGGAGGAGACTGGCTGGTTAAACTGTCCAGCCTATGGCATAATCAAAGGCAACATCGGGGAGAAGGTAGTTTGAAAAGTTTCCCTTTGTGAAGGAATTAAAAATACAGCAGGTTGGGCTGGGGTTGGACATGTGTCTCAGTGGCTAAGAGCACTTGCTGCTCTTGTAGAGGTCCTGGGTTCAGTTCCCACATGGTGGCTCACTACTGTCTGAATCTGCAGACTCCTCCTGCTCTCTCTCTGCATGTACTCGTGAGTACAGAGACAGACAGAAAGACAGGCAGACAGACAGACAGACAGATAGTCTTGGGGGAAAGGTGGCAATTTTTCTACCATCTATTAAGATATAGTATAAAACCCAAAAAGTTATAGCATCTATAAATGTGATAGATAGTGCCCACTGTAGTGTATGGCAAACATAGGTTTAGTCTTCTACTACTACTGCTATCTTGTGATAATGGATAAAACAGCATTAGGTGGGGTTTAGTGGCACACAACTTTAATCCCAGCACTCAGGAGACAGAGGCAGGGGGAGCTCTGAGTTAGAGGCCAGCCTGGTCTACAGAGTAAGTTTCAGTACAGCCAGGGCTACACAGAGAAACTGTGTCTCTAAAAACAAAAGCAAACAAATAAACAAACAAACAGAAAACTGGCATTGGAAGCAAATAAGAAAAAGATGTTAACACTTTATTGTATTGTTTTGTTTGAGGTAGGGTCTCAGGTACCTGGGCTGGCCTTGAACTCACTATAAAGCTAAGAGTGACCTTGAACACCAGATCCTCCTGCCTCCACCCCCTGGTTCTGATATTATGGGCAGACACCATCATGCCCAGCTCTTAAATTATTTCTTAACTTAAAAATAAATGACAAGTCCGGAGAATAACAGCAGTGCACGTAACAGACTGGGAGAGAGCATCCCTAATCTAAAAGGTATATTTATATATAATTCAAAAATAAGCAATCTCTGTAATAGGACAATCCACAATGAGCATGAACAGCAGTTTGGCAAAAGAAGATACACAGAGATAAAGGAATGGCTGATTAAACAGCTGCGTGTGAGGGGCAGAAACACAGGATTAGCATTGGAGGGAGACAGTTGTCACATGCTGCTCATGGAGTTGGTTAAAACCTGTCTCTGAGGACCAGTTAACCACATCAGAAGCCCCACCAATGGTCACTGACACCGTTCCAAATTGAACAATATGTCTGCAAAATGGTACTTATTATGACAGTCTTTCTAGAGAAGACTGTCTACCATAGAGAATTAGTTACAATAGTATGGCACATCTCTGCGGTAGGATATGCCACAGATGCTAATAATAATACTAGAAAAGAAAAGGAAGCTAGCTGTGAGCTGGATTTAATTAGCATGGAAAGGAGTCACAGTGTCACCCATTAAACTTGGGCTTACACTGTGCATCATGTGGTCTCATGAAAGATAAATGCTGAGGTCAAGAAGAGCCAAGTTGAGTCCTGTCTGGACTCCGTGAAACTTTGTCTCAAAAGGATCCCCCTCTTGTAAAAAAAAAAAAAAAACTTTTGTTGTTGTTGCTTTTTAAAGATTTATTTTAATATGTGTGAGTACACTGTAGTTGTCTTCAGACACACCACAAGAGGGCATAGGACACGGTTACGGATGGTTGTGAGCCACCCTGTGGTTGCTGGGAATTGAACTCGGGATCTCTGGAAGAGCAGCCAGTGCTCTTAACCACTGAGCCATCTCTCCAGCCCTGTAAAAAATATTCTTTATTGGTTGTGTGTGTATGAGTGTTTTGTCTGTATGACTGTATGTGTACCACGTGTGTGCAGTGCCCAAGGAGGCCACAAGAGGGCATCAGACCCCCCCCTAACCTGGTATTACAACTGCCATGTGGGTGCTGGGAATTGAACTGGATACTCTGGAAGAGCAATCTGTGCTTTTAACGGTAGAGTCATCTCTCAAACTCCAAGCTCTGCTGTCTGAGGTTTCCCAAAAGCCTCCCACTTACTGAGAAGTCCCCATTCGCACTGATATGCTGAGGACTAGTGGGAGGTAGGAAGCCAACTCGAGGCTCAGATAGATGGAGAAGCTGGCCTAAGACCACAGGGCCTCAGAGCTCTCTCTGTGCCACACATCTGGTTGGTATTCTGTGTTTCTGTGCACACCAACAGCTGGGAGCTTTGCTACGGTGGAGAACAAGAGCCTTTGCTGAGCACTGCCCCCTGAACTGAGGAATCACACCCACGAGCCCATCTGATAGGCCTTAGAAACCTACTCACTCTCACATGCCCAGCAGGTTCTAGGGAAGTCCACGCCTGTATCCTGAAGGAGTAGCCAATGTCCTCTCTTACGGACTCTCAGGGATGCTGAGTGCTTAACTAGGGTCTGAGTACAGATGAGTAAACACTCAGGCTGGGCACCTAAAGCTTCCATGAGGCATGGAAATGAGCACAGTGGTACCAGATGGGGGAGGGGCAGGGTAGCCTGCAGGTCAGAATCTAACTGCTGCTTATTCCCGAGAGAGAAGACTCATACAGATGGATACATACAGGTGCCCAGATTCTACAGCTGCTGTGAGGGGGGCTGAGGAACGTGCTTGAAGGGCCTGGTAGATGGATCAGGAAGCACATGGACTCTGTGCTTTTGAACAGACCTGATAAAGGCAGTGAGTCTTGTGGGTGGAGCAGATGGATGAGGAGACTTGAGGAGATGGGGTCTGTGACATGGAGAAACTATGGGAAAAGGCTTGTATGCTCGCCGTCTATTTGGGTGGAGTCTGGAGGATCTTGAGGTCTCCTCTGAGAAACAGTTCTTTCTCATCAGTGAGCATGGGTCTGCACGGAGCATGTGTGGCAAATCCTCCCACAGCCTGCTTCCCCAGAGCCCCATCTGAACAGAGACGAAAGGCCATGTGGTCTCTGCTCTGGCAAAGTTCCCGAGGGTGCCCAGGCCAGCTCACCTCCCTGCTGGACGCTGATCCCGCTGGCATACCTTCAACCCCCGTGTTTCCATGCCTGCTGCAAGCATGGTACAGTTCCCAGGATGTGCTACCTACCACCTCCCCCCTTCCAGAAGCTCCCGAGTGCCTCCTTCCATGGCCAAGTTACCAGCTCCAGCTTCAGCAGACATACCCTCCTCTGGGGATCATGCCGGTCAGGGCCTTGGGTTGTGTCATGGCTGCCAGCCAACACCACGGCCTGCTGCATTTCAAGCTCCACAAGTCAGCAAACCTAGAAAACCAAACTCTGTTCCTTCCCTCAGGAATGTCTCTGGGAGAGCATGTCCAGCCTTGGACATTGCAGCATGATACGGTCATCTAGGAAGCACACACTGAAGAGCTAGGAATTTTTTAAAAATATATATATTTATTTCAACTTTTAAGTGTACTTCTCATGTTAGGCCTCAGCCACATGTGGGCTGTAGTCCACGTGTCAAACCAACCTGTGACTATGTCCTTCAACAGGCTCTTGAGCATTCTAACTGTGTGACCCTAGACACCAGTTCAGCTCTCGGTGCCTCACTTTCCTTACCTATGAAATGGGGACAGTGAGACTTTCCTC
Organism: Mus musculus; assembly: GCF_000001635.26. Taxonomy (NCBI): domain Eukaryota; kingdom Metazoa; phylum Chordata; class Mammalia; order Rodentia; family Muridae; genus Mus; species Mus musculus. Next base: position 119,522,992 of record NC_000075.6, on the reverse strand, counting down.
ATCCGGATTTTAGATGCGTTTTAAATACACATGGGCTGGGGAGATGGCTCACGGGGAAGGGTGCTTTCTGAGGAGAAAGGAAACCTGGAGAGAGGCAGAAGCAAAGGCCAGGAGCTCTGGAGTGTGTTGTAAGGATGCTGTAGCTGTCCCAGCTGCTCCTAGCTGTTAGACCCGCATGTCTGCAGAGGCCGTGATGAATACGGGTTGTTTCTGAGTTGATGAGCCTGACCAGTCACCAAGAGGCCTCGGGAAAGACACTGGCATGACAAGAGTCAGGAAGGAGGGAACTTGCTGGCCAGGCCAGGGTGTTCAGGACCCGCTGATTCCTGCTCTCTCTTCAGGTCTTCACGGGAATCTTCACGGCAGAGATGACCTTCAAGATCATCGCCCTTGACCCATACTACTACTTCCAGCAGGGCTGGAATATCTTCGACAGCATCATCGTCATCCTCAGCCTCATGGAGCTGGGCCTGTCTCGCATGGGCAACCTGTCTGTGCTGCGTTCCTTCCGTCTGGTATCTGCCTGGACCCACTGTGGGAGGGGCGAGGCGGGGCGGGGCGGGGCGGGGCAGGGGTTGGAACACCTCTCTACATCCACTGTCCAGATACCCTTGCTCTGCTCTGTCACATCCTGATGATGTCAAGACATTGTTAACGGCTCCTGGGGGCCCGCCCAGTGTGAGGATGTCAGGGGGAGGTGGACACACTCCTCGGGGGGGAATCAGCTGACAGTTTCGTGACCTGTCATGTACCTCCTTAGTCCCAGCAGGAACCAGGAGTGGGGTCTCCGGCTCACAGATGAGAGACAGCACTCAGGAGACACAGTCCTCCAGAGCCATAGGTTAATAGGCACAGCCAGGTCTGTGGGTGGCTCACTCGGGACGTTGTATTTTGTAAACTTGGGAGTGCTTAGAGTACCCAGACTCAGTGGGTCTCAGATGTCGCTGAATCTGCTTGGTGGATCACATTTGGAGCTCGGAATACCTGAGGTCCAGGTGGGACTGGTGGTGCGATCAGGGACAGCTTCCTAGAGGAGGAGTGTGGCAGTTTCCGTGGGAGCAGCAGGGAAAGCCTGGGTCTAAGCTCTAATCTTGGTCCCACTCCTGTGAGCCAAGGGCCTTACAGAACTCACTTTTCCTTTGAGGACTAAAAAGAGGGCAGTAGCCATGCCAACCTTATGTGGTTATCAGAAAATCACATTAAGCCAGTTCCTCCTAAGCACAGGCCTAGGACAGCCTGGGTGCCCAATAAATACAAAGAATCCGCCATTTTTCTCTGTGCTTACTGAGAAGAAAGATGCCGCTGATTGGGTGAGTCAGATGGCTCTAGCTGGCCTAAAGTGTCTGGTGGGAACAGTTCCAAGAGAGGAAGGAAGAACCAGGCCGGAGAATCCGCTAAGAAGCTCCTGGAAATGGAGAGGTGGGCTCCGACTGGAGCCCAGCAGGCTTCCCTCAGACTGTACCAGAAATCAGCAGGAATTCCCTCAGAGAAACTAGTCGGAGTGTGCGTTAGGGGAACAGACCTTCCATGGCTTTCAGGCAAGAGCTGGGGAAATAAAAGTGTCTGTGAGAAACAGCAACCCAGATCCACCACAAAGGTGCCTTCTCTCCCTCCTTCCTCAGCTGCGGGTCTTCAAGCTGGCCAAATCATGGCCCACCCTGAACACACTCATCAAGATCATCGGGAACTCTGTTGGTGCCCTGGGGAACCTGACCCTGGTGCTGGCCATCATCGTCTTCATCTTCGCCGTGGTGGGTATGCAGCTCTTCGGCAAGAACTACTCAGAGCTGAGGCACCGAATCAGCGACTCTGGCCTGCTGCCCCGCTGGCACATGATGGACTTCTTCCACGCCTTCCTCATCATCTTCCGCATCCTCTGTGGAGAGTGGATCGAGACCATGTGGGACTGCATGGAGGTGTCTGGGCAGTCGCTGTGCTTGCTGGTCTTCCTGCTGGTCATGGTCATTGGCAACCTTGTGGTGAGTCAACCAAGCGTCTCAGGATGCACCCTGACCCCCATCCATCCCATCATCCATTTACCCCCATTTCCTTCTCTCTGGCTAGTCACTTAGTGTCCCTTAAACCATTCACCTTCCCATAAGCCTCTGATCCATCTACCCCTTCACTCTTCTGCTTGCTCATTTGCCCATTTTTTTCCTTTCTACTCAACTATCCATTCTCGTGCCTGTGCGCACACTTAGCCATCCATCTATGCAATTATCATGAGCATATCAATTCACAACTCACTTTCGTCTGTCTATGCATCAGTATGTTCACCTGTGTAGCCATCTACCCTCTTATCCATCCATCCATTCATGCATCTGTCCATCCATCCATCTGTCCATCCATCCATTCATGCATCCATCCATCTATCCATCCATCCATCCATCCATCCATCCATCCATTTATCCATCCATTCATGTGTCCATCTATCATCCATCCATTTATCTGTCCATCCATTCATCTGTCTGCCAATCCACTCATTCAGTCATCTGTCTGCCAACTTCCCATTCACACACACTCATTCATGCCTGCTCATAGACCCACCTACCCATTCATCCCACACTCATCTCTCGCCTCTCTCTACCCTCCACTCATTCCTCCACCACATCCATACTTATTCCTTTTCCATTCATCCCATATTCGGCCTACTCATACACCCCTCATTCACTACTCCCATTCATTCATTGATCCATCCAGCAACGGTCACTTAGCCGTTCACATTGACTTGGTCACTCTTCATTGTTGCATTTTGCTCGTTAATTCATCTGCACACCACCTACACCCGAAAACGTTACTCACTTGTTTTTGATTCATTCACTTGCTTATTAACTTGTCTTCCATTACCAGTAAATTACTACATGGTTTTCTACCCAGAGCAACAAGTCTTGTTAAGCATTTCTTGCAGGCCAAACATTATGGTGGTGGTTGGTGGGCTTACAGAGGGAAACATGGCCCAGCCCAAACATTCGTGGCACTCAACCAACTTGAGAGATGTAGGGAAACAACTCTCAAAAAGAAATAACTGGTCAGTGTCCCAAGGAAGAATCCGTGAGAGCCATTTCTCCCCAGCTAGGGAGGTTAAAGATGGCTTCCAGCTCAGAAGAGACAAGGCTAAAGTTAGTTATTAGCTCAGAGTGGGAACCACCTTGCTGGATAAATCTATTTGGTGACCAACACGCGACACTTGCTCAGTCTGGCCCCCCTGTGACTGCCATGTCCCTTCTGGGCAGCACAATGTCTTACCAGCACATAGGCACATTTTGGGGGTGTTTGGATCCACTTTCCAGCCTGTTGTGGAACCATAATTATGGGCTGCAGAGCCATTCCCCCTACTGGATATGTCTTCAGTATCCAGGTGCCTCGGCCAGGCCAGGGCAGGACAGGGCCCAGCAGATTAATCCCCTTCTCAGTCCCCAGACATAAAGCTCGAGGTCCCATCATCCCTCTTTGTCCCCTCAAAAGCTGCTTCTTGGGGTTGAGCCTCACTTAATCCCCTCCCTGGTCCCCAAGGGCTGCCAGACTCTTTTCTGTTCCGAAAAGAAAGAAAAAGCAAAATGCGCCGGGCGCCCAGACCGATGCCAGGCTGAGCCGCCCCTCACGCAGAGTCCTGCCATTTCTGAGCGGATCTGCCTGGGGACAAGAAGATTAGAGGCTCTGGAGGAGGGACGCTACTGCCAGCCCACGCTGCCGCCTCGGGAACTGGGCCGCTGCTGGGGCCAGCCGCGTGGGTGGAAGCGAGCTCGCTGCTGAAACGGGAAGGGACCAGGCAAGGCTGGGAGCCACACATGATTGACGGGGAAGCCCTGGAAGAAACCAGATTTCGGAAGCTGGAGACGGAGGACCTCGGGTCCCGAGTGGGTGGACAAGGCCTCCTGCCTTGCCTGAAGCTTAGACCTAGGACTCCCTTCAAAGTCAGGATTTGTGGGGCCAGGAATGGCTGAGAGATGTGGGCCACAAGGAGGAAATGCATGAACATGCAGTTTGTGTTTAGATCCGGAAGACAGAAGCCAGGGGCCAAGCTGGAGGTCAGCTCTGACAGCAGTTTTGATTAATACTGAATCCTGGTAAGGACGTGAAAAGGGTGACCAGGTGTCAGAAGTGGTCACTTCTCTGTAGAGCTGTCACAGAAGCACCTTTAGCCTTGGCTGGCTGTGGGAATGCATGTTACTTTATAATCGATGGCTTCTTCCTGAGGCCTGGTCCTCACTGTCACCACCACCTTCACCAGAATGCTCACCCTCGGTTTCCTGGCAGTTATGGTTTCCCTGCAGTGGGGTGCATCCCTGAGGGGCTTGAAAGAGATAGGGGCAACGGTTCAGAGATTCGTGTGGCCACCTGACCACAGGGTCCCTTCAGCTGGACTCTTTCCTGGGGACTAACAGGAGGCGCCTGGTGCCAGGGAATGCTTACAGGCCTACTGCCATCTTCATTACCCTCCATGGGGCCAGTCAATACACTGGTCCCAGGACGTCCATCCAGGTGTGTCACACCCCACAGTCAGTCTGAGGCATTCCCGTTCCCCATCTCCTTTCCTGCTGCGCTGTCCCTTCTCTGCTTGTTTTCCTGTGACCCTCACGTGGAAGGGTGCCAAGACCATTTTAACACAGGCAGAATGCTCTGCCAGCAGCCACGGATGCTCAACAGGTAGCGCGCCTCTGTGGGGAGCCAGAGCTAATGCCTCCTTCTTACCCAACCCTTTCAAAGCTCTTTAAGTTGGGAGTGGTTTCTCTTGAGGACCTTCTGCCTTGTCTCTAACTCCCCCACTTTCCAGGAGGGAGCCCTGGGGCCACCCTCCCCTGCTGTGCCCGCTACCTCATTCTTCAGAGGGGCTGGGTGTAGAGGCTGCTGCTGTCTGGTTAAGGCTCGTCCCCATCTCCCTGTGTAACCCCAGGCAAGCCCCTCATTGTAGCCCTCTGGATGAACAGAGCTCTCCCCATGGCCCTGAGCTGAAATACAAGGGACCTGAATCTGCACTCTGGCTGCCTGACTGAGCCTTTCGCAAAAAGAATTTTAATTCGTTTTTTTCTTTTGTAGATGAAACTTCCTTACGGAAGAGAAGGAGAGGGGTGGGTGGAGCCCAGCGTCCTGGGCTCTGTGCTTCTGAGCTGTTTGTCATCAGGAGTATTGAGTCTTAGGTCCTCAGTTTCCCCTCCAGAGCCTGGCAGTGCCTGGGTGAACTTGACCCGTTGCCTCAACAGGTCCTGAATCTCTTCTTGGCCTTGCTGCTCAGCTCCTTCAGCGCAGACAACCTCACAGCCCCTGACGAGGATGGGGAGATGAACAACCTCCAGCTGGCCCTGGCTCGCATCCAAAGGGGCCTTCGCTTTGTCAAGCGGACCACCTGGGACTTCTGCTGCGGGCTCCTGCGGCGGCGACCTAAGAAGCCCGCGGCTCTTGCCACCCACAGCCAGCTGCCCAGCTGTATCGCCGCTCCCAGGTCCCCACCACCCCCAGAGGTGGAGAAGGCGCCCCCAGCCCGCAAGGAAACACGGTTCGAGGAAGACAAGCGGCCGGGCCAGGGCACCCCTGGGGATACCGAGCCTGTGTGTGTTCCCATCGCAGTGGCTGAGTCAGACACTGATGACCAGGAAGAGGATGAGGAGAACAGCCTTGGCACGGAGGAGGAAGAGTCCAGCAAACAGGTCAGCCATCTCCCCACCCGTCCTGACGGGACAGCCACCTGCTTGTATGGAGTCCAGAGAGCAGCTCCTAGCCTCACCCAGACTACCTCAGCAATGACACGGGGAGAGAGGAAGCCCCACGGCAGCTGGCCCCTCAGAAGGTGCCAACTCCAGCTTGTCCGTTTATGCCGTTAGTTAGTATTCATCCCTGGCTGACCTTACAGCCAGGGAACATGAGGCATAGCTCAGTATTCTTGATGAATACTTCCACCCCCACCCCCAGCTCTGCACATTGTCCAGCACCAGGACCAGCAGAGACAGATGTCCGGGAGAGAGAGGGCTACAGTTTGGTGTCCTTGCCACCCTCTCCTCCCCTCCTCCCATGACTGAGGCTAATTCTGAGATTTAAAAATAAGTATCCCTGAGATGGAGGTGTCGGAGACACCACTATCTTATCTCTCAACCTGTTACTTTTAACACTTAGGACCAGGGTCTGGCTAAGGCAGGGTGTCTGTCCCTCAGGTTTCCCTTGACCTGAGCTGGGCTCCGTATAGCTCCTGAGGTCCCTCGGTCAGGCGTAACCAGGTCCCCTCCATGTTGGTGGCCCTTCCTGACTGCTTCCTTAGCTAGCAGTAGCTGGGCCCAGCTCCGGGGTTCTGCTTTCTCCTGCCTCAGTTGGCCTTGTTGTAGGGGCGGTTGAGGGAGGGAGGGCTGGGATTATAGGACCACAGCTTCCGGTGTCTCCTGCACAGGAGATGAGAATTGGTTTCTGGCTGTTCCTTCTCTTCCTCGTCCCCTGGGACCAGAACAAACATGCCTGTGCACTTGTGCGGGTGCACGTGTGTGCATGAGTATGCTTGAGCGTGAGCGTGGGCGTGTGTGTGCTCGTGTGTGTGTGTGTGTTTGTGTGTGTGTGTGTGTGTGTGTGTGTGTGTGTGTGTGTGTGTGTGTGTGTGTGTGTGTGTGTGTGTGAATCGGTCCAGGCTAACTGCAGTATCTTCAGACTTTGAGAAGTCAGAGCATCCTCCTGAGGAGAGTTGATAGCAATCATAAGATGGGTATCGAGGGCCAGCTGCTCCCTTTCAGGGAGTCTTAAATATGCTGAGCTTTGGCTACGGGTCCTTTGCCCATACTTACCAGGAACCTCTCACTTACTGACCCAAGTCAGCAGAGGATGGGACCTTTAGTAGGTGGAGGTTCATGAAGAGGCCAGGAAGCAGTGGGCAGGGGCTGCAGCCCACAAGACTAGGGCCCTGGAGACCCCCTGCCCGGGTGTCTGGGCTCTGCTCATGGGGTCTTTTCAGCAGGAATCCCAAGTTGTGTCTGGTGGCCACGAGCCCCCCCAGGAGCCCAGGGCCTGGAGCCAGGTGTCAGAGACCACATCCTCTGAAGCCGAGGCCAGTACGTCTCAGGCAGACTGGCAGCAAGAGCGGGAAGCGGAGCCCCGGGCCCCGGGGTGCGGTGAGGTAACAGTGGGGTCTGCTGCTGGGGCCAGGGTCAGGCTGTGAGGGGCCGCAGCACTGGCTACGTTTACCAAGGGAAACCAGAGCAAGTGTGTCACGGGCAGCATGGAGATGGTTGCAGAGAAGAGGGTGGGAAGCCAATGTCCTGACAGGGAGAGATGGTGTCCATCCCAGCTCAGGACTCTGAGGCCCGACTAAGCCAGTCCATCCACGTGTTCACCCTTCTCACGCTTTGCCCTTGTGTTCTTGTGCTGATCGGCAAGCGTTTGTCCTGTGACTTTCCGTGTCCAAAGAGGGCTTGGATGATCTTCAGAACAGACCTCCCCACATCTGTCAACTGATGCCTCCTCCCTGTGTTCCCTGCAAAGATTACAAAGAGGGGATGGGGCATCTCAGCCTGTTATCAGGAATTACCGTGGCCACAAAAAGACTTTACTTTGAATTAACTGCCACACACTTGGGAGCTTTTGTGTTTAAAAAAAAAAAATCCACACTTTTTGTTTCTCTTGAAAACTTGAGAGTGGTACTACCCTACTGTAGACAGGAGGTAGCCATTCCCCAGCCTGCCCGATTGCATGTGTGACCTGCCTGGCTTCCTCCGCAGAGCCTCCAAGCCAAGGGCTAACCAACTGCGCTGTTCAGCCTCACTTGCTTCAAGCATGTGGAAAGGAAGTCATGTGCTCAGAGAGTGCCGGGTGACCTCCGTCCTCAGCCCAGTGCTTGGGACTTTGGTCCTAGTGTAAGACAGGCCCCAGGATGCTCCACCGTCGTGACTGATCTTGGAGCATGAGGCCCTGGTGACTGTCCTCACCATGGGGGTTGGCCTTCTCCCTAGATGGCCTAACACTTGACTTGGGTTAGGAGGACCCGGGATCCTAAGCCTCAGGAGAGAGTGTGAGCTTTGTGGCTTCTTCCCTTCAGGTGTTTGTGGTCTGGGGAGAGGAGGCGAGAAAAATGCCGTGGTGTTCCCGAGGAAAGGACTTCTTCCAGGCTGGGCCTGTAGCTGGGTTGGTAGAGGGCTTGCATAGTGCACCCCTAGCACTGCATAAACTGGGAGTATCGGCCTACAGTTGTAATCCCAGTGCTTGGGAAGTAGAGGCCGGAAGATCAGAAGTTCAAGGTCAACAGCAGCTGCAGTGAATTCCTGTTTCTGACAGAAAGGAACAGGGAGGGAGAGGAAAGGAGCTTCCTCCCTCCTGCAGTAGGATCCTGAGAACTCCATGACCACCCTCTGGGCCATGCTCAGCTCTGAGCCTGCAAAACCCCAGCTGGATAGCCAGCGCATGGGCCAGGAGACGGAGCCCTACCCCTCTGGCCACTCCAAGCAGGCTGTCCCCTCCCCTGAGACTTAGTCGCTGAGACCACAAACCTCAGAAGTGACAAGTAACAGGAGGTACAGATGTGGGCATGGGGATTCATCCCAGGAAGGGGAAAGAAGGCAGCAGGGACCAGAGCCAGGCTCCAGCATTCAATCAAGAGCCTAGGCTGGCCGCGGGCAGCCAGCTGAGAGGAGAGTGAGACAGGGTAGAAGCAAGTCGGTGGGGGATGAGGGGTCCTTTCTTTATGGAGGCTCTCCTGACTCTTCTGTCATTAAGTTCTGTTCCCCAGAAACAGAGGTAGGGACGGGGACTTCTGTGTAAATGACTTGTAGAGGCAGTGCACCCTAGAGAGGCCAGGAAGGACACAAGAGAAGCATATTTGGAGAAGAAAGGAGCTAGACCAAGGCCAAGAGCAGGTTTGACTTCAGCGTGTGCTAGTGGGGAGCTACAGAGCATCAAACTGGACCCCCTGCGCTGTCCCACATTAAGGCTGAGGTGACTACCCAAGGGCCAGTCCACTGGCTAAGCTGGAGGAGGGGCCGGCTAAGCCTCAGGTTTCACGGTGGCGGGACAGGGTGTTCTACCTACTCACAGGCATGTGACATTGCCCTCAGCCACAAGGCACAGACACTCACAGGCCGTCATATGTCCTTCCTACAGCAGAGGTCCTCACCCTTCCTGAGGCTTCGACCCTTTGATACAGTTTCTCATGTGGTGGTGACCCCCACACACACACCAGAAAATCATTTCGTTGTTACTCTGTAACTATAATTTTGCCACCCTTTGATTCAGTTTCTCATGTAGTGGTGACCCCCCCACACACCAGAAAAATCATTTCGTTGTTACTCTGTAACTATAATTTTGCTACTGTTATCGATCCTAATGTGAATTTTGTGGGCAATAGAGATTTGCCGAGGGGGTTGCAACCCAAAAGGTTGGAAACCACTGACCTGGGACCTCCCTGGGAACCAAGCAAGTTCTCAAGGTCTAGGGCCAGGGAGGGAAGGTTCCAGCACTTTCTCTGCCCCAGTTGTAGCGTGTGTGAGGTGAGCGGGATGCATGTTCTGCTGCTGGCATGTTCTCTGTATGTCTGACCTGCTGCTGTGTGCCCGCGTCTTGGTTTTGATTCTGTTCTGGATAATGTGTCTGGGTACTAATGGGTGATTCCCTAGTCCCCGCCATTTTGTCTGTCTTGTCCAAGCTAGATGTGTTCCTTCCTCTGAGTTCTCAAAAATCCCTCACTCCGGCACACCCCAGCCCTAAACCCCACACGCCAGAACCACAGACCCAGGAGTCCTGAATCCCAGACTCCACTCCACCCTCCCTGAGTGGCTCTGTGGCAGACATTGAGACACCTCCACCTCAGAGTCACGGGTGTGCAAAGAGGGAGCCATCTGCACTCAACCTAGGCTTACCCCAGATGCTAGGCTGGAGCTGGAGGCTGGTCCTCAGCCCACACCATCCCTCCCCTCCCCTCCCCCACAGACTCCCGAGGACAGTTACTCCGAGGGTAGCACCGCTGACATGACCAACACCGCAGACCTCCTGGAGCAAATCCCAGACCTCGGGGAGGACGTCAAGGACCCAGAGGACTGCTTCACTGAAGGTACCGGGCAGCTCTCGGCCACACCCAGAGGGGACAGGAGACCCAAGAGTTCCCCAGCACCCGGGCCGTGCTCACCCTGAGCTGGAGTCTGCTTCCCTTTACCATTCCCCTGTGATGTGGGTCATAGTGGGTCTGCCCATGGTGCAGGGCTGGACAGTATCCCTGAGGGACGATAGCCCCGTGCTTGTGGTATGGCAGGCACGTGTGAGCTAGTTTAACCCAGGTCCACCATGTCCTGCACATGGAGTCTTTCCCTGTCTACCCAAGTGTCTGGTATATGGCCATGTTGGTGACTGACATCGCACCTTTGTGAATGGGCACATTTGGACAGTAACTGTGGTTCTCCATCACAGGCCGCTGCAGTGTTGGTGGTCACGTAGGGATCCACCATTCCCAAGGGGGTAGATCATGGGAGATGAGTGTTTCCAGAGTTCATTTCCTAAGGGGAACAGGCTGGCACCCATGCCATCCCCAGCCCTGCCCCCTGCTCAGTCCAGCCAGCATCCTCACAGAGTGTTTGCTGAGTGTGTGGCTTTGCAGAGAGCGCCCACAGATCTCCCCACTCTGTCACCATACCATGTACCCCATCGCCCCAACCTTTCGGTCATCCCCTCAGACAGGCGGCCTTCTGCCGTCAGACCGAAGTGTTCACGGGCCTGTCGCCCTCCCCCCCCCCCCCCCACAGGCTGCGTCCGACGTTGTCCTTGCTGCATGGTGGACACGACGCAGGCCCCAGGGAAGGTCTGGTGGAGACTGCGCAAGACCTGCTACCGCATAGTGGAGCACAGCTGGTTCGAGACTTTCATCATCTTCATGATCCTGCTCAGCAGCGGAGCGCTGGTACCTCCTGGGGATGCGGGGGACGGGCAGGGAGGGCTACAAGAAGAAAGGAGGGCCGGAGCAGGAAGGAGACACCTCCAGCTAGCGCACCTGGTCAGAAAGTGGGGCGCACCTCTCTTGATGTGCTCCCCAGGCCCCTTGGAGCAGAGCAGGCTCAGAAATCCAACATGCACAGCGGCTACGCAGGCCGGAGCAGAGGGGCTGACCCCTGCCCTGTGCCCGGCCCAGTGCCTTATTCCATGAAAGGGAAATTATTTCCTCTGGGTCTCCATCCTCCCGCGTTGGTGCTCATCCACCGGCCCCTGCATCAGACATGCTGCCAGGCCATTAAACCACAGCCATGACTGACTGGGCATGGCGGCTCTGCACTACCTGTGCCTTCCGTGAGGGTCACAGGCTGAGCCGTGTGGTTCACACGTCGTCACGTTCTGTGAGTGCATCAGCTTCTATGGACACACCCATCACTCACCCCCAACATTCAAAAGCCCCAGGTCTGGTGTGTGAACTCAGGCAGATGTGACTTTAACCTTTTGTTTATTCGATGGTCTTTTCCAAGCCCTCTGTGTCTGGCCTCAGGATCTTCTACTCTACTTGGAGAAACCAGATTCTACCAGTTTGAGAGGTCAAAGATGAGCACGAGGTAGAAACAGAGTGGGAATGGAAGGGAGGACTCTTGAGTGGTGAGGACACGTGGAGGAGAGGCAGCTAGGGAGGACTCCCTGGAGTAAGCATGGAGGACTCACGGTGGAGGACAGCCAAGGAGGAGCAGTGAGACCCTCTAGAAAATTCCCATCTGGCTTACAGGCACAAGCTCTGGGCCTATAGGCCTTCTACAAAGATGGGTCAGGCCTGAGATGGTTGAGGGAGGGGCCAATGAACAGGGAGTAACTCAGAGGAGGTGGGGAGCAGACACGTGTGTTGTTGGCAACAGAAGAAGGAGCACTGTGTGAGCCCCTCCCTGCTTTAGAGTGGGCCTGGAGCCATGACTTGCAGCCGGCCCCGCTGTTTTACCATCTGCAGCCAGAGCCAAGGCTCCGTAGGCTTCAGAGAAGTATGGCTTGACAATATGTTAACAAGTTTTGTTTTTAAACAGCCACAAACAAGGGCAGCCAGAGCCGTTTAGTCTGGGCTGTGGGGGAAGATCTTAGGCTGGCATAAGTGAGGAGGAGTTTTGGCAAGCAGCTGGTGAATTTAACCAGGGTAGTCAGCCAAGCACTGTTGCTGAAAAACCACGTCAATGATATACTGGGGAAAAGAAGTCTGTGTGTGTTGTTGAAAGTTATAGACTTGCTTAAGAGAAAGCAAACAGTATTCCTTCCAAAGTGCTGAGGGGAGAAATTTAAGAAAACAGAGACCTTATTGAAAGAGAGAAAGAAAGAAAGAAAGAAAGAAAGAAAGAAAGAAAGAAAGAAAGAAAGAAAGAAAGAAAGAAAGAAAGAGAGAGAGAGAAAGGAAGGAGAGAGAGAAGGAAGGAAGAGAGAAAGAAAAAGGAGGGAAAAAAAGAGGAAGTATATAAAAAATAAAAAAATATTAGACAGCCAAGCAAGATCAAGTATATTTTAATAATAAATGTAACTGGATAAAATTCACTTTCTAAAAGGAAAAGGACTCTGATCTTAAAAAAATTATCAGCCATGTGCAAGAAACTGACTCAAAAATACTAAACATAAAACAAAATTTAAGCTGGTTGAATTCCTTTATCCAAAATGCTTGGGTCTAGAAGTGTTTCTGATCTTAGGGGTTTGGGCATTTGAGACCATTTGCATAAAAGTACCAGTTGAACGGCCTAAGCCCAAATTTCATGAATGCTCATATCTGGAATTTTGGTGTCATATTAGCTCTCCAAAAGTTTCAAATTTCATACTTTTTTGCATTAGGGATACATATTTTATACTTTTCTCCTTGATGCCTGATCAAAAGCACCTTAAGGGAGGAAGGCCTGCTTTGAGTGGGGGGGTCACACAGTGAGAGCTCACAGTCAGTCCATCACAGCAGGGAAGGCCTGCTTTGGGGGGGGGGTCACACAGTGAGAGCACACAGTCAGTCCATCACAGCAGGGAAGGCCTGCTTTGGGGAGGGTCACACAGTGAGAGCACACAGTCAGTCCATCACAGCAGGGAAGGCCTGCTTTGGGGGGGTCACACAGTGAGAGTGCACAGTCAGTCCATCACAGCAGGGAAGGCCTGCTTTTGGGGGGGGTCACACAGTGAGAGCACACAGTCAGTCCATCACAGCAGGGAAGGCCTGTTCTGGGGTCACACAGTGAGAGCACACAGTCCATCACAGCAGGAAAGGCCTGCTTTGGGGTCACACAGTGAGAGCGCACAGTCAGTCCATCACAGCAGGGAAGGCCTGTTCTGGGGTCACACAGTGAGAGCACACAGTCAGTCCATCACAGCTGGGGAGGCATGGTCTGGAGCACATCTGGGCTGATACAGAGGCAGAGAGAGGTGGCTTTGGGCCTTCATCATGCCTTTTCTTCTCCCCACCCCCAACCTATGGGAATCAGTCCACTCACTTAGAGTGAACAGGTTAACTGCTTAGTTAACCTTATCTGGAAACACACTCACAGATGTGACCAGGTGCATTTTTATGGTAAAATCAGGTCAGTTTAACAATGAAGATAGTGTGTGTGTGTGTGTGTGTGTGTGATGTATGTCCGTGTACATGGATATGCACATACGTGTCTGTGTACCTCTCTGTGTGTATCTATGTCTATGTCCACACGTGTGCAGGAGTCACTGGAGGTCAGAAGGGCTTGTCAGATCCCCCTGGAGTCCCCTGTGATAGTGAGCTGCCCAGTGCGGGTGCTGGAAACCAAACCCTAGTCCTCTACACAATTATTTCATGCTTATAATTCTCCAGCCGCCACGTGAAAATGTTTGACTAATGATGAAATTATTTTCTTCTCTCAGAACCAACTATTTTCTCTCCCATTAACAGACATGGCAACAGAAGTCAGGGCATTTTTGTTGGTGTATTAATATTAAACAATGTTTAATTTGAAGTAAAAAGCTTGAGATAAGACAATGAAGGCCTCAACCTACAGTTAAAGTACAGCTGCTGGGGCCGGAAAGGTGGCCCAGCAGTTAAGAGCACGCATTGCTCTTACAGAGGGCGTCCGTCCCTGTCCCCACAAACATGATGTGACTCACAGCTGCCTGTCACTCCAGCTTCAGAGGACTCAACAGCTCTGGCCTCTATGGATACCTGCTTCCACATGCATATACCCCCACCACATATAAGTAAAATGCATCTAGAAATGCAGTGTTGGAGCAAAAGAGATGGCTCAGCAGTTAAGAGCACTGGCTGCTCTTCCAGACGACCTGGGTTCGATTCCCTACACCTACATGGGAGCTCACAACTGTCTGTAACTCCAGTCTCGGGGGACATGCTGCCCTTTTCTGGCCTCCATGTGCACCAGGCAAACACATGTTACATAGACACACTCGATTAAAACAGCCATACACATAAAAATAAATACATTAATTTTTTAAAACTTAAAATATATTATGACTATTTCTTGGGACTGCATAGCATTTAAACCTAAAGCAAAAAACTGCTAGAGGAAAAATAGGGGAAAAGGCAATCAGGTGCTCTGGTACTGAACTGTCCCTGCGGTCGGCTTGTGACAGATCAAGTAGAAAAAGCAAGACAGCGAAAGACATATATATAAAAGAGAGAGAGAGAGTGAATAATTAACACTTAAGTAGAACTGCATACGAGGCACTGTCTTAAATGTTTCATAAATATTAATTTCAGTTAATTATCACTGAGACCTGGGAGATGAGCAACACTGTTAAAACAGTGCTGCAGATAAAGACGCTGCTATAAACACCAAACTAGAGGTCAGGGATGCTCTGCCTGGACCATGCAAGCTTTCCCTTGACCCCTAGCACAGAGATAGATAGATAGATAGATAGATAGATAGATAGATAGATAGATAGATAGATAGATACGTTCATACATACATACATACACACACCAGGTGACCTACACACACACCAGGTGACCACCACACACACACCAGGTGACCTCCACACACACACCAGATGACCTTCACACATACACCAGGTGACCTCCACACATACACCAGGTGACCTTCACACATACACCAGATGACTTCCACACACACACACACACCAGGTGACTTCCACACATACACACCAGGTGACCTTCACATACACACCAGGTGACCTACACACACACACACACAAACCAGGTGACCTCCACACATGCCAGAGGATGCACACTCACAACCCCTCTCCCACTCAGTTGTCAGTCAATTAATAAAATTGTTTAAAAATTATAAATGTAAGGACAAGACAATCCTGCGCAAACCAAAGGATGTGGTTAATGAAATAAAAATACAAATTAATGAATTGGAAAGTAAATAGCCACTTGCCATAAAAATCTATAGCTAATCCCTTGAAAATATGATCAGAAATCACTAGCTAATCTAATTTCTCATGTTTCTCAGGATAGAGTCTATCAGTCTGAGAGAAGAAAATAACTCCATTGGTATCTAAAATGTTCAGACGTGAAGGCTAGAGAGATGGCCCAGGGGTTAAGAGCGTGCAGTGCTCCTGTGCAGGACCGGAGTTGGGTTCCCAGCGCACATACGGGGCGGCTCACAGGCACATGTGACTCAGAGAGATCTGATGTCCTTCTCTGGCCTTAATGAGCACCTTGTACACATACGCACACACGCACGTGCTGGAAGGGAGGGACAGATGGATGGAGGGAGAGAAGGAGGGAGGGCAGGAAGGCCTGAGGGAAATGCTCATTGTTTAATATTCTGGTAGAGAATCTATGTTCAGTTCCCAGCACTCACAGGACCACCCTGTAACTCCCATCTCATGGGATCTGATGCCCTCTGCTGGCCTCCTTGAGCACTGCATACACGATATACATACATGCAGGCAGGCAAAGCATTTATATATGTAAAATAAGAGTAAATATTTAAGAAAAAGAAAAACTAAATAAAGATTATAATGTCTGAAGAATATGGAGAGCACATATACCTGTCAAAACTAAATCTGGTTTCATAACGTTCAAGAATATTGAAAAGAAGACATGCCAGTTTTCAGACCTCAGATACTCAGAAAAAATGGTGCAAGAATCTGGTAGAATGCAAGTGGGATCCAGTAGCAGATTTTAAAGATTAGCTATATCACATGTATACTCTAAGATGTCAAAATGCTGGTATGTCCCAGAATCTATTTCTGTGAGTAGAAAACAGATAACACACAATTATTTAATCGAGGGAATAAAACCCAACACTGAAAGATATAAAACATTTCTTTATTTTACTGAAAAACTCAGCTTCTGCCATCATTAGAGATAAATCACTTGAAACATTTTCATTAAAGTTAAGAATATAGAAAGAGTCATTTAATTGCTCTCCAGCTATTAATCATTATCTAATAGTGATCTTCAGGTACTTACCAGGATGATTAATTAGGTATATGAAAGAAAAATTGGTGACTATAAAAGCAAGAATTGAGGCCAGGCAATGGTGGTGCACACCTTTGATCCCAGCATCCAGGAGGCAGAGGCGGGTTGATCTCTGAGTTGGGGCCAGCCTGGTCTACAGAGCAAGGAAGGGAAGGGAGGGAGGGAGGGAGGGAGGGAGGGAGGGAGGGAGGGAGGGAGGGAGGGAGGGAGGGAAGGGGAGGGAAGGAAAGGAAGGAGGGAAGGAAGGAAGGAAGAGAGAGAGAGAGACCGGGAAGAAGAGCAAGAATTTAAAATGAGGCCGGGAGATGGTGTGGGGTGGGGCAGGGGTTGAGTTTGCCACATTAGAACCGGGACCTGAGTGTGAATCCCTCCCCTGAGTGTGAAGTCGGATGTGTTGACACACATCTATAATCCCAGCACTTAGCAGGATGGGAGGTGGAGACAGGAGAGCCCCTGCACACCTAGCCTGCTGCACACGAAGCAAATTAGAAACTCTGTCTCAAATAAGATGGAAGGTAAGCATTGACCCAGGGTTGTCTGACTGACCTCCACATGCATGAACTGCTCACACATGTGAGCAAGCACATACATGGCATGCACACAAAAGACTTAAAAAAAAAAGCAATCATAAAAGAACCAGAGAGGGGGCTGGAGAGATGCCTCTCATCGGTTTAGAGCATTGACTGCTCTTCCAGAGGTCCTGAGTTCAAATCCCAGAAACCACATGGTGGCTCACAATTATCTGTACCGAGATTTGACTCCCTCTTCTGGAGTGTCTGAAGACAGCTACAGTGTACTACATATAATAAACAAACAAACAAACAAACAAATCTTCAACAAAATAAACAATAAAAAACAAACAAAACCCAAACCCTGGCCAACTGAAAAGCAGGATACAAAGAGCCGCTGCGGCTGATCCCGTTTTATGTACGTGGGAAAGGCTATAGCTTCTCTGCTATTTCTTAGTTTCCTGTTGTTAAAAATGACACCAAAAAATATCACTGGGAACAGATATAACAGAAATGTATCAGAGAGGGCTGTTAGTAAGTATAACGGCTTGCAAGACATGAGAAAAAGACAAACAGACTCCACCCCGCTGTGGTCTGAGGTAAGAAGGCTCTAGAGCAGTCGACGGACAGTTAATTCTGGGCTGGAGAGAAGGCTCAGGAAGGAAAAGCTGCCACCAAGTCTGAGGGCCTAAGTTACCGCCCCTCCCCCTCACTCCCCCACCTCTAGCCCACGTGGTGGAAGGAGACAACCAGGTCCCTACTCTTGACCTCTGACCTTGACACCTGTGCTATGGCCTGCCCATGTCCCAACCCCACAAACAAATAAAAGTAACACTCTTTTAAAAAATGAAATAGTACTACATTCTAATAATGATTTTGAATGAACTTGATAAAATATCACTAAAATTTATCTTCAAAATCACCCCAAACAAAACAAACAAACCAAAAAGGTCACGGAGACAGCAACCCAGGAACAGCAGGGGGAGTGGGTGTGGCCGAGGAACAGCAGAGGGGAGCGGGTGCGGCTCAGTGACCAATAGTCTGGAAACAGGTCAGGTCCTAGGTTCCATCCCAGCACCAGAGGAACAAAAACAAAAAACAAAAAACAAAAACAAAAAACCAAAACCTAACACCAGAAAGGGTGGGGTAGATCTACGTAAATAGAGAAATGTCACACACAGTAAGATTGACTTCTGATTGGTGGATTTTGTGTGGACTTTTTAATAAAATGTTGGAGCAGTGACAAACCACTGAGAAAAGTTTATTAAAATACATATTTACTCTTTACCAAATATATATTAGATTTTTTTTTTTGAAATCACAATATAAACCATCAAACTTTAAAAAAGGAGGAAAGGAGAGAATTCCTTTTTCTGGTCTCAGAATAGGTGAGGACTTTTTTAAAACAGGGTTTCTTTTCCGTGTTTGGTTGTTTTGCCTGAGTGCATACATGTGCACCAGGTGTGTGCCCAGAGCCTGAGGAGGCTAGAAGTGAGTATCAGATCCCCTGGAAGTGGGGTTATAGACTACCATGTTTGTGCTGGGACTCGAACCCAGGTCCTCTGGAAGTACAGCCAATGCTCTTAACCGCTGAGCCATCTCTCCAGGCCCCAGGCGATGGCTTTCTTAACACTGAACCAAAGATTATGCTAAGTGAACATTATAACCAGTGATATCACTATATTAGATATGTGGAAATGCACATTTAGCATAGCAAACAGGACTTAGAGGGCACACAGCAGACTAGAATAGAGTGCTCCGTGGATGGAGTGCCAACTGATCTCTTCTGGGCTTGCTCACAGTCTGTCCCCAGACCACACCTTAGTTCTGACATCAGGAATCTAGAACTGCACCCTCAACAAATCAACATGCTGTTGGCGTTAGTACTACTCGTGGTTAAGGCGCAGCCTCCGAGAAGGCTGATGGGAATTTAATGTATTCATGTTAGTGAGCAAAGGTTGAGAGCCATTGCTGGAAATGACTTTGATGGAAAAAGTAATCTCTTTGGTTTTCTTATTTGGTTCATTAGGGTTTTGTTTTTGTTTTTTAAAGGATTATTTTACAATTTTACTGCATTGGTTTGCGTGCACACACTCCATGGAGAACTTGCAGTAAGTTTCATCTCGTAGCTCCCAAGGATCTCAATCGCCTATACCCTCTGAGCCATCTTGTTCAGCCCAGTTGGCTGGTTTTTGAGACAGGGTCTCACCATGTAGCCCCTTGTTTGTTTGGCAAGCCTCCTCTCTCAGCCAGCCCAAGTTCTGGTGTTACACCCAGCTTTTCACTTTTCTCGAAGAGGATCTAAGTTCAAGTCTCATGTCTCGAAACCGACTGTAACTCCAACTCCAAGAGATCTGACGCCATCTTCTGGCCTCAGTGGGTGTTGCACTTACATGCACCTACACATAAACACACGATTAAAAGATAAAAACAATTTAAATCCATTTCAAAGCAAATGTTTGATGTATCCAATAAAACCACACTCGGCGTATGTGTGCATACATGTACGTACAAGATTTCTCTCAATGTATGGTATCTGAATGCTTGCACCCGGTCCAGTATGTTCATGAAATTGGAAATGTCAATTTTGATCATTTCTAGGGTGTGGTGTGTGTGTGTGTGTGTGTGTGTGTGTGTGTGTGTGAGAGAGAGAGAGAGAGAGAGAGAGAGAGAGAGAGAGAGAGAATTTATGTAGGGCTCTAGAGCTTGAACCCAGAGTTTATGCATGCTTTTTACTGAGCTATATCCCCAGGCCTTGTTTGATTCCTAAGAAGCACATTATTTTTCTTTATTTCAGTAAAAATAAATTCATAGACATAAGTAGACCAATGGATCTCCTTTTATTTTGAAGGTTCCCAAGTCCATCTGAAGCCTGGATTGTATTGCCTTGCTGCCCACACAGGCCCAATTAGCCATACTGGGGCCTCAGCTGTGTGTCCCTAGGCACTGCATACAGTACTCATCCCTGGATCACAGCAGAGGCCCTGAAGTCAGACAGGGGCCCAGGGGTGACAGAAGGACGCAGCTCCCCAGCATCCCCGGTGACATGTTGCCTAGACAGGGAGCCTCAGAGCACTCTGGCTGGAGAGGAGTAGAGCAGAGGAGGAAGGGCAGCCGGAAGCCCCAGCCACTTCTCCGGTGGCTCAGGGGCGGGGGGGGGGGGGGGGGGGGGGGGATGCGCCAGTGGAGGCAGGGATGAGGAAGGGGGAGGGGACCTTTTCTCATCCTTACTGTGCGGGGACAGGTGGTCCCTGAGCCTTAGCCATGCAAGACTGGGCTCCTGGCCGAGGCTTCACCTTTGACCTCTAGATCCTGAAGAGAGCCCCTCTGTCCTGAACATCAGGGCTTGTTAAAAATCCTGCTTTAGCTGGGTGGGCGTGGTGATGCACTCCTTTAACCCCAGCACTTGGGAGGCAGAAGCAGGTGGATCTCTGTGAATTTAGTGTTTGCCTGGTCTACAGAGAGAGTTTCAGGCTAGCCAGGGCTGTACAGTGAGATCCTGTCTCAAAACAAGTGATAAGTAAATCAATTAATTAAAAATAATAAGTGCCATGTGGCTGATATTTGGGTTTTTGTTTATTAAGTGTGTTCATTATAAGGGGATCTTGGTCTTTGCTAGAATGGAGTCCAGTATAAATCCCCGTGAAAACGGTAAATATACAAGATAAGTAGATTAAATTCAAAATGGAGGGGAAGCCAGAGGAGGTTTTCGCACTGTGCCCAGCAGAAAGCCATGAGCTGAGCGCCTGTTCCCCTTCTCTGGTTTAAATGCTTGGGAAAGGTTAATTAACTGTGTTCTACATCTTATTTATTTATTTAATTCACATGATTTAGACAAATAATTTCATTTCATGATTTCACTTTTGCTGTGATGGGAATCAAAACCAAGAGCTTAGGGCATGCTAAGGGGGGGCCAACTAGAGTTACAAGCCAGCGTTCATTTATTTATTACTTTGTATTTTTGAGGCAGGATCTCACGGAGTTACCCAAGCTAGCCTTGATAGCTCTTTCCCCTCGCCCCTCTTCTCCCTCCTCTTTCCCTCCCCCTCTGTCTCTCTCCAGCTAAGGCTGGCCTTGTGGTATCCCTGCCTCCACCTCAGTTGGGATTACAGGCCCACAACACCAAGCCCAGCCAGGAAAGCAATCTTAACAGCACGCTAGCCCGGAACTAATGCTTGCTCTTTGGTGCAGGGGGCACGCACTGCCCAGCTAGCCACCTACAGTTCAGACATGCCCCTGACCCGTCTATGCCATGTACCTCCTTCACGGGTGTCTGGTCTCAGGTTCCCCACTCCCCAGCAGCTGGGAATTGTGCCCCTGCTGGGTGAACTGCTTGGCAGTGATCGGGACTCTCTGCCCTCCATCTGCCTTGCCCACAGGCCTTCGAGGACATCTACCTGGAGGAGCGGAAGACCATCAAGGTTCTGCTGGAGTACGCCGACAAGATGTTCACCTATGTCTTTGTGTTGGAGATGCTGCTCAAGTGGGTGGCCTACGGCTTCAAGAAGTACTTCACCAACGCCTGGTGCTGGCTGGACTTCCTAATTGTGGACGTGAGTGGGTACATGAAGGGACCCAAGAGGTGGGGGCTCATGACAGATGGAAAGACAGGGCCATGCAGAATCGCCACATGGAATTGGGGGTGCTAAGCTGTGTTGTATGGCAGGTGAGCAGAAGGAAACCAGGAGACTGAAGCCTAGACCTCGGGTCAGGGAGGAAGAGGGCAACTGAGAGCAGAGGCCTGCCTCGGAGCAGGATCTGTGGGAGACAGGCAGAGAACAGAGATCTGTTCAGGCAGGGTCCTGGGACAGGAGCAGTGGCTGGACATGCCATCAGGATGACCAGAGGAAAGAGGTGAACAGGTGTGACTGCGTTGTACTATGGCTGAGTGGACCATCTGACCCTTGAGGACCCTGTCTGCCCAAGGTGTGTCCCAGGATGGCAGGGACTGAGAGATCAAGGGAAGCCCCTTTCCCCTGAGCTTCCTGGACTCCAGAGACTGCAGGATGAGTGTGGGTCCTGTAGATAAAGCAGGCAGGGCAGACACAGCTGGGAAGAGACAATGCTCAGGTCCTTGAATCTACTCTCAGTGAAGAAAGAGGGGCTGAGGAGCCCAGGTGTGTGCACATCCCTGGGAAGAGTGGCCATCAGGATCTGCTGCCACTTTCCAGAAAGTATGGATTTGCTAGTGGTCCTTGGGTTTGGCACTGGGGTTTACACACCAGCAGATCTGACTCATTGGCAGGGGAGAGACTCAGCCCCAATAGTCCTAGCCAAAAGCCAGCTTAGGCCACCACCTAGGGTCTCAACCATGGTGTCTTTACATTTGGAGACCCAGTGGGATGGAGAATATACGGAGAACCAGGTGCCCGGGCTCCAACCTAGCCTTTATCTATCACCCCACCTGACCGAGAGAACACTGAGTATGTGGCAGTGGGCTGGGGTGGGTGCAGCCTGGCCCGGCTCTCTCAGCCCTGAGGTGAAGGTTCTGTTAAGAGGCCAAAGTAGGGCCTAGGATCCTCCCAGCGCTGCCTTGGGAAGCCCTGGTCTGCTTCTCCTAATGCTTTCTTGGGATGCTGGGCCACCTGAGGGATACATACTCAGTCTGGGGAAGGCAAAGGATTTCTCGGGAAGTCCACCAACCAAAATCCAGGGAACCCAGGGCTGAGGAGAATCAACAGTGCTTCCAGGCTAAAACAGGAAAAACCCTTCTGAGAAGCAAGCTGAGGTCAGAGCAGGAAATGCCCTTCCTGCTGCCATTCCAGCTTAAGCAACACTAGCCACACCGTAAGAAAGGTGGTCTGAGCCTCAGGTGGTCCCAGGTCTTAGGAGGTCCCAAGCTTCAGACTGTCCCAGGTCTCCTGCAGTTCCAGACCTCAGGTGATCCCAGGTCGTAGGTGATCCCAGGACTCCAGGTAGTCCCGGGCCAACGTTCAAGGACTGTTGTAAGTCTAAAAGTCTCAGCCTACCTAGACACATGTGACAGCAAACAATAAAGCAAATAGAACTATGCCCATTAGGGGCTGTCAAGATGGCTCAGTGGGTAAAGGCATTTGCTGCCAAGCTTGACAACCTCAGCTCCATCCCTTGAACTTATGGGATAGAAGAAAGAAACCAACGCCTCCACGTTATCCTCTGACCTCCAAACATGTACCATTATACATGTGCGCATATGGTAAATAAGTAACTGTAAAAGGCGGTTTTAAATAAATAAGCACGCACATTAGCTGGGTATGAAAGCACAGTCTATAATTCCAACACTCCTGAGTCTGAGACAGTAGGATTGCTATGAGTTCCAGACCAAACAAGGCTACATAACAAAACATTGTCTCAAAAAGGGAGGTGGAGGCAATTTGACATTATGTGTGGGGGTGAATTGGTATGGAGAACCCAAGGAAGGCCAGCTATTAGAAGTCTAGAACCCAGGGCACAGGGTAGAGAGGTGATGCAAGGCACACTTCAAATAACCTAGCTAGAGTGGGCTGCTGAGCTGCTTGGGGCAGATCTGAGGGTTGACTCCTAGGGGTTTATCAGAACCTTCCAAAGCACTATGCCTGACACATCTGAGAAGCCACCCCAGAGTGGCTGGGTGGGGGTGGGGGTGGGGGAACAGGAGGAAGAAAAGGCTCACAAGGCCTTTGCAAAAACATGGACTTCTATTTCGGTTGAAAAGGGAGGATCGTCAGGCCTATATCACACATACTCAAGCTGAGGCAGGGGGATTGCAAGTTCAAGGCCAGGTGGGTAACTTAGTGAGACCCTGCTTCAAAATCAAAAAGGAAAGGGAAGACTTGGGATGTAGCTCGGTGGCAGAGTGTCGGCTTAGCATGTGTGAGGCCCTGGGTTCAGTCCCCAGCACCACTGAAGGAAAGATAGAGAGAGGCATCTGAGGGCTTTAAGTGGAAGGACACCACACACTGGCTTCTGCTCTTAAAGGGCCCCATACTCTGTAGGCAAGGGAGAAGTGCGGCTGGACTCTGGAACAGGGTGAGGAGGCTGTAAGCCAGGGGGAGGTGAGCCTGGCCTAAGGCAGTGAGGAATCTCCACAGACAGCTGCATTGAAGGCAGGGCCAACAGGATATCCTGATGGGTCAGGCGTGACCTCAAAGCAGGTGGGGACAGTTTCGAAACTGCAGCCAGAACAGCTGGAAGGATGGGGTGACCCTCCTCTGAGATGGGGGAATCCAGAGTCCAGACGTAGAAGTGTCTGCTAGAAGGAGATGTCAAAGGTGGCTAAGGAGCGACAGGCAGACCCACGAAGACTTGCTCCACCCTCGGGGAGGTGGGCCCTGACATGTCACTCTGCCTTCCAGCATCTTCCAGGAGTGGGGGAAGCACCCTGGAAGCTGAGCTGTCCACCTAGTGCTTCCTCTCCACAGCCCTCCCGCCCACAGCACCAGGGTAATAAAGGGCCAGAGGTCCAGGAAAGAGACCTTTTCCACTCTGTGATCACGAGAGGGTAGAGAAGTATAGGCCTTAGCTCTTGGACCTTTGGCACGATGAGGTCCACAGAAGGGGAGTGCTGAGGGCGGGATGTGGGGAACAGAGAGCAGAGAGTCCTCCAGTGTCACCCACCCTGCCTAGGTCCTTAGAAGATGTTAATGGTACAAAGTTCAACTTAAGGGCAGTGTCCCATGAGCCTCTGGTGCTTATATGCTTCTCCAGGGTAGACGTTTCAGGGAGAGTGGGGACCAACAACTGGAAGGAAGGTCGGATATAGAAGCCCAGGCTTTGTCTCTGCTCAGCCATGCGGGGTAGAACAGAAGTGACACATCTTAGGTCATGGGGTTAGTGGTTGTGACACACATGTAGCGGGCTCTCTAGAGGGCCTTCAAGGCTCCGGGAAGCGTAGCCTAGCAGTTCACGGACCAGTAAAGGAAAAGTGGCCAGCCCGTCTGGATGAACCGAGAGCCTGCCTACTGCCTGTTTCTGGAGCTCTCCCTGCCTTTCCACCCTTACCCCTCTCCGTAGGTCTCACTGGTCAGCCTCGTGGCCAACACCTTAGGCTTTGCCGAGATGGGTCCCATCAAGTCCCTGAGGACACTGCGTGCACTTCGACCCCTGAGGGCTTTGTCACGATTCGAGGGCATGAGGGTGAGTGGAGCCTCTGCCAACCCAGCAGGTGGGGGAGGGTGGGGATGAGTGCCCGGCTGCTGGAACAAGAGGCCTGGCCTGAAGCTATGTGGTCTCCTCACTGACTTTGAAGGAGTGTAGTCTAGAATCTCCAGGAAAGGTTCTTCAAACCCCCGCCATCGGGGAGGAGGTGAGAACTCACTGGAGCACGGTCTTGCTGACACTCAGGCCCGTTGGCACCATGGCCCTCTCTCTGCCTCTGCTCTGCCACAGGGACCCAGGACCCTGTGTGCTGCTCTGCAGGCTGGCCTGAAGTCCCGCACTTCCTGGCAGTCACAGACTGCCTTTCCCATGTCCTTATGTGATGGTGAAGGGCAGTGTAGCGGGAGCCAAGGAAGGTGTTGTGGAGCGGGCTGTGCTCTCCCCTGCAGGTGACAGTTTGCCAAGTGTAAGCTCATGGCTTAGCAAATGCCTGTTTGCTCCCATAGACATTTGGGGGTGTTACCACATTTTACCAAAGAATGTGGGCATATAAGGCAAATTTTCATATCTTTTTAAAAATGTGTTTTGTGTGTGTGTGTGTGTGTGTGTGTGTGTGTGTGTGTGTGTTGTGAGCACAGGGGCCCTATGTGCCACTGGATGCATTTGGAGATCAGAAGACAACTTTTAGGAATTGGTTTTGTCCTTCCACCCTGGGTTTAGGGAACCAGACTCCTGCTCTCGGGCTGTTACAAGCTGGGTTGTCTCTGCAACCCTATTTCTTTTTTAAAATAATAATTTTAGTTAGCATGCAGAGTAACAGATTTCTTCATGACATTTTTATATATACTTAGCTCCCATTGGTTCCCCCACATCCCATCTCCCTGCCCCCGGCCCTTCTTGTCCCCTTCCCGGTTTTGTATCCTGTTTGTCTGTTACCCTCCCCATGCCTTTCCCTTAAAGAGTCTTCCCATCCCCCACTCCATGGCCCCTTTCCAGGTCCGCCCACACTCACTCCCACATAGATGTACATATATAAAGATTGGGAGTTGGATTCACATATGAGGGGAACAAACAGCGGCTGTCTGTCTGAGCCTGGGTTACCTCGCTTCATCTCTTCCAGTTCCATCCATTTTTATGAGACAGATTTTAAAGCCCTCAAGAAAAACAGTCCCGAGGGCTGGAGAATGTGGGTCTCTAGCCCAGCGTTTGCCTCAGTGGGTAAGGCCCTGAGCACTGAAAAGGAATTAACTATGACAGTCACTAAGAAAGAAGGGGTGGGGTGTGTGTGTGTGTGTGTGTGTGTGTGTGGGCACGCGTGTGTGTCCTTTAACATACCCAGTTCTTCACAGCCTCACGAAACAATGTCCTACTGCCGCAGCAAGTACCGTCACACAGCCCATCATCTGTGTGATGGCTTTGAACCTTACCTGCACCACCAATTAGACTTAGTCCTGGCAGGAACTCCCACCCACAAGGGAGTGATGGGACCAGAGTTAAACGTCTCTTTGGGAGCCAAGGACACTTGATTCCAGAGGGACACACTGATGCCAGGTGCCAGGAATGCCTCTGATGTGGCTGCTGGCTTCAGTGCCAGCCAAGGGCAAACTACACAGAAAGCTCGATGCCCTGGGGAGCACTCGGGAGCACGGTTTCCCACCAATTCCAGGGCTGTGCTGTCTGCTTCAGAACGTCATCCCCCCATCTCAGCAGCGGACCCTCTGTGCCATAACAGAATCCGCCCAGCTTCAGCCCCATCTGTGTGATAGACAGCCAGGCTTGGACCATGCTTGGACCGGAGTTCCCCAGATGTATCTGTCAGGAAGCCACCGTATGGAGGCTCAGGAGCCACAGCCTGCAGACACAGCGCATGGGTTTCCTGGATATACCTCAGGGGAACCATCCTCTCCCTGTCACAGCCACCCTGAAATAAACCAGAAGTTTGGCACAGAGAATTCAGGACGTGCAGGACTGACACAGGGCCTAAAGCCTTCGGTTGTGTCTAAGCCTGCCCTACCCCAATGCGAGGACAATCCTGGCAGCTTTGACTAGCAAGTAGAGACCCCATTTTTATGAAAATTGGGGGCCTGGAAGGGGGAAGGTTGGTGCGTTCTGGAGTTACCTCAGCGTTTAGGGAGAGGATAAAAAAGGCCTCTTGATTTTCTCTGACTCCCTCACTTGATACCAGAGCTCTAGCCTTCATGACTGGAAGATCCTCACCCCACCTGCACCCCCACAGCCACCTGTGGCCACCACGCAGTGGGGTCGAAGTCTTGAAAAGGGCATATGTTCTTGGCAGCCTCAAGAACTAAGTCTCCTTCTGCCCACACACAGGTGGTGGTCAACGCGCTGGTGGGCGCCATCCCCTCCATCATGAATGTCCTCCTCGTCTGCCTCATCTTCTGGCTCATCTTCAGCATCATGGGCGTGAACCTCTTCGCCGGGAAGTTCGGTAGGTGCATCAACCAGACCGAAGGGGACCTGCCTCTGAACTACACCATTGTGAACAACAAGAGCGAGTGTGAGTCCTTCAACGTGACTGGAGAGTTGTACTGGACCAAGGTGAAAGTCAACTTTGACAACGTGGGGGCTGGGTACCTGGCCCTGCTGCAGGTGGTGAGTACGGAAGAACAGGGATCCCTCCCTTCCTCCATTGGTGCTTCAGATATCTGCCCTTCACCCTGGCATGGGCAGGAGCAGGCCAGGTGGTCCCTGCAGTAGGGTAACAGGGCCCAGGGTAGTGGCTCTGTGCCAAGTCCTCAGACTCTCAGTTATAGATTGGACACATCGTCCAGGGTGACTGGCCTGGGGGCAAGGCAGCATGAGATAGGACCAGTTCCCAGCCATCAATTGAGTTGACCTCTTTAGGTGGCACAGGCTAGATACAAAAGACTGCCAACTGCCCAGACACTGAACTGTTGGTGAAATTATAACTGACCACCCTCTGTCATAAAATGTCTCAGGCTGCTTAAAAGACTACATTTGGG
The DNA here is from genome assembly GCF_000001635.26 of Mus musculus. Lineage (NCBI taxonomy): Eukaryota > Metazoa > Chordata > Mammalia > Rodentia > Muridae > Mus > Mus musculus. The sequence continues at coordinate 119,495,135 of NC_000075.6, read as the reverse complement.
ATGGGGATATGATTCAGGGGTACAGCACTTGCCTACCACCTGCACGGCCCTGAATCCTCAGACCGCACCTTGACCCCCAAAAGGAGCATGTCTGCTTTCATCTTTGATGTGCCGGTCCTCTTGACTGTCCATTTACTTTATGGGCAGGATGGTTTAGTAGTTATAACACCTGCCGTAAAAATCAACCTACACAGCTCAGTCAGTAAAGGGCTTGCCACACAAACCGAGGATCTGAGTTCAGATCCCAGACACCCACATCATAAGCCAGTTGTAGTGGCACATGCCCCTAAGCACAGCACTAGGGAGGTAACTACAGGACGAGCCCCGGGGTTTGCGGGCCAGCCAGACTAGCCAGACCAGCCAGCTCCAGATTCAGTGAAAGTTTGCTGACAGAGGCCTGGTGAAGCAGCTGCCACCAAGCCTAGGGACCGAGTTCAATCCCTGGTGCCCACACGGTGGGAGGAGAGAGCCAACTCCTGCAAGTTGCCCTCTGACCTCCACATGAATGGTATGGTAAACACACATGTACACACTCAGACACATAAATGTAATAAAATAACGTGAAAAACCATTGAAGAAGATGCCTGATACTGACCTCTGGCCTACACGCACATGCACACGCACACACACACACACACACACACACACACACACACTACTCTTTAGTAACAAAAAAAAAAAATTAAAGAACTCTTAGCCAGGTGGTGTTGGCACCTGCCTTTAATCCCAGCACTCAGGAGGCAGAGGCAGGCAGGATCTCTGAGATCAAGGCCAGCCTGGTCTACAGAGCGAGTTCCAGGACAGCCAGGGCTACACAGAGAAACCCTGTCTGAAGGTTGGGGGAGAACGCTTAGACACAGAATACTAGTGGGACTAGAGAGATGCCTCAGCAGCTGAGAGTGCTTCCTGCTCTTCCAGAACACCGAATTAAGTCCCCAGTACCCATGTCAGACAGCGCCAAGCTACCTTTAGCTCCAACTCCAGGGGACCCAACACCCTCTTCTGGCCTGAGGGTACGGTACCCCTATGTACATGCGCAGACCCCCAACACAGACATACACGTGTGCAAATATAAAAATAAACCTTAAAATAAGAGAGAGGGGGAGCGTAGGCAGAACCAAGCTTGTGGCTCCAGGGGAGGCCTGGGGAAGGGTTAGGTTTTGCTGGGGACCCAGTGGGACTCCCCTGGAAAGTTGGTCTCACCACCACGAATGTCTCCTGAGCTCCTTTTGAATTCTCACAGTGGGCCCCAACTGTACAGACGATGAAGAGCCAATGCCAGAGCCCCCACTCCTTCACGCAGCCTCCTTCCCTCTCGGCCGCAGCCTTGTGAGGTGTGCTAGGTTCTGCTGATGCCGGCTCACTGGACTTGAGGGTCACATTTGCAGACATGATACAAGCTGGTTGTTGAACACAACCTTTACGAGAAAACCAAACTTTATGACTAAGTGATGCTAAAACACATGAGCCTGGCGTGCTTTTTTACCGCCCGGGGGGCTGCCGTCTGTGCTGTGTGCGCGTTAACACTGTGGGTCTTGCCTCTCTTCCCATCGGTCACAGCACGGCGCTGGGAACATTTACATCAGAGAAATCGGCAAATACAGTAGGGATTTTTCTTTTCCTTCCGGAGAGCGAGTTGTTAGTCCCTCACCGGAACAGTGGTAGAAAGGATCTGTCATTACAGGCAAGATGCTGGTCCTCTGAGCGGCAGGACACAGACCAGCCTTGGGGTCTAGAGTCTGAAATGTATGTTTTTGAGCAGTGAACCATCTCCTAGCCTTACCAGACAAGAGGCCTCAACTGAGAAGGCTAACATGGCCTTCATGGTGTTTCTCCTCCATCCCCAGCCCCTACCTGAGGCCTTCCCCTAGGCCACCCAGCCTTTTGAGCACTACTGAACAGGTGGGCTGGGGCCTGCTTGCTTCTTGTAGGAGGCTGATCCTGGCCTAATTGAGATGGGAGTTCTTTGTAGCTGAAGCAGATCACCAAATCTGATGACCTTCATGGTCTCTTCCTCACAGGCGACATTTAAAGGCTGGATGGACATCATGTATGCGGCTGTGGACTCCAGAGGGGTAGGTTGCCACCAGCTGTGTGGGAGAAGCCAGGCAGGGCGGTCACCCAGGTGGGAGGGATGGGGCCACAGTGGGGTTGGTGTGTGTGTGGGGGGGGTGGTGGCTGTAGTGAGGCCATCAAGTGCATGCATGTGTGCATGCGTGTGTGCATGCGTGTGCATGTGTGTGTCTATGTGTGTGTAGCCCACAACAAAACCAGTATGTGGGCCTCCTGGCCGCCCGGCCTGAAAGCCCAGCCTGTGGATGGAACAGAGCATGCCTAAGGTTCAACTTCCTAGTGTTCAGGCCTGGCCCTGGAGCAAGGCTGTGGGATCTCTCATGCAGTCCCCAGTCTAAACACATTTCCGATCCCACCAGATCCAGCCCATCATGATTTGTTCATTGCTCAGGACAGGTGGAAGCAGCAGGCAGAGATGAATTTCTCCTTGGTCCTTGTGCCACACCCAGTCATACAGATGCTTGAGGGGAGAAGACCGAGAGAGAGCTTAGTGTCACCCAGGCCCCTATGGACCCAGGGCCTGGACACACAGATATGGGGGTCACCCCTTAGCCTGTCATTGCCTGCCATCATCTTCTCCACTCAGCTCTAACACACACAGAGACACACATAAATGCACACACACAGTCCCACTCCACCTGTGTGACCGCCTCCGCCTGGCTTCTCCCCGTAGTAAGAGGAACAGCTGCAGTGGGAGGACAACCTCTACACATACACACATGTACTTACACACACGTAGACACACACAGACACACACGCATGCACACCTGCATGCACTTGATGGCCTCACTACAGCCGCACACTCACACACCAGCCCCACTGTGGCTCCATCCCTCCCGCCTGTGTGACCGCCTCCTGCCTGGCTTCTCCCCGCAGTATGAAGAGCAGCCGCAGTGGGAGGACAACCTCTACATGTACATCTACTTCGTCGTCTTCATCATCTTCGGCTCCTTCTTCACCCTCAACCTGTTTATTGGTGTCATCATTGATAACTTCAACCAGCAGAAGAAAAAGATACGTAGAGTACTGGCTCCGCCAGGGGAGGGGGCAGAAGGGGACGGGGAGCCAGAGGTCCCCATCAGACCTCGGGGATGAACCTCTTTATTCAGATGAAATAGGGTGGGGAGGGGTGTGAGGTGGCCATGAGGAACAGAGGGGACTTCAGTGGGTCTCCGCCTGCCCTCATCTAGCTAAGAGATTCAGGGGTGAGACTGTGCAGAGGCCCAAGGAGATGTACCAGAAAAGCCATTGATTAGCAGCAGCCAAACTAAGTGATGCTCAGAGAGGAGCCTAGGCCTGCCTGAGCTGAGCCAAGGGAGAGGCTCAGGTGAACACTGGATCTGCAGGCCACAAAACCAGAAAACAGGGATGGGGGGACCCTGGAAAGGCAGATTTGGGGGGATCTCTCCAAATATACCTTTGAGACAGGAAGTTACCTTCACTTGGGAAGCAAGGTCCTGAAAACCCCAAAATTATGCGGGTGCTGTCTTTCTATACTTAGGGGGCCAGGACATCTTCATGACGGAGGAGCAGAAGAAGTACTACAATGCCATGAAGAAGCTGGGCTCCAAGAAACCCCAGAAGCCCATCCCACGGCCTCTGGTGAGCCAGGCTACCTGGCAGAGTCAGGAGGGTCTCACGGGAGCCCTGGGCTCCTCCATCAGAGAAGCCTCCCATTAAGGGCTCTTCAGGCTGCTGCTCAGCAGAGAGGGACTCTGGGATTGCTCTCCCACACAGAAGTCCGAGCCTCACGCAGATAGGGGGAAGGCATGAGGTCAGGTGGTGACATCTAGGGCACACTACATACTCACAGGAACTCAGCTGCTTCCAGTGAGCCCCCTCCTCCCTTTCAGTGGTATATATTCTTTCCAGGCAGTGTAGTGGGCATTCACATCCCTCCCCCCCACTCACAATCTCATCCTCTGAACACTGGGCTCCTTGGAGAACTGGGTTTGTCCCCTCGAGTAGGGCCAGGGTGGTGCTGGGCTCTCTGCTAGCCTGACTTTCTTGGCCCATTCAAGCCATTCTTCTTGAAAATGGGATGAGGAGTTGGGTCATGGCGGTACCTGCCAGTACTTGGGAGGCAGAGGCAGGGGGATCGCTGTGAGTTCAATTCCAGCCAGGGCTACGTATTGAGACCTTGTCCTGAAAATAACAAACAAACAAAAAAAAAAGGGAGACTTGTTCAAAGTACTTAGGTGAGCTGGCCCTAATCCACAAGCCAGTTGGACAGAGCTTTCCTCCTCCTCCTCCCTATGCATCCTATTCCCTCCTAGATTGGGGGTGGCAAACCAAGGGGGTGAGGAATGAACATCATTCTTGATCCTCCCTCTTCCTTCAGATCATCCGGGCTCCCTTACAATTGGTGGCACACAGAAGAGCTGGAGAATGGCTGGGTGGTTAGAATTGTGTTCTGTTCTTGCAGAGGACCTGACTGCAGCTACCAGCACCCACATCAGGCAGCTTCCTCACAGCTGTGTGGAACTCCAGCTACAGGGGTCCAATAACATTTTCTGTATCCCACAGGCACCTAACCTGCATTCACGTGTGTGCATACCTATATGCAGCCATACACGTGCACATTTCTAAAGTAAGATGTTTTTAGAAACACATAGATAGAATTTTACTCAATAGAATAAATAACATCTACTCCATAAGATAACATGTCGAAAATATGTTAATCTGGAGGCATATACAAGTGCTAGGATTGAAGTTTAAATTTGACCTTGAATCTCCAGATTATGAGGCCCAGGAGCAGCACATGGATAGTGTGCTGAAACCCAGGGTAGACATCTACCTGGAGGTGCATTAGGGTGGACTGGCAGAGGAGGGAGCCGGGGGCCAGGCCTCTGCCTGGAAGAGATGGAGTCCACAGGCAGGAAGGCCATCTGGTCAACCCCCATGGTTTCCTCCTCTACACATGCTGTGTGGTGAGGGTTGGGGGCTGTAGTCTCACAAAGGGTGAGTAGGATGTAAGTTGTCTGGGCTGACTGGCAAGTTTTCTAGGATCCCAGTGCACTGAGCCTCTCGCCTCTTCTTCCAGAACAAGTACCAGGGTTTCATATTCGACATTGTGACCAAGCAGGCCTTCGATGTTACCATCATGTTCCTCATCTGTTTAAACATGGTGACCATGATGGTAGAGACAGATGATCAGAGCCCTGAAAAAGTCAACATCTTGGCCAAGATCAACCTGCTCTTCGTGGCCATCTTCACAGGAGAGTGTATTGTCAAGATGGCTGCCCTGCGCCACTATTACTTCACCAACAGCTGGAACATCTTCGATTTCGTGGTTGTCATCCTCTCCATCGTTGGTGGGTATGCAAGTTGGCTGGACGGGGAAGTCCTGCCCGGGTCATGTGTGTCTGATCCAGCCCTCTGCACTCTACTTAGTGCCGTAGCTCCTCATCTGCTATGTCTTCCTTGACTTCCCCTTAGACACACACACACAAGCACACACACACACACACACACACACATACATATAAGCAAACGAAAGCAGGCACACGTACACATACAAGCACACATAAGCACACATGCACAAGCATGCACACACACACACAATATACCACACACATGTACATCCCCTCACATGCATGCTTGCACACACATGCACAGACCTATGCATCACTCTAAAAAGAACTTGACTGTCAGGGCCCATTCAGGCCTAAGTTTACCTGAAGAGAACTCAGTATCCCATCCTGACCCTACCCTCCCTAGGACACAGCTCTGTGGCTATTCAGAAAACTTAAAGCTGAGGCTAGAAAAAGGAATGGCCACTACAGAGACTCTCCTACCCTCCGAACAGAAGCTTGCAGCCGAGGCTGAAGGAAGAAGAGGCAAGGCAGGTCCCTAAGAATGAGAGATAGATCACGTGATAGTGTAGAAGACATCAATCATCTCTGGAGATGGAAAACTCTACAGTCCAACATGTGTTCTAAGTTACAGAACCACCTGCCTCCTGCAGTTTTCCTGAGGGGGGACAACACAGGATGAGAGAGTAACACAGACAAGATCCTCACCATGTCTCTTCAGCCCCAAACCCAAATTCTGTTTTGAGGGGAGGGGTTCTAGACAGGGTTTCTCTGTGTAGTCCTGGCCATCCTGGAACTTGCTCTGTAGACCAGGCTGGCCTCAAACTCAGGGATCCATCCACCTGTCTCTGCCTCCCAAGTGCTGGGACTATAGGCATGCACCACCACCACTCTGCTAGAATCCAAATTCTAATATGACAGCTTTATTGAGACGTGATTCATGTACCATAAAATTCACAGAAGGTTAACTTAAAATTCCCTTGACAGTGTGCATTCTGTGGGTTTCCATATCATTAGGCACTGCTTAACCAGGGAGATGTTCTGGAAGATGTGTCATTAGGCGATTTCCTCATTTTGTGAACATCACAGAATTTACCTAACACAAAGACGGCTGCCAGGTTACCGAGCAGTGTGACCCTGTAGGAGGGTCTACACTACAGTCTGCCATTGACTTGATGGTTGTTACGCAGAACATGACTAGATTGTCACAGAGCTGAGAAACCATCAGCAGTGGATAATGTTAGCCTCTTTCCATGCCTGCTCCCCCTCAGCTCCTGGCAGCCAGGAAATATCCAAGAGTTGCCGAACCATTTTCCAAAGTGGCCGCACCATTTGCCCAGTCACCATTGGTGGTCAGAGCTCCCATTAATCCACCTCCTCACCGCCATATGGCTGCTTATGGCCATCCTGATGATATGGCACTACCTCACTGGTGTCTGGATTTCTAATGCCCTGGTGGCTAATGACACTGAATGTCTCTTTTGTGTTTACTAGCTATCTGTTTATCTTGCATAGAGAATAGCTATCTCAAAACTTTTATTCTTTTTTTAAAATTAAAGTAATTTATCGTATTTATTGTCTTGTTCTAAGAGCACTTTATCTATTCAGGATTCCAATCCCTTATCAAATGTACAAATCAAGAATATCTCCTCCCTCTCTCTGCTTTGCTGTTTTGGTGACGCCTGTTGAAGCAGAAGTGATTTGGTTTTTCTGTTTTTGTTTTTTTGTTTTTTTATCTTAATGAGGTCTAATTTGACCCCGTATAATTTGTCTTTGTTGCTGTCAATACTTGACATACACACCCATAAGTACACATCTGTCTTTGGGGTCATTCTGACTTTGCCTTTCTGCCATAGATGTCATGTACCTCTGGCAAATGCTATCAGAGGTTAGGGCAGGTTCTTCTTTCACCGCAGTGATGGGCAGGCATTTAGAACATGAGGTAGGTTTGGAAATGTCCCAAGGCCCCACTTGGGTGGCAGTAAGGATGGCAGTGTGCCTCATGGGGCTAGAAAGCAGTGTAAGGGATGCAGGATGTCAACTCGAGCAGACCACTGGCGTCTCAGAGGCTTTGGGAGGTACAGCGTGTATTTCCGAATCACCTGCTGGTCCCGGTGCTGGACCAGCCCAGAGTGTGGCCAAGAGCTGTCATGGAGCGAGAGCGTCTAGGTCTTGTTCCAGCTTGTCACTCGGGCTAGTTAACTTCTCTCGGCTCCATCTGGGAGGGAGCCTACGGCTGACTGTCCTAGGGCTCTGGGACGTCTGATGAAATGAAGGCTGAAAGGGGCATAGCCCAATGCTCCTGGCACATGCCAACCCTCAGCACTCCTGACAGAGCCAGGAGAGGTCCCTGCACCCCCAAGTTTACCTCACCCTTTCTCCTGTAATATACCTATGTCCTTAAAGTAGACACGCCAAAGTGGAAAAGTCCAGAGCCAGACAGTGATAGGAACTGTTACAGAGACACTATACCGGGGCATCATATGCACCTGCAGTGACTGCATTTGTTAGGAGGAGATGGACTAGGGGTCAGGGTGGGGCCTGACATTTCCAGCGAGCATCCAGGAGGTCCTTGGGTTGCTGATCTTCAGAGCATTTGAATAGTGAGGAGCTGGAAGCCTTGAGCCCTGGTTCCTGCTAGGCTGATGCAGTGCTGAAGGCCCTCTGGCTTCAGAGCCCATGTATAGTTGATTTCCTGATATACCACTGTACAGGTCCATCCTTACAATTAGAATAACAGAGCTGAGAAAACACTTAGCAAAATATAGGTCTTCGTCTCCTGGGCCATAGAGGCAAGAGGAGGCCAAGTCCTAGAACGTCCCAATGACCTGGTCTTCCTGGAAGGGCTTTGTCCTTTACAGACACACTTGCCCTTGGTGAACATGGCCTGGAAGGAGAGTGGTGGCTGCAGTCTTGCTTGTTTCCCACAGGCACTGTCCTCTCCGACATCATCCAGAAGTACTTCTTCTCCCCAACGCTCTTCCGTGTCATCCGTCTGGCCAGGATCGGCCGCATCCTCAGGCTGATCCGAGGAGCCAAGGGGATTCGCACGTTGCTCTTCGCCCTCATGATGTCCCTGCCCGCCCTCTTCAACATCGGCCTCCTCCTCTTCCTCGTCATGTTCATCTACTCCATCTTCGGCATGGCCAACTTTGCCTACGTCAAGTGGGAGGCTGGCATCGACGACATGTTCAACTTCCAGACCTTTGCCAACAGCATGCTGTGCCTTTTCCAGATCACCACGTCGGCTGGCTGGGATGGCCTCCTCAGCCCCATCCTCAACACAGGACCCCCCTACTGTGACCCCAACCTGCCCAACAGCAATGGCTCCAGGGGGAACTGTGGGAGCCCAGCAGTGGGCATCCTCTTCTTCACCACCTACATCATCATCTCCTTCCTCATCGTGGTCAACATGTACATTGCCATCATCCTGGAGAACTTCAGTGTGGCCACAGAAGAGAGCACAGAGCCCCTGAGCGAGGATGACTTCGACATGTTCTATGAGATCTGGGAGAAGTTCGACCCGGAGGCCACCCAGTTCATTGAGTATTTGGCCCTGTCCGACTTTGCCGATGCCCTGTCTGAGCCACTCCGCATCGCCAAGCCCAACCAGATAAGCCTCATCAATATGGACCTGCCCATGGTGAGCGGGGACCGCATCCACTGTATGGACATCCTGTTCGCCTTCACCAAGAGGGTGCTCGGGGAGTCTGGGGAGATGGATGCCCTGAAGATCCAGATGGAGGAGAAATTCATGGCGGCCAATCCTTCCAAGATCTCCTATGAGCCCATCACCACCACCCTGCGGCGAAAACATGAGGAGGTGTCGGCCACGGTCATCCAGCGGGCCTTCCGGAGGCACCTCCTGCAGCGCTCGGTGAAGCATGCTTCCTTCCTCTTCCGCCAGCAAGCGGGCAGCAGTGGCCTCTCTGATGAGGATGCCCCCGAGCGAGAGGGACTCATTGCCTACATGATGAATGAGAACTTCTCCCGGCGCAGCGGTCCCCTCTCCAGCTCTTCCATCTCCTCCACGTCCTTCCCACCGTCCTATGACAGCGTCACGAGGGCCACCAGTGATAACCTCCCAGTGCGTGCGTCGGACTACAGCCGCAGCGAAGATCTTGCAGACTTCCCTCCATCTCCAGATAGGGACCGAGAGTCTATAGTGTGAACCTGGCCACCCGTCCGGCCAGGACGTGCCCTGTTGTATCCTGACAAACCTTAAGCAGTTGAAACCAGTGTCGGCTAAGGCCTTCCTAGCTCTGGAGGTGACAGGGGAACCTCCAGGTGGAGGAACCACACGGCAGAGTTCTGTGTGTCTGTGTTGAAGCTAGAGGCGGCTAGAGCAACCCTGGCTGGTAGAGGCCTGGCACACCCTAGTAGCCGGGTCTGGCCAGGCAGCGCCGCATGGCTCTGAACAGCAACTCTGTCCCCCTCTGAGGTGAAACGGGAAACACACTGTACATGTTGTGAACAAGCTTTCATAGGTTTATTATATTTGATATTTTTTTACTCGAGCAAAGAACATCTTTTTCCATGAACATCTGCAGCAGTTCACACGGCCTCTTCCTAACCCTGAGCAGGTGTCAATGGAGAACTCTGCTCTCAGAGCTAACGTGGAATCTTCGCACCCAAGGGGAGGGTTGTGGTTCCTGTCACCTGGGCTGAGGAGCCAGGAAGGCCTAAGCACTTCACTCACACACGCGAGTGGGCGAGTGCGTGTGCCTGTGCACACTTCACACACTGGGGCGGGACATAGGCCGCAGGGACCCAGGGTCGCCTCAGGCAAATGTGGTTGGTCGGTGGCTCCAAAGGCGAGAGGTTTTTCTTCCTGGCCCCCCAGTGTGGGTTTCTTCCTGTGAACTCACTCTGTGCCCCTGTTGTCCACAGGATTCCAGTCTCCTGTTCTCAGTCAGGCTTCGCTTGAGGTCAGTGCTATAAAAATTGAAAGCTTCCAGAGAGCTGCCCTGGTCTCCCTTCCTCTCCTGTAAGAGTATTAATGTTGGGGCCCAAGGGCTCGAGGAAGGCAGCCTCGCTCACAGCCAGGCACGTAGCTTGCTTCTGAGATGTGGCAGGCCCTGTCCCAAGGCCAAGGGAGGAGAAGGCTGTCCCACGTGGGCCGCTGAACTGTGTCCAGCTGTGGCAGCAAAGGGAGCGGTCTCCATTTCCCAGGCTCCTCTGGGGTCTCTGCCTCTGGCCGTGTGTCAAGGAGATGCCCACTGGGGCTCCAACCGTCTTCAGACACTGTGGAAGTGGGAGGGTAGCCTGGCCCTGTCTAGGAGAAAGGCCCTGCGTGGTCAGGCCTGGTTCTGTGACCTGGAAGGTGACAAGCCATCCATCCCCCATGGGAGAGGAGACAGTGTGGCATCTGGGCCCAGCCCAGGGTCTGACTATCCTAGGCGTCTTCTGAGAAGGCTTTTTCAGGGAAAACAAACAAACCGATTTTATAAGTCCAATCATCCCCGTGACCTCCTCAGCTGCTGACAATCCTATTTAGCATATGCAAATCTTTTATTGTAGAGGACCAGACCATCGCTGCTGAAGGGACAGGCTGGTGGAGCCTGAGCAGGCAGGGGCTTGGCTGCCCAAGTCTAGCTCTCCAGCAGAGCCACCCTCGGCTGGGGGCACCCACCTCACAGGCCACCTCAGTGGCGCCTGCCCACTGCGGGCTGGCTGCTCCTACCTACCTCGCCGAGCTGTCGGAGGGCTGGACGCTCCTGGCAGTGCTGAAGGAGGGGGCACTGCGGGCAAGTCAAGTATTATGTTTCTTCTTGTCACCTCAGTTCCCTTGGTGGCAGCTGGCTCCCGCCCCACCTGCCCCTGGCGGCTTATCCAATGTCCCCACGGAGTCCGGTGTGGGGGGTTTGGTTCTAACTGTCCTGGTGATGCCTCTCTGAGTGGAAATCTTATTTTTGTAGATCTGTACTTTGCTCTCGAGGCTTGGAGAGATGTGTGTCCCTCCCTGGCACTCACTTCAGGCCGCATGGGCAGGAATGTGGCCTGGGGCTGGCAGGGTTGGCAGGGCTGCCATCCCAGCTGGCCGGAAAGAGGCTGTGGTTTCGAATATGCAGATGGCCTTGGAGCCTTAAGACAGGTGCCGGGCTGGCTGCAGACAGGGTGGCTGAGGGGAGGGGCAATCGAGTCCCGAGTCCTTGGCTTAGCATGGCCTCCTTTTCTAGAACTGCACAGAGGGGAGGAGAGAGTAGCCGGTAGACGGAAGGAGGGAGGGGCATGCGTACATGTCAGGTGTTGTTTGAGGTAAATGAGCACTTCTCACTAAGCTTCGTGTATAAATGGAATACATTATTTTTCAAACAAACGAATAAATGGCTTACATGACCTGGTCTGGGACCTGTTCTTGTGCCGAGGGGTAATGTGTACTGAGGAAGGGGCAGGACGGTGGAGGCTGGAAGAGGCTGTGAGGGGGCCTTGGCCTGAGCAGGGGCTGGAGAGTGACAGTGGCTCCGGGGGCCGGAGAGTGGTGGTGGGAGAGAGTGTCCAGGGCTTGGGAATGACTTCAGGTTGTCCACGCTGGAGAATAGCCGGAAGCAGAGGCTCAGGCAGCTCAGGTGGGATACAGACGACGGTGGGGGACAGCAGACCCCCCAGGAGAAAATATGCCTAGGCTGTTCCTCGAAGACCTCCTGTTCTAGGGCACTTCGGAAAGGAGAAACTGCACCCCCAAAGTGCCAAACCAGGGACAGCCTCAGCACAGGGTCACTGGCTGCTTTGGACCTACGGCATTTGACACTGGCCTCCTGGTCCTCTCATCCCCTCATTCCTTGCTGCCAGTCCCACCATCGTCATCACATACCTGCTCTGGCCTCACCTGCAAACCCTTACCTCAGAATGCAGCAGGTCGCCCCAGGAAGTGCTTCCCTCCCCTTCCTGGAAACCACTTTTTCCAAGCTCTTGCCTGCTTCCTTCTCCTGTTTTAATCGTGGTAAGATACACACAGCACTGAACTCACCACCTTGACTGTGCAGAGTGCCTGGTTCACTGACAAGTCAGCATCTTGCTAACTGCTCATGGTTCATCTCCAGGACACTATTCATCTTGGAAAACAGGGCATGGCTTGGAAAACATGGACATACAGTCCAGCAAGGCTGTCTTCAGTTCTGTCCACAGCCTCTCTATGCTCTCTCTCGTGGCCATGACAGATCTAAGGGCTTTATAATCAACCCTTGTGGTTGGTTGGTGGTTGATTGGTTAATTGTTTGGTTGATTGATTGATTGGTTGGGTGGCTGGCTGGCTGGTTGGTTGGTTGGCTGGCTGGCTGGTTGGTTGGCTGGCTGGCTGGTTAGTTGGTTGGATGGATGGTTGGTTGGCTGGCTGGCTGGCTAGTTGGTTGGCTGGTTGGTTAGTTGATTGATTGGTTTCATTTTCTCTTTTACTGCTCTGCCTCCTGCTGGCTTTTGATTGTGCCTTTCATGACCCAACCAAGGCTTTGAAGAAGAACCTGTCCTGGGCTGAGGCCTCTTCACTGAGCCCCAGGCCAGTGTTCAGCAGTCTACTCTGGGTATTTCTAGACCTTTCAGCTGGACCACCCAATGCTGAACTCAACTCCCTTGCCTTGCCAAGGCCCGTAGATGCCATCTTAAATGCCTCACTGAAACCCTGGGTCTCAGTGACTCTGAAATCCCACTGCTTGGTTCTAACTTGTTCTTGTCCAGTTAGGGGGCCTGTGTCTTGCCTCTTGGAGACAACCAACAAGTGTTTTTGCTATCTTCATCCATTCCAAATTCTTCTCTCTGTGGCCAGGGTGATATTTCAATCCAAGATTACTAACCCTGGATAGAGTTGCTCCGTGGCTTCCTGTTGCTTTAGGATCAAGGCAAACTGTCTCAGGCCCCTAGCCCTGCCAACCTCCCTCTGTAACCACATCTCTCCAGCCCCTAAGGCTCCAGGCTCTTCCAGCCTCACCAGCTGCTGCCCCCTCTCCCCAGCACACTCTTTGCTCTTCTCGGGGTCAGGACTCTCCTGCTCCTCTGGGAATCTTCCCTGACACGGCCCAGCACCCTACCCATCACTCGCCCTCATTCTAACCCTTCTGTCACAGCTCCCCTCTCAAGAAATGCCAATAAAGTTGTGAGGAGGCAGGTGAGGTCACAGGAACTAATCTCCCTGCCCCTCCCTGTGTCTCCTGAACCCCTCCCTGGGCCTGGGTGAGCATAGGCAGAGCCTGTGGCATTTCTCTTGGGGGAAACACAGCAATCAGCAATAGCCTGCCTTCTCTTTTCTTGTACAGTCCTAGCCTGGCATGAGCATGCCCAGTGCTAAGAGCAGAGTGTCGGGGTGGCTCCACCCAGGCCAGGTGTTGAGTTAGGGACAATTTGTGGTCTGTTAGGAGACCTCGCTGTGTCTTCTTCTTGCAGTTTCCCAAGAGATGTCCCTTTTCCAGGATCCCTGCTGATCTTTGTCCTTGCCCTTAGGTACTTGTGAGTCTACCCAGCTTCCTGACAACATGGTCACCATCCAAGTACTTGAGCTTGCTGAAGCCTAGTGAGGTCCCACCCTCCTTGTCTGAAGTGTCAGCGTTCCCCAAGAACCCCTGAACCCCTGCCCCCAGAAAGCCCGAGTTTAGGGAACGGCACACACCTGTCTCCCAGGCCCTTCCTCAAGAGGAGGCCCAGTATCCTGGAAACATTATACTGAGACTCCAAAGGAGCGCCCTCGGCTCCCCTTCTCAGACTTACACCCTGGCTGAGAGCAAGGCCAAGAGCTCCGAGCGATATTCCCTTATGAATGACCACTCCCCCAGAAACTTAGAATACCCAAGATACAATTTGCATAACACAAGAAAATCAAGAAGAGGGAAGACCAATGGGTGGATACTTCATTCCTCCTTAGAATAGGGAACAAAATACCCATGAAAGGAGTTACAGAGACAAAGTTTGGACCTAAGACAAAAGGATGGACCATCCAGAGACTGCCCCACCCGGGGATCCATCCCATAATCAGCCACCAAACCCAGACACTATTGTATATACCAGCAAGAATTTGCTGAAGGGACCCTGGTATAGCTGTCCCGTATGAGGCTATGTCAGTGCCTGGCAAATACAGAAGTGGATGCTCACAGTCATCTATAAGATGGAACACAGGGCCCCCAATGGAGAAGCTAGAGAAAGCACCCAAGGAGCTGAAGGGGTCTGCAACCCTATAGGTGGAACAACAATATGAACTAACCAGTACCCCCAGAGCTCGTGTCTCTAGCTGCATATGTAGCAGAAGATGGCCTAGTAGGCCATCACTGGGAAGAGAAGCCCCTTGGTATTGCAAACTTTATATGCCCCAGTACAGGGGAATGCCAGGGCCAAGAAGTGGGAGTGGGTGGGTAGGGGAGCAGGGTGGGGGGAGGGTATAGGGAACTTTTGGGATAGCATTTGAAGTGTAAATAAAGAAAATATCTAATAAAGAAAAAAAGAAATGACCACCATATGAAAGGTAACAGTCTGACGCTATTGGTCACTCCCATGGTCACCTTCATTGTCTTTCTTCCAATCAGCCAGGGCCTTTCAAAGGGCAGTCCACATTGTAGGGTGTAGGTCACAACCAGCTTTTTAATAAGATCAAAGCCTCATGACATGTGTGTAACCTTGTGGAGCCATCTTACATACGTATGGAACTTGCAGGAGAGCATGTGTGATCCCTGCCAAGTGATGTCTCATGAAAACGTCCACAGGAGAGAGTTTCAAAAGAAACACCAGCAGGGCTCTGTGGTTAGGAGCCCTGACTGCTCTTCCCTGGGACCCAGGTTTGATCCCCAGACTCACAACTATCTGTAACTATAGTGAGGTTCCGGGGGATCTGACCTCTGTGGGCACCAGGCAAACATATGGTTTACATGCATGCATTCAGGCAAAGCATCTACATACATAAAATAACACAAGGAGCCTGAGGCTGCAGCCCCTCCACAGGACTGTACATGGTTGGATCTTCTCTCTCCCATGCTCCAGGGACACTAGCTACCCGCTCAGACTGGATCAGCATCTCCTATTGTTCTTGAAGCCAGCGCTTCGAGTCTTGGGAGTTCTTGATCTGTAGGGCCTTCCCCAGTTCCCTGAGGCTGTGAGAGAAGGCTTGTACCTAATAAAATGTCACAGCTGTCACCAGGCCAAATGGGGGTTAGGCTGGGGTCTGGGTGGCGGGTGACTCTATAAGGGGCAGATGCCAGCTCCTGTGTCAAGTGGGAAGGCATGCAGCCGGGAATCTCAGCCCTTGGCAGGGAGATGCTCCTGGACAGACGTCAGCTCTCACCCCAGGGCCACGGCGTTGGCAGCAGCCCTGCCACATGTGGGCAGCCCTCCCTCCACCGGCAGCTCTGACAGCCACGAGACTCGGTGTCCAGGAGGTTGGGAGGGGCAGGGAGAAAGATGCCTGGGCCCTCCTAGAGGCAGAGGCCACAGTGAGGGAAGTGACCAAGGACAAGCCAAGGGTGTGACAGATCAGTATTGGACTCAGGGGATGTCCCTCCCCCTCCCCCTCCCCCCGCTGAGCCTTCCAACCCTGGCTGCTTCTCAGGATTGGTGCTGCCATAGTGCCTCTCTGCCCTGCCTCCAGTGCTCTGAGCACATATATCCTGTCCATTTAACACGCTAAAGGCTGCGGCTGACCAGGCCAGCCCGTTTGTTCGCAATTTTGTCTCCAGCCCTAGACCTGGTGCCCAGCGCCCAGCATGGATGATGTGTGAGGATGTTTGTAGAATCAGAAAACTTGAGCCAATCCACCCTGGTTTCACCTGGACCACTCCATCTGTGCCCTTCCTATCCTGGACCACTCTATCTGTACTCTTCCTGTCCCTGGGGTCTCCAGCCCTTTCCCTTCCCAGCATTCCTACCCTCTGCTGTTTTCCTGGAAGAAAGTTAAATGTGGGCCCATTTGGGATCATCACCTGGTTGGATTTACCTATATTCAAAATGCAAGGAATGAATCTCAGGCTTCCTTCTCCCAAACAGACTCGGGCCACAAGCCTCAGTATATCCCCAGGGACAGAGGTAGGCAGGGAGGACAGGGAGACTTCGAGTAGAGCGGGTACTGAGGGACTCTGCTCGGAAATGACAGTCAGTGGTTGACAGCTGTCCAGCAGGCGTGCTGAGCTGCAGGGTGTCTCGGAGACCTTTGGGCTGAACAGTTGGCACTGTTCTTCATGGCATCCCAGTCACCTTGAGCAACAGCAGTGAGACCTGCGGCAGCCTAAGCCCAGCACGGGTAATGACCACACTAGCAAGCACTTCCTCCTATGCCAGCTCACGGGGCTGGCATCCTGGGCAGCTGCCAGGCACCTGCTGCTGACAAGAAAAGACCCAGTATCCCAGCCTTTGTGGAGAGACGGGCCGGCTTGGATTCCTGAGAAACGTGTGAGGTCCCAGGAGAAGCCCTTGCCAGGATGTGGGCTGACTGGCCAGTGGTATGTCCTGTCCTCCTGTCTGTCCCAACCTATGCCTGGCTGTGTGTGGGGGCACAGTGTAATGGGGCACACGTTGTGATGTGGGTGTGAGCAGATCAGGGCTAGGCTTGCCACCAGGATTTGTCTTTAAGACCACTTTTCTGTGGGAATCATCTACCTGCTCACCCTGTCAGGGTGAGACCTGTGGACAGCCAGAGTCAGTCCCCTTCTATGGGTAGGGCTGTGGAGACACCCCAAGGTGGTGTAAGTGAGGAGGGCTAGCCCAAGAGAAGAGGCCAGTTCAGCAGCTCTAACTGAGCCTCCTCATCCTGTACCAATCCATCATGTTTACAGCCTTCACTCCAGACAGGAGGCAAGGAAATGACAAAGGCAGCAGGGCCATAAACAAAAGCGTAATGGAATCACCAGGATGCACAGCCCATGCCGAGCCCAGAGCCAGGAGCAGGGCTGACCCATGCCTCCCACTGCCTCTGCCTTGACCACTAAACGGTGCCCACGGGGGTGCCTGGCCGGATTACCAGCTTCCCAGGCCAAAAAACCTTGATGTCATCCTTCCCTCCACTTTTTCCCTCACACTCCGTATCCAATCCGGCAGGAAATCCTGTTGGCGCTGCCTTCAGAACACATCCCAAGGCCAGCCGGTTCTCAACACCTCCCCTCCGAGGCCACCTCTGTGCTCTGAGTACCTTCCCTCCGCTCTAACTAGTTCTTGTTCCTAAGTGTTCTTAGCACATCCGTCAGTAGGGGAATCAGTTAACATGGCCTGCTCATACCCACGGCTCCACCAGAACTCTCTAAAACCCCCAGTCGTGGTCCCCGCCACCTCTCTGAATCCCCAACCCCCTCCCACCGCCGCAGCCTTTGGGTTTTTTTGTTTGTTTGTTTGTTTGTTTTTGTTTTGTTTTTTGTTTTTTTTTGTTTTTTTTCGAGACAGGGTTTCTCTGTGTAGCCCTGGCTGCTGTCCTGGAACTCACTCTGTAGACCAAGCTGGCCTCGAACTCAGAAATCCGCCTGCCTCTGCCTCCCAAGTGCTGGGATTAAAGGCGTGCGCCACCACTGCCCGGGAGATCCAGTTTTCAAGTCAGATTTATTTAGGGAGGTATAATTTGCACACAATAAAAGTCGCCCCTTTAAACATTTTTTTTTCTTTTCCTTTACTTAATGAGTGTGTGCAGAAGCCCATCTGGAGGTCAGAGGTCAGCTGGAAGTCAGAGGACAACCTGCAGGTCATCAAACTGACATCACCCAGCTTGGCAGCAAGCACCCCTACCAAGGCCTCCTACTAGCCCTCCCATTCTGGGTTGTACCAGTTTTTACCTGTTCTGGTGGGCCTAACCCTCATTCACTTGCTTGTTTGGGAGACAGGGTCTCACTATAGAGCCCAGGCTGGCCTCAACCCCATCTGCCTCTGCCTCTCTGCCTCTCTGCCTCTCCTCTGCCTCTCTGCCTCTCTGCCTCTCCTCTGCCTCTGCCTCTCTCTCTGCCTCTCCTCTACCTCTCTGCCTCTCCTCTGCCTCTCTGCCTCTCTCTCTGCCTCTCCTCTACCTCTCTGCCTCTCCTCTGCCTCTGTCTCTCCTCTGCCTCTCTGCCTCTCCTCCACCTCTCTGCCTCTCCTCTGCCTCTCTCTCTGCCTCTCCTCTACCTCTCTGCCTCTCCTCTGCCTCTCCTCTGCCTCTCTGCCTCTCTGCCTCTCCGCCTCTCCTCTACCTCTCTGCCTCTCTGCCTCTCTGCCTCTCCTCTGCCTCTCTGCCTCTCTGCCTCTCTGCCTCTCCGCCTCTGCCTCTGCCTCCCAGGTGCTGGTATCAAAGGGGTGCAGCACTCATATCTTAAATGGTTTGGTTCAGTTCAGTTCGGTTCGGCAGGGTTTTTTCTGGGGTTATGGTTTGTATCTCAGACGTTTTAACTTCATTTTCCTCAGTGGCTAATGACTGAGTTTTGTTGTGTGCAGTGATTCAGTGATTGGCTGCTTTTCTGCTACCACTCTTTCTTTTTTTTTTTTTTTTGGTTTTTCGAGACAGGGTTTCTCTGCATAGCCCTGGTTGTCCTGAAACTCACTTTGTAGACCAGGCTGGCCTCGAACTCAGAAATCCGCCTGCCTCTCTGCCACTGTTTCTAAAGCTTTCTCTAGAGCTTCAACACTTTCAGCCTTGTTTGGAGGTACAAGCCTCCCCACGTGAGACAGTGTTGTGGTGCTGTGCTGGGGCTTGCTGTATGTATCATCTGGCTTGAAATGGGAATGGCAATGTATCTGTGAAATGGGAACAGCAAGGACATCCTTCCTGGGTGTATGTGATTCTGTACTCGCAGACATGGAATGAACTTGCAGCAACCCCCAGGATACAGTGAGCATTATGAGCGTCCAGTGTGCTGACGGTCGAGACTACCTCCTATATAACCCCGTGTCCTCTCAGACCCTGTATTTCTGTGTGAACCGTTGTGTCTCATGGACAGCGGGCACAGAGCTAGACAAGCAGGATCTCCCAACCACTGTGCCACCCCACCAGTGAGTTCCAGAAAAACTGTTCAGTGCCATCCATACTCCAACAGGTCCCTTCCCCATCCCAGGCTCCAGACAGCCATACCAGCATGGAACACTGCAGCTGTGTACACAGGGCAGCACGAAGATGACCTTATCACCCGTCCCTGATGGCCCAGGCATAAGTGGCAGGGAAGATGGCAGCACTTTCAAGGTCTCCTCTCTCTCCAACCCCGTAGGATCCATGCCAGTCAGTCCACCTTATGGCTCAGCCCTAGTCAGCTCCACTGCTCTGTGGGGACCCCTGTGATGTCTACAAGAAAACTGGACCCCCAATTTAAGTGTTTCTTGTGCCTGGGCCTCCTCCCTCTGGGGTGGTGGGGTGGGAAGGAGGGCAGCTACGTTATGGACTCAGCACAGGCAGCTGCGGGGCCGGTGCCAGCGTGCCACCGAGATGGAGGGCAGGCGATGAGAGGACACTTGGGCTCAGCAGAGCCCAAACAGAGGGAGGGGAAGGAGCAGAGGTGGGGTGCTGGGGTGCAGCTGGGGAGCTGGCAGAAGGAAGGGATTCAAAGTCTGAAGCTTCAAAGCTCTAGAAGATCAGATCAAAGAGGAGAGGCACCCAGAGGTCAGGGTGCAGAAGGGTTCACAAGCCGAGGGGCAAGGGACAGCCTCTGTCCCCACCCCCTGCCCGTCCTCTCTACTGAGCATGCTCTCCACACTCATTGTCACCTCCTTGACTGTGGGCAGTCCTGTGCAGCCTTCTTAGCCACAGGTTCCCACCAGGACGGTCTTGGCACCCTAGCAACCCCACACCCTGTTCTTTCCCAAGCCAGCTACCTCCCGGGTACCACCCCCAGAACCTACTGCCTCCAGGCTCTAGCCTGAGGACCTAAAAGACAATCTCCTTTCCAGCTGAAGAGCGGCCAGGCCAGGCCAGGGCTGGGAGGTCACACATCTGCCTGCCTCGCCAGCCTGACAAAGCATTCCCTCTCCTACAGAGAGCGTGACTGTGACCTGTGAAGGGTATGTGCTCAGCGGTTTGGCGCTGAAGCCCAGCCATCAGGGCTGATGCTAGCAACCACACTGGCAGAAGGCCCCAGAGCCACAGGGATCTCCCTCCCTTCCTCAAATGTCACCAAATAAAGTCCGACACGTGGAGCTAGCTGGGGAGGCTGAGGTATCTGCCTGCACCTCCTGCATGATCAGAGCATCTTATAGAGTCTGATGCTACAGTGATGAGCAGTCAGGCTTGTCTTTGCCCTTACGTAGCTCACAGTCAAGTCAGGGAGGTGAGTGACCGTCCAGCACTGCCTGTAGCTGCTGCCAGGCAGGGAGGACACGGCTTGTGACGATTAATAAACACTTTGCGAATTACTGAGGTACACTTGAGGCTGTGACTGTGACGACCTTTCCAGAGAGGATCAGCTGAAGACAGGGAACTCCTGACTGTAGTGGCCCCGTCCTAGAGGCTGGGGGGCCTGGACTGAATAAAAGAAAAGGGGGCGGGGGGGGAGTGTTGAGCCAAACGTTCCCTTCTCTGCTTCCCGACCTATGTACGCAGATATGAGCAAGCAGGTTGATATTCCTGTGGCCATGGCCAAGGGCTATTCTTATCACTTTGTCTTTTCCCACATGCCAACTGCACCTTCAAAAACAAGCTCTCCCCCACCCCTGATGCCATTTCCTGCTTGGTATCTGGTCACCACCATGAGAACACTGACTAATACAACATTCGGGGCAGAGTCAAGGAAGACCTCTTTTGATGCTGTGGCATTGAACTTGACCCTGTGGGCGTTTTCAGGCAGAGAGAAGAATGTGAGGTTCTGAAGTGGAAGGGATGTGACCCATTCCAGACGGGCAACTTGGCCCATGTGGACAGAGCCGGCAGATAAGGGGTGGCGCATGCTGGCAAGGTCCAGGAGAGGATATGACCTGAGGCGTGTGGGGCTGCTAAAGGGGCTCACTCCTTCATATACTTCTCTTTATGGGGGTGAAGGGCATGGCTGCTCATGAGGCCTGTGCTTTAGCAAGACGCTACCTCTGCTCTGTGGAAGGAATTGTGCAAGGCAAGGATGGTGGGTGAGAAATGAGTCAGTGCTCTCTCCGTGGAGACACAACGGTGGTTAGGTTATGGATAGATGAAGAGGTGCCAAGTGTCTCCTCATGACTCCCTGGGGAGATCCTAGCTGCCCCTGACACTGCAAGAGGAACTGCTGAGCCTCTGAGAATTAGTTTAAGGTCCCAACTGCTGGACCCTGCCTCTTCCAGCAGGAACTCTAATAAGGCAAGCTCCTGTTGGAGGCAGCGTAGGAGTAGCACCGTGGGCGGGACAAACACTGGCTTCTCTGGTGCTGTGAACATAGCTGCATTGGTCACCTCCTCGGCACACAGAGCAAAGGTGCAAACCTGCTCTGCTAACCAGTCAAGAACGCACTCGAGGTGACACAATGGCACTTGGGAAGCTGGTCTGGGAAGATCACAAAGGCAAGGTCAGCCTGCACTGTGTCGTAAGTTCAAGGCCAGCTTAGCCACACAATAATTTGAAGCCAGCCTGAGATTACATGGTCAGAGTGCCCTGTCTTAAAATTCAGAAAAAACATGGGCCAGCAAGATGACTCAGCTGCTAAAGGTGCTTTCTTCTAAGCCAAATGACCTTAGGTCAATCTCTAAAACCCACATGGTGGAAAGAAGAGAATCCTGCAAGTTGTCCTTTGAACTCTACAGGGGTTCTGTGGCTACAGCTCAACAGGACTCCTTTACTCAACTCCAGGAGGCAGCCTTCTTCCAAGAGGCTCTTGGATTCTTGTCTACCTGTTTCAGGGACCTCAGAGAAGAGGAAACTTTGAGTCTAATCTCAGAAGAGTTAACCAAGGAAGAAATTACAGCTATCCACCCATTCCACAGTTGCATAATCAAAGAAAACATTTGAGTGGCCTTCAATAGATTGTCATTTCTGACCTCCACTGTCCCTGCCACCTGTGATATTAGCGAGATGCCAGCATTTAAACCCTGCTAGCTGATTCTCAGACTCCTGAGGCCCACATGGCGAGCAGACCCCCCCATGGATGCCCAAAGCCAATGGCCGTGCGTGCGGGCTTAGGTCTGAGTGCTTTCCTGCAGAAGAAAGGATCACTTCCAGGTGGAAACCTTCCAAATGCGTCTTCCCCATCACCTTGTCACCAGATTGTCCTAAGCACAAACTTTCTCAAGAATTATCTTTGCCTTTGGCTCTTCACACAGAAAGGTCGCATAGTTGTCTGCCTCTGATAGCGCGCGAGTAGCTGGGGAAACGGCCTCAGAGGTTTCTACACTGGAATGCCCAAAGGAATGCTTGACTAAGAAAGGGGAGGTGAGGTCATGAAGAGGGAAAGGAAAGAGAAGGGAAGGGGAAGGGGAAGGGGAAGGGGAGGGGAGGGGAGGGGAGGGGAGGGGAGGGGAGGGGAGGGGAGGGGAGGGGAGGGGAGAGGAAGGAGAAGGGGAAGGGATTGGAGGGAAGGGGTTGAGGGAGGGGAGAGGAGGGAAGGAAGAGGGAAGAGAAGGAAGCAGGAAGGGCTGGAGCCTCACACAGGCCATCCCATTTTGACTCCCTTACTTAAGCTACATTTTCTATAGCAGTTTCCCACCTCTGAGTGCTTATCGGACAAGCACACTGAAACATCAAATAGAAGCAGAGACACACCAGTGTCAACCAGCATATCAGCATCTAAATCTTGGTTTCTAGTGTCATTGTCCACTAAAAAGAACCAGGACTCCTGTGAAATGGCTAATTCAGAGTTAGAGCAGAAAAAAAAAATTACCCAATGTGCCTGGAACATCATGTTGTGCTAGAACATGAAGTGCCCGAAGAATGATGAGAGATGTCAAAGGACACGGGAGCTATTTGAATGAGCCAACTGGGAACTTAAAATAGGGTAAAAACCTATGGGGAAAGTCGGTAAGGAGCAGAAGGTCCCCATAGTTCCCCATAATTATGTGTTCAGAACAAAGAAAAAGGTGCACTTGGCAGATTCTGCTGAAACCAGGCAACCAATGGTCGAATTTCCAAAGAGTAGAAAAGGATCCTGCGAGCTGCCTAGAATCAGGGATGCCCAACATCACCTGTGCAGCAAACAGTCTTGCCCAAAATGCAGAGCCTAAGACTACCAGACAACACCAAATTTCCATCCGAGCAGGGGGCAGTCTACAAAACTGCTGTCCTGCGCTCTCCAAATGTCAAGTTCAAGACACACAAAGAACAGGTGCTGATCTCTTCCAGATTGAAGGAAGTTAAAGGTCTGTGACAATTAAGTGCAATGGGTGCCCCAGAGGTCACAAGTGACAGACACAGAAGAGAAAAGACCCAGTGCCCCGATTAGGTAAGAGCCGTGGTCTAGAGAGCGGCGTCGGATCCATGTTAGATCCCTGCACTGCGGCTTTATACGAGTAGACCTTTACCAAGAGATAATGGAGAATTTAGAAGGTGACAGAAACCATGATTGTCTTCAACTTAGAGAATTCAGAAAAATGCATTATATTACATACAGTGTTATATACAGACGTACAATGAAGAGACTATGTATGGGGACAGAATGATAAACTCAGAATAAAACAGATGGTGGTGGCCTGCATAAAAGGCTTGTGGGAATTCCCCCAGTGTTTCCTTGACTTTGTCATGACATTAGAATAAGATTTACTAAACCATTAGTGGCCACCAGTCGCATGGTGCTCGCTAAGGGCACTATTTGAGTTCCACTCGGTATTGCATGGTGTCCTGGTTTAATGGAGCTGGCTCTCATTAGAATCAGGAGCTTTGGTTTACAGGGGGTGGAATGGAGGCACAATGTGATTAAGCTGCTTGCCCGAGCTTTCCTATCTGCTAAAATGACAAAGTTAGGATGTGACACCAAGTCAGCCTGTCTGACTTGAGTCTGTGCTCTTAGCCAGGAAACTGCCCTGTCTCTTGAGCTGTGCAGGAAGCTGAGTGTGGAAATACAGACAAGCCTACAGAGCAACTAACTCACTCCCCCTCTCTCTCTCTCTCCCTCTCTTGCACACGCACACACACGCAGCTGTCTGGTACAGAATGTTTGCAGTCTGAAAGATGGAGATAATCTTCAGGCCTGAGGATTTTAGAAGGTAGACTTTCAGCTTAGGGCCCTAAGCCTGGAGGGTTTAGAGTGCAGGGGAACGAGGACCTGGAGAGACCCTAAGTCCTGAGGGTTTTCCGTGGCTTCTGGCTTAGCAATAATTTGTCTTTTCGAGAGCTCCGAACATCCATTTCTTTCACCAAGACTTCTCTGCCCATTCCATTCTCATGAACCTACCAACAAGGGGCCTTGACCTTTTGAAATATTATTATGGTGTGTGTGTGTGTGTGTGTGTTTGTGCACACGCGTGTGCGCACACGCACCATATCATATGTGAGGAACTTGTGAGGGTTTGTTCTCTCCTACCATGTGGATCCTGCAGATTGAACTCAGCTTGTCAGGTTTGACAGCAAATACCGTTACCGGCCGAGCCACCTCCCAGGCCTGTGAAATGGCCTTCTGGGCAATGGCTAGGACCTTAGAGGAAAATGCAGACCCAGACAGAGTGGCTGTATGGCTGGCAGCTGACTGAGGAGACAAGAGGACCAGTCATTGAGGTGATAAGAAACGCTGGATGTGCCAGCCCCAGCAACAGGGGTCATTGCAGGAACCATCCCTGGGGATGGGGGATGGGTGACTACCCTCCTAGGCACTTTGCCAGAGACCTGGGAGAGACGTACTCCTCACTGGGCACCAGGCAGCCAAAAGGACATCTTAGAGCCAAGGCTGAGGTCAGGAATAAAGCCGTGCCGTTGGGACTGTGTAGTTCCTTGGGGGGGGGGGGGTGGATGAGAGGAAAGAAAGATGCTAAAGTGAATTCAGATGTGAAGTGGACCCCCGCCATCATCCTCCCTGCAGAAGGGCCTGTCACAAGGCGGCCATGGCTCACACCTGCTTATCAGGGCTGGGGTGTGGAGAGGGTGTCTGGGACAGGAGATAGAGTTGGGACAGGGCTGTCCACACCAGCCCTGCTCTGCCTCCCTCATTCACACCTCCTCAGAGGCCCTCAGCCACTCTGCCCCTGCGGCCTCCACCTGCATCACCATGCCTCCTCTGCAAACCAACCCTGCAGGCTTTCTCCAGGCAAGGCTCTGCTCCGCACAACTACAGGATTCCAAGTCGGGAGGGACCCTGGAGACCGGCTGGCCCCCCTCTTTACCTAACAGGGAGGAGAACAGGAGTAAAATCACAACACACTAAGAAGCCAGAGTCAGAGCCCAGGTTCTGACCCCAGACCAGACAGACATGCAAGGGTCCAAGCCCCAGCCTACAACTCAAAGGCTCTGCAGGGCGAGGGAGGCGCACACCTCCTGTGTGTCGGCCTGAGTTTTAGACCCACACAGGGAAAGAAGGCAGGTGACATCACGCTGTGCTGGCTCCCCTGGGACAAGATGGCCAGTGCTCCATCTCCACCCACAGTCTAAAGCAGGTCTCCCTCACGGTATCAAAGGGCAGTGGCAGGCAAGGGGTGAGAGGGCGGGGAAGGCAGATTCAGGGCACATGCACTGATGGCCAGAGGAAAGCAGGGTCGTCTTGTGAGCAGTGGGAAGGAACTAAAACACTGTCCTGTCTGGTGGTGAACAAAGAACCAGCTGTGTCCAGGAACTGAGCCACTGCCCGCCAATGCCCACCATTGCCCCTGTCCCCACAGCTCTAGAGGACATCTGGGTAGAAAGGACGCAGAGGCAGGACATTTCATCCGGCCTGACAGGCACATGCTGGGATCCAGGCAGGGGGCAGAAGGGAAGGTGGGGCTTCACACCTGCACACAGTCGAGTCCCTGCTCAACACACTCACTGCCTTGGTCTCATCGTCCCACCAGGAAGGATTCTCTCAGGCCAGAGATGGAACTCTGCAGAGCCTTCAGCTTGGGGACGGGGGGAAGGGGGCAAGAATGTACCTCAAGAGTCAGGCCACGGGGTTGGCAGCGCTCAATTCTGGTCTCAAAGCCCGTCATCTACGGTACTCAGACCCTCCCCAGCCTTACTGGGACCCCTAGGACTCAACAGAATTCACTCTGTTTCTCTGACTTGTTGGGTAACCCCAAAACATGTAACCTGTTATTATCTGTAGGGTTCGATGGGGACCCCAGAAAGGAGTTGACGCTAACGTGTCTGCCTCTAGCACATTAGCGGGGCTCTGGGTGGACACAAGAAGGACTGAACGGAAACCAGATGAGATAGAGAAGAACCTTGGGAGACAGAGGGAAGGCATTAGACCACAGGCTGGAAAGCCAGAACACTCTAGATTTGCGTTTCCCCACAGTACCTCCTAAGTGGTACCCAGAAGAGGCTCTCCTGGGAAGGGGCTCTGAGAGCTGAGCAGTGATACGGTGTGCAGCAACGTGTTATGGTCGCAGAGCTGCTTCTGCCTGGTGCCCAGCTTGACATCATACACTGCCCCCGTCGCCTCACTGGTCTTCCCCTGTCGCCTGCAAGCTGACAGGTAACTAGCTACCCCTTATTAAGAACTCATCAACCTGCAAACTGTGTATTCCATCCTCAACCAATCCTCTCTCTGTTCCTGTATGAGGCTCCTCATTCTCAGGGATGACGGCAGATGAGGCTGTCCTGCTGAAGCACGGGAAGATGGGATGGGTCCCCACCTCATGCCCTATCTCCAAAGCCTTGACCCAGCCACATCCTACAGGCCTACAGGTCCCACCCTGGAGTGAATCACTACTGTCCTGGGGACCCGTTTCTATAGTGTACATAAATTTATTATTGGTTTTTATTTGGTTTCATTATTGTTACTGAGATAGGGTCTCTCTATGTTAGCAGGCACTGGCTGGTCTTGAACTTGCAGAGAGATACCTTGCCCGGAAACAAATAAGAACTTACATGAAATGGGCGCATGTACAATACCGGCTGCCGTGTAGGACGGACTGTGTACCGCCAGGCTCTCCCTTTTTGTCTCCACCACTGCTTTTTTTAAACAATCACACTGAAGGCCTGTTTGTTCAATCTGCAGCACAAAGCTGAAAGGCACAGCTAGCCTGGCAGTGTCGGCGAGATGAAACTGGACTACCATAAACGTGAACTCCTTTGAGGTGGGTAGAGATTGTACCAAGGAGCTGAACAGTTGGCGTATATAAAACTCCCTCTTGTGATCCACGCGCTGACATGTGGGTGTGTGGTGAGCTGCTGATTTGACGGCGGGTCAGTTGAAAGACCTGGAGCAGCTTGTTGGAGTGGGTTCCACTCGTACCACAGTATACGGTGAGAAAACTGGACTATGCTTCAGGGACCAGCCACTTCCTGGACTCAACGCGGCACATCCTGACTGCTTTACTGGGAAGAGCCCTGTACAAGCGTGTAAAGTCCGCTGCTCCCACGTCTTTGTGAGCTTCCTGCCCTGAAAGGACCTCAGGCAAAAGCTAGTATCAGCCAGGAAGGCGAGGGTGTCAGGGAACAGCCTGAAGCCCCGCCGGGGCTCATCACAATCAGTGTTCTTTTTAAATGACATATTCCGGGGCTGGCGAGGCTGCTCAGTGGGTGCACAAGTATCAAGACCCAAGAGCCAATTCCTCAGCACACGGAAGACCAGATGTGGCAACACATCTGTACACAGCATGCCTAAGGCAAAATACAAAGCAGAACCTCCAGAAACTTTCAAGCCGCCCAGTGCTTAGCCTGGTAAAATCAACAAGAGACTGCCTCAAGCGAAGCAGAAGGCAAGGGCTGACACCCGAGGTCAGCCTCTGATCTACACAACTCACAGGGTGGCATGCACGTCCTCACAGCTATACACAGGTGCATGCATACGCACCCATGCACTGACACACATGCATACATACACGCACACACACACACACATACACACACGAGGACTGGAGAGATGACTCAGTGGTTAAGAGCACTGGCTGCTGTCACAAAGAATCTAAGTTCAGTTCCCAGCACCCACATGGCCGCTCACAATATAGCTCCAGTCCCAGGAGACCTGTCCCTCCTAACCTCCTTGGGCACTAGGGATGTACATGGTACACAGACACACAGAAGCAAAACAACCACACACTTAAAATAATTTGTTAAAATGTCGACCCCGGCCTCATGACAGACCTCCAGAACCAAAACCTCAAGGAGTAGGTAAGGGATATATATTTTTTTTAAGTCAAATAGATGATACACTGCTCCGGATCAGGGGTTGCCAACCTTCCCAGTGCTGAGACCGTTCACACAGTACCTCGTGGTGTGGTGACCTCGGCCATGAAATTGTTTCGCTGCTACTTCATGACTGTAACATTGCTGTTATGTGTCATCCTGTCAATTTCTGTGTTTTCTGATGATCTTAGGCTACCCCTGTGAAAGGGTCTTCCAAATTTTCTTTTTCCAAACAGGATCTCGGTACACAGTCCGGCTTATATGGCCCATTTGCCTCTGCTTCCCAAGTGCTGGGATTATAGACTTGTACCAAACCTGGAAGAAATTTTGGTAATTTTTCTTTTTAGATTTGATAGCATATTTTGGAAACATGGAAGAATGTCCTTATTCATAGGCTGCATTAAGTTCAAGCATGAAAAGTGACCTGTCAGCTGGATGTGGTGGCGCATGCCTTTAATCCCAGCACTTGGGAGGCAGAGGCAGGCAGATTTCTGAGTTCGAGGCCGGCCTGGTCTACAGAGTTCTAGGACAGTCAGGGATACACAGAAAAACCCTGCCTTAAAAAAAAAAAAAAAAAAAAAAAAAAAAAAAAAAAAACCAGTGACCTGTCACGTCTCAACTTACTTTTGTAGTGGGTCAACAAATGAATTTTAACAGGTTTCGGGTAGAAAAGCGCCAACGAGACAAAACAGCGGGGAAGAGAATCACTACACGCAACAACACTTCTGTAGGCTTGACGTTTCTGAACATAAAGCTGAGGGAATGAAGCTACTAGCTTCCATGCAGTGAAAACATGAAACCTGCCTGGCAGATAACCTGGGTCTCCTGCCAAGCCACAGGCTCTAGCCTGACTGCGAGGCTGTGGCCGCCCAGCCTAGCTGACGCTTGTGGAGATGAGACCACACTGACCCCTAGAGGAACTCAGCTCTCAGACCAGAGCAAGCCTAACCCCACACTGGCAATGGCCATGACAGATTGCATTGTCCCCAATGATGTTCACGGCAAAGGGCAAAGCCCCCTGCTTGGCCTCCTCCCGTAGGCTGACCAATTTCTAAATGTGAGGCTTTGTGCAGGACAGCCATGCCCAGTGTGAGGCCAGCCTCATCAGCTCCACCAGGACAGGGCACGCGTGCTCAGGGGGACCCACGTATTACTTGTCACTGTGGCCAATCACCGGTCAGAAGCAACTTCGGGAAGGATTTATTTGATCCGACAGCGCTGGGATTCCAGTCCACTATGGTATGGGAGGCAGGGCAACAGGAACAGCAGTCTCCAGAGGTTTATATGTTTCTATGGCGGCAGACAGAAAGCAAAGCACACAGGCCCGAAGCGAGAGGGGGTTAACCTTCAAAGCCTGCTTCTACTGACCCACTTCCACCAGTCAGGCCTCCTCTCCCAAGAACTGCAGGGCTTTCACAGGTGCACAGGCTGTGGGTGCAGTTGGCAGGGCACATCCTACCCCTCACAAGCCGTTAACAGGAAGTCTGCCACAAACGGAGTGAGCTCAACAATACCCTCTCAGATGAGGCAGGGCGCACAGGTGACATGGAGGCACACAGGATCATGCCAGTGTCAGGCTGCAAACTGAGCACAGCTCTGCAGGAAGCCATTCCCTCAAGAGCAGACTGCCTCTCCTGCTGGGCACTCGTCAAAGGCCGAAGAGAAGGGTAGAGGTCTCTGCTGGTTAAGATGTAAGAGCAGAAATGGCAGCGCAGTTCAGGGGCTCGCATCCCTCTCCCTAACCTCTCTAACTTCCAGTAAGGCTTTTGCTGTATTCAGCTTTGGCCAACAGCCTTAGTCCAAAGACCAAAGAACTTGAAGACATCACTAGAAATGATGAAAGATTAAGAATTAAATCTCCCTCCCCGAGACAGGGACTTCCCACAGCAGAGCCAACCCAGCCTGGTCATTTCTTCAGACCAGGAACTGGAAGGGTGAATGGCCCAGAAGGCTCAGCCCAAGAACCTGAGGGAGCCCACTGAGGTGACGAACAGACAGTGACCCCACTCAGGTTTGACTGGCTACAACGTCTGCCTCTGACACATTTGATACTCAAGTATGGCCCAGGAATCTGCTGCACTGCAATCCAGAAAAACGGACAGTCACACTGAGGGGCCATTTTAAGTGTTTGTTTTGGGTCCTCTTAATGCAAATGTTCACAGGACAATTCAAGGATCAGTGTTATATGTCAATAGATATTTCACACATAAAATCTGAGATCGGGGCTCAAGAGCACTGGCTGCTCTTGCAGAGAACCCCGATTCAACTGCAGAGAATCCAGCATTCACACGGTGGCTCAGAACCATCTGGGATTCCATTTCCAGGGTATCCAATGAGCTCTTCTAACCTCTGTGGGCAACAGGCACTCGTGTGGTATGCACAGATGCAAACAGGCAAAACACTCATAAGAAATACAGATTCAATAAATAAATAAATAAATATGCAGTCAGGCGTGCTGTCTTTTTGGTTTGCTCTTATTTCTGTCTTACAATGGCCAGGTAGCATCTGCCATAAGAAATAAAATCCCAGGCTACAGAAACTTTCTGATACAGACAAGATTCTTCCTGAGTAGGGAGAGTGTGGGAAGCAACTCCAAAGCCAGCAGCAAGCCAGGCCAGCAGAGGAGAGCACGGCAACAGGAGGAGGAGCTCGGCTGCATAAACACATGGTGGGAACCTGGGGCACAGGCAGGAGGAGCCTCAGCCTCCTTCCCAGGGCTGCTGGAGAAACACTCAGGCCCCGCCATCACCTCTTTTCTGAGGAGAGAAAGTAACAGATTTTTTTTTCGGTCATGGTGACATTTTGGCTTTCTATCCTCAGAAGGACTGGCACAAGTTAATGGGGAAGAGGAAGGTACCGCAGAACGGAGCTAATCCGTCACTGTGTCCTACACCTGACAGTTTCTTTTTCTCCAAATGAAGGAGCAGAAGAGGGTCAGCCAGAGCCTTCTTGTCTTTATTGTAAAGTCATGCATTTCTATCGGAGGCAAACACAATGCCACAAAGATCACTCTCGTATTGCTTGGAGGACAGTGGCAGAGTGGCAGATTCAGACGAGTCCTTTTGCCCAGAAGCTTCTGGGCTGTGCGCATGGACTCAGGACAGCTCAAGATCTGTATAAACCAGTCTGGAGGTCAGCACAGACAGCAGCTGCTCTTTCCCCAGGCAATGAGCTGGTTCGGACCTTGGGCCCAGGCTATACCTACCTGTGGTGTGCTGGTCCAGCAGACAGCAGGACCAGAGGTACCCGGCGACTCTTGGCAAACACCTTTCTTGGGCTCCTTTAGAAAGGCCCCAATGAGGCAAGAAACATACTTATCTGGCACCATGTGATCCCTGGAGGGAACCACAGTCTCTGGTTAAACCCACAAAACATCTCCATCTTTCCAAGACCCACTGTTTTTTCCCACAGAAATGATGCGAGAAGAGACACACCCTTCTCACCAGGAGGGCTGTAGTGCCAGAAACAGCCGTGGATGCAGGTACGGACTGAGTTACATCCATCTAACTCTGTCTTGACTCTGAGGCACCCTGGATGACTTCTGTTGAATACCAATGGTAAAGATACAGAGTTCTCTGAGCCTCATCTTGCCCACAGGTAAGATGGGACAGCAGGGTTTGCACAGAGGAAGAACAGTCACTGGATTCTCCAACACAGACAGATGGGAGGACTTCAGGGTCATGAGGGAA
Source organism: Mus musculus (assembly GCF_000001635.26). NCBI lineage: Eukaryota > Metazoa > Chordata > Mammalia > Rodentia > Muridae > Mus > Mus musculus. The sequence goes on along the minus strand of NC_000075.6, from coordinate 119,463,006 downwards.
GGAGCACGTGAGAGCAGAGTTTTAAAACCATCTCAGCCACCTCGGATCCCAGAGAAGGACGACACTGAGTTTTGAGCCCCGAGTCTTTGGAGGATTTTGGTCAGAATTCCATCATTTCTTGAAAATAAACCTGTTGGTCACAGGTGCTCAGTGCACACCGAGACAGACACTAGGACTGCTTTTCCAGCTGGGCGTCCTTTTGCTCCTTAGCCTTCAGTTCCTCCAGCTTTTTCTCATAGCGACTCAGGAAGTAATCGTCAGGTTCCACCCCTGAGCTCTTCAAAGCTTCCAGAACCTTCTCCAGTCTGGCCACAGACCGGGCTCCATCAATCTTCCTCGTGCTCAGGTACAGAGTGAATTCCTGGAAACCCAGGAGCTTGCAGGTGTCCACAGAGCAAATATTCCGGATGTCCCTGCTTCTATCCAGACGGGGGAAAAACACCAGACCTGACATCTTCTCCAGGTCATGGAGGCTCACCTGGAACTCGGATAACTGGGACTGGAACCCAATGGCTTTATTTGGCACCACAAAGGCCCCCAGCGCCAGCGGCTCCGTAGATTCCGGGCTTCTGCGAGCCAGGATCACCTTGTAAAGGTGCGAGGGGACGGCCACGTTGTCCTCACCAATCACCTAAAAACAGAGGAGTCCGATTAGCGCACTGGGCTGTGCCGACACTTCCCAGGTTTTGCTCCCACACCTCTGTAGATGCCATACAGGAAACGGCCTGTGAAAGGCCTCAGTGTAGCATTCAACCAACTGCCAAGGAAAAGGAAAGACATTCAAACAACTCGTAAGTACTGACCAGTTCTAACCAGTCTTTAAAATACTGTTACCTCTGTAAGCGGTGGCTCCAGGCTTTAATCCCAGGACCCTGGAGGAAAAAGCAGGTGGATCTCTGAGTTCAAGGCCAGCCTGGTCTACAGGGTGGCCAGGATAGCCAGGGCTACACAAAGAAACTCCGTCTCAAAAGGAGCAAAATAACGACAAAAAACCATAATGTTACCCCAAAGGGCAGGGGTCACAGTATGTCCACAGGACGGAGGACAAAGGGGTGCCACAAGCAAGCACTGAACTTCCAGTGGGAAAGGGGACTGTCATTTCCTCCTCATTGGCTAATCAGAACTCCTAACGCTCTAAACATAGAAGTCAGAACTGCTGGCTTCAGCACTCCCAGCTCTTACAGTAAAAACAGCCCAAACGCCCCAAGAAACAACAGACAGCCCTTGAAGCTGCAGCCAGACACAGTAGCAACAGAACTTTCTAGATGACCTCGATCGTCGCTCACATGCAACTGCTTTTGTTTAGTTCCAAATGCTCCTGGATTACCAAACATTGAACTTCTAAATTATGCCGTCAAATCAGACACTTTAGGAAAGTAGCCACACAATGAGGAAGGCAGAGGCAGAGAAACAAGCCGCTCTGTAGGTTGGCCGTATTAATGAAATAACAGGATTAAGAAGCCTCTTCAAATGTCCTTCCAATATGCTTAAAAGCCTCCATCTGTTGTCTAAAAAACAAAAGCGGGATGTCCATTTGCTTAATGGCCCCCGATAAAATGACAAGACCCAACTGGGCATGCTCGAAGTGCCCAGAGCAGGCCTTTGCTGCCGTCAGTCGGTTACTCTCCTGTCAGACAGTTCTAGCTGTAGATGAGATTCCCTGTCAGAAGCCCAAATAAGGCAGCGAGATGCAAGCCAAAAAAGAGGTTTTCCCTGATTTTTACAAACTCCTATCTGCATTGCACATAGCCCAGAATTCCATGGTCTGTCTGTCACACATTACCACAGCCAGCTACAGGACTTCAGGGAAGACCCTGCCACAGGATCTACAACAATGCCTTTGAACATACGGAAAGTGGTTGGTTGGTCAGGGCAGAGCAGGGCTTATGAAACCACACTGCTCACAGGTTCGAGATCTCGCTCCCAGGGGTGAGCTGTGCACGAGGACGTGAGACCATCGAAGCAAAGGGATGAGAAGGTAAGCTGGTGTTCACACTCGGGTCACAGAACCCCAGCAGATGCTCTGGGTCCCAGGCCTAGCACTGACCCGAAGCACGGTAAAAAGGTGGTGCAGCTAGGAATCCTGGCATCCAGGTGAAGGCAGGAGGGCCATAAGCTCTAGGCCATCCTTGGCTATACACTTAAGAGCTCGAGGCCAGCCCGGACTACGAATCTCATTACAAAGGAAAGAGGAGGGCACAAAACCCTGAAGCACACTATCTGCAGGAGAGCCGACTGCCACGGCATGTGGCCAGATACTGAAACATGATAAATAATAACAGTAAGGGCTCAGGAACCAAAACTAAGGACATAACTACGATGGAGCCACACTCAAAAGGCGGTAGGAAACGAGCTGCAAACATCCCACAGTGGCTGGTAAGCCAAGTCCTGGCACCACCTAGTGGGCTTTCCATGCCACTGCAACACAGCATGAAAACCCTGGGATCCTTCTATACCATTCTCTTGCCTATGTCTCTCTTGTGAGCTCCCTGTCCGCAAACAAATGGTCATTTTTCACAAATAACTACCTGGTCATCATACGGTATGACCATCAGAACTGCTAACCGAGTCCCCTCACTTCCAGGAAAAGTACCCATAACTGACACCCCACTTCCCGGCTTTACTTGCTTCCGTGCCGTTTTACAGTTTTGGGGTTTTAGACTCATGACAGTTTGAGGATTCCCAGTGCTGCAGTCCAGAGGGCATCAGGGATGCTGGGCACCAGCCTATCCCTCAGCTGTACATCAGTCCTTGACAGAGATCCAATTCACAGCCACAACATGTGACTCTTCTGGCCAAGACCTCCCCACGGGTAAATAGAAAACAAAATCTACTTTCATTTTCTGAGGAGCCTTGTCTGAGTTAGTCTACTTTTTTCTCAGCACACGCAAAAGACACTGTGCCTGCTTGAAAATTAAATAACCCAGTGTCTGTTCCTTAACTTTGGGACTTAGAGCCAGGCAGTGGTGGCGCAAGCCTTTAATCCCAGCACTTGGGAGGCAGAAGCAGGCGGATCTCTGAGTTTAAGGCCAGCTTGGTCTACAAAGTGAGTTCCAGGACAGCTATGGTCACCCAGAGAAACCCTGTCTCAAAACAAAACAAACAAACAAACAAAAACAACAAAAAACTTGAGACATAAATAATCTTAAAATAACTTAGGGTTCTTTTCCTTATAGGTAGCTCAGCAAAACACATAAGCATTTACTTTCAGGAAAGTTACCGCCAGACAATGTCCCTGGAACTCATGCACTGAAGCATGAGGCTGCTGACCAGACAGACACCTACTCAGGGTCCACTTTGTCATAAGCTATAACTTATGTCATAAACTATAACACAACCAGGCTCCTTTCCTCATTTCTAAAACAGCACCAGCAATCCCCAAATGCCCCTCACAGGACTGTACCGACAGCAGACTGATATGGTGAGACAGAGAGAGAGAGAGAGAGAGAGAGAGGGAGAGGGAGAGGGGAGGAGGAGGGAGAGGGGAAGAAGAGGGAAGGGGAGGGGAGGGGAGGGGAGGGGAGGGGAGGGGAGGGGAGGGGAGGGGAGGGGAGGGGAGGGGAGGGGAGGGGAGGATACCAACAGGCAGGAGATAATTGTGAGTTTGAGTTTGGGGCCATCCAGGGCTATATAGTGAGACCCTGATTCCAAAGGGGGTGCGGGTATGATGGTGCATAGTTATAATCCCAGAACCTTGAGGTGGGGGGAGGAGTAGCAGTTGAAGGCCAGCCTGGGCCATATGAGACCCTGCTCAAAACAACAACAACAAAAAAAGATTTCAAAATCATCAAGACCTATTTTTTAAAAAACCTATTTTTTGAAGTGGATGTCATTCAGAAGCCAGGTTTTGCAGTGGCAGAGTGGACACCGTGGGCTCCAGCAAGATTAGGGCGTTAGAGGTCAACATGGAGAAACGAAGTTCAACACAATGACCGCGGACAAAGGCTTGCCGTGGCTTAACAGGAACCAAGCTTTTAATATCAGTACATCAGCAACAAACCTTTTCACAGAAGATTTGGCATACAAGTGCTTTACAAAGGAGATCGCTGTCGCCATTAAAACACTCAGGAACCCTGAACCCTTGTCAAGGCTAACAAAAACTGGAAACTGACCGACTGGAAGTGAGTAGAAAATACAACACATATAACAGCTAGAAGATGGACTCCATGTAAGTTGGTCGTTTCCTAAACACTGGTCAGAGTGCCTCCTTCCTCCCCTCTCAGTGACAGAAACCCGGTACCCGTCATAGCTGCAAAGCCACCCCAGTTTCAGAAGAAGTTGGCAAAAAAGAATAGACTTAGCCTGCTGCTTGCAGTGTCATAGCTATCGTGTCTTGAGTGACGTTAAGATAAATGCATTTAGTGACAGACACCATGTCCAGTAAGACAAGGAGGAGAGGAAGAAAGTCAGACCAAAAATAAAATTGCCCAGACACACTGAGAGACCACGCCGTTAAATGGCAATTACATGGAAGAGAAAAAGAAAACAGGGTAGTTTGAAAACCATGGGATCCATGCACACCTACAAGGACGAGGGGGGGGGGGAGGAGGCACAGATGACACCCAGGAGGGGGAAGTCAACAGGAGTGTGTCGGTCAGCCCTGTGTCACTACAACTGTTCAAACGGAATAGAGCCTCCACCTGCAGGGAACTGCTCAGGAAGTAGGTAGATGCGGAAAGGGACAAACATTCCCTAGTTCTCAGGAAGACGATTCCTTTCCTACCAGGATGCCTCCAGACTCCTGGGCCAGGTTTCCAATTTTCTCCCTCCATGGGAGTAACTGGCAGAAATCTGGAGCTTCAGACACTGCTCGAGTTACCACCAGCACACTCCTTGGATCATTTACAACGTTCAAACCCAAATCTTCAGGTTTGCTTCCCTTATCTGGACTCTCTTTCGCAATGCGCACATCAGAGAAAGCACATGGATAGCCTCAGCTATACTAAGGGCGATTCTGATTCGAGCTGTCAGCTGACTCACTTCTGATAAAATCACTGCTACTCGCCCTCCCTGAGGGCCACATGCACTCAGTTCTAGGGTGCTATGATCCATCTCCCAGATCCTAGTGGACATCTCTGCCTGGCTGTAAGGAACCCTCCTGGCCCATTTTCTGCTATTTCTGCATGCTCGCAGATACTCCTTGCAACTGGCCTCCACTGAGAACGCCTTTCATTTCTGACAGACTCATGCTCTGTACTGGACACTCAGCTGTCCCTGTGGCACAGCCTCAAAGGACAATGCTCTGACAGAGTGAGCATCAGGTGTGGGAAAAGACAGAGCCAGGCTTGGACCTCGCCTCGTAACGAGGAGCTGTGTGACCTGGAGTTGACCTCTGCAACCCTCAGTTTTCCTGGGTGTAAAGGAACAGCCGCAACGTTTGGGTTGGTGAGGGTTGTAGCCTGATGCCCTCACGGCACACCAGTTCGTCTGCTTCACTTCTCCAGAGTCTACGCTCGCACACGCTCCGCACCTGCACAGCACCTAGGACGTCCCCCACGTTGGCTGTGTACGTTCTCCTGAGGGACAGAGCGCGTGCAGCTGAAAACAAGCAGCAGCCACGTGGCTCGGAATCATCGTGCCTAACTGCCAAGCACCACCCCAGAGCGGGGGCTCAGGCTCACACTGTTCCTTGAGAGGAACAGTCAGCTCTCGAGGGCTGTGCAATGTGCACTAAAATGCCTGACTGGAACTGATATCTCTAAAAGGTCCCGCATGCTGGAGAGCCGCCTGGATTCTGGCTGGACGTTCAGATCTCTGCACCAGGCCCCGGCCCTTCATCTCTTCAGCCTCCTCTGAATAAATGTGCTCACTGCTTCAGAACAGGCTGCCCCTCCCCTACTCTTCCAGTCTCATCTTTCCTCAAATGTGCTTTCCTTAGTGAGACTACAAGATTACACATGCGTATACATTTCCATACAAATACAAATACATTTGTGTGCATACAAATACATTTTTTTGCCCAATTAAATTGATTTTTTCTTTTATTGAAAATTATCTTTTTCTCACATAATGCATCCTGATTATGGTCCCCCACACACACTCCTCCCAGCTCCTCCCCACCTCCCTCACATCCAGATCCACCTCCTCTCTGTCTCTCATTGAAAACAAACGGGCTTCTAAGGGATACGAAGAAAAAAAATAAGATAAAACAAAACCAGCACATTAGAATAGGACAATGCAAGCATACAGAAGGAAGAGAGCCCAAGAGAAGGCACAGGAAGCAGACGCAGACTCACCCACACCTCCTGGAAGTGTCCCGCCTCCCCGCAGTCCCCACCCCACGGAATGCACAGAGCCATGATCTCTTAACATCGACTTCAGCTTCCCCCTCACTTTACCTAGGTCTCTGCGGTTGGGACTCCCCAGGTGACCAATCCTGCCTCCTCACCCTCCTCTCCCTCATCAACTGTCCATTACCATTCATTTTCTCTGTGGCCACCTTTACACTCTGTATGAGGAGCACCCAGAGCTTCCAGGTACACACTCAAGCTTGATTTAAATGCACTGAATAGCTGAGGTATGCCCCAGCTACTTGAGAGGTGAACTCCAAGGACTGTCTGATTCCAAGGCTTCCAGAACAACCAGGGCAACACACCAAAACTGTTCTAAGGAAATGACCATAGTGAGTGAGGGGGGGGGGAGCGGGGAGGGACGAGGAAGCTAAAGGACCCCGAGGATAACGCCTTCAGGAGCCTACTGATCTCTCTGTCTGAAAGGTAAGGGCTTAAATGACCTGAACCATCTCAACTAGAAAGTGAAAGCGCCCAGAGACAAAGTGGATCTCTGTGAATTTGAGCCCAGCCTGTTCTACAGAGTGAGTTCCAGGAAAACCAGGGCTTCGTGGAGAAGCCCCATCTCTAACCTCCCCACCCCTAAAAAAGAACTGAAAGTCAAAGCACATGACTACACTCTTAGAAACGGCACCGGCGGTTCTCTGCGCGCCCTTCGCCGTCCCCTGTGTCTGTCGTTTGTTGTACTTGTCTCTCAAGTGGCACCAACTTAATGACATAGAATTACATCTACTTCCCTACAAGCCCAAACACACACACACACACACACACACACACACACACACACACACACACAGAGGAAGGAAGGGAGGGAGGGAGGGAGGGAGGGAGGGAGGGAGGGAGGGAGGGAGGGAGGGAGGGAGGGAAGGAGAAAGCAATCAAGAATACCGCTTGAGGACTGTCACTTACAGGTGTGCACCACCCTCCCCCATGACAGCCCCTGAAGAAAGCTGAGCTAAAGCTCTGCTGTTCTAAACATCCACAGGCCCTAGACATTGAAGACCTGGAATGGTAAGGGCTCAGAAGCCCAGAAAATGAAGACCTAGGACAAGTAAGGCTTTAAGACGGAAACAAAAGCCAAGACCCTCACTCAAAACACACTTTCAGGAAGCCTGGCTGGCCTCATGCGTCTGATGACTGGGACGAAGGCTGACGGATCTCCAGAAACTCTTCAGGCTACTTGAACCTCTTGAGCACCATCCACTGATAAACTAACGGCCAAGTTCCATCACTGACAACATCACATGTGCCAGTGCAATGAAAACTGAGACCAGAGAACATCATCTTTGTATTTTTTCCATTTTGAACTTCAGACTTTGTAAATGGTCTAAGAACTCCATTATTCACCCAGTCCACCAACTGGTAACATTCTCCTTGATGCCTTTATCATTCTCCTTTCTGTTGTCCCTAAACTTATTTAAACTAAGTCACAGGCTCATTCCTTGATCCCCTAGGATGTACTGTCTAAGAACAGACATTCACTGACACAGTTACAGACCAACTACAAAAATCAGGAAATTGAGTAGCATCATCTATCTGGTCTCCAAACCCCAAGCATGGTCCACGTGTCCCACACACCGCCCCAGCAGCCCTGCTTTCTGCCTTCAAACCACACTGCAGACTTTTGTTTCCATGTCTGTGACCCCAGCCCAGCTGGTTCCCTGGCCTTTGTGTTCATGGCATGACCCCTTCTTTGAGAAAGCACGCAGTGTTTTATAATGTCCTCCCCTGGGTTCCACCTGCTATTTCCACACAACGGAATTGAACAATACCCTTTTTTGCAGAAACGGCATTTTTATCAGTAAGTCCCGTTACTAGAGGTAAGAGCGCTGGTCATTTGGTTTGGAAGTTAAAGTTATATTTCTCACCTCTCTGATCATTAAACGACTTATGGGATGATGGGCATAAGCCCTGCTCCTCACAGAACTCCTGCTACACTGGCATCCACTGATGACACCTGCTTGAATAGATTGTTACTGTGACGGCCACAAAATGATTCCAAAGTTTTCCACTCGTGACAACTCCACAGCTGTCAGTCAGGAGCGCCCTGGCCCCGTGGACTCACTCACTAGCGGTACCGATGTAACTCAGTTGGTTTACACTATATCTGGCTCTCATATTTAGTCACAGATACGGGAAGCCTGTGATTGTAGACTCAGGCGGCTTGACCCCACCACCTCCCAGCTCGCTCCCGTGTCCTTCTGATGATCCGTTTGTCTGAGTTCTTCCTTTCCTAGGGCACTCTGGAGGGAACCAGACACTTCTCTGGTGGGGGTGGGGGGGTGGGATATTTAACAAGAGGTGACTTTTAGAAGACAAGATCTGCCTGCCGATAGCTAAAAGCCTGTACCATTGCTTTGAAGCCCTCTTAGCACAAAGAACTTGGACACATGATTTTGTAAATTGTAGATTAGAAAATCATATCCAATAAGAAAAGCAATAAATAAAACGAATGTTTTCCACTATTGAATTGGAACAACACAGTAGCAAAAATAAAGCCCACCAGAATAAATAAATATAATGTACGCTTTGTTTATCTTTTGGGGTATTGTTATACTTTGTTATGTTGTTTGGTTCTGAGGGGTTTATTGTGTTAGGTCTTTGGTTGTTTTTTTTTTTTTTGAGAAAGAACTTAAACTTGGGTGTGTAGGGAGGGGAGATGATCTGAAAGGACTCAGGGGAGGAAGAGAATATGATCAAAATATGTTTAATTTTAAAAATTATCTTATACAATAAAAATATGTAGCAAGATGCTCTGAATTGAGTTAGTTCTTCCTTTATGCTGTGTAACATTTTATTACAGAGCAGGTTATTTACGTAAAGCTCTCAGTTTCACACACACAAAACATGAGTGAAACGTTTCAGATTTATGGGTCACCAGTCTTTCCTGGAGATGGGAGTAAGAGGATTTAGGCAAAGCCAAGAATAATTACATTTCCAAATTAAAATAACAGACAGCTTTAGGCACTTTCACTCTAAGATAATTTGGAAAAAAAAAAACCTAAAATTAAATGAACAAGTTGGTCAGAAGAGGAAGCTGTCTTTTGCTTCCTTTAGCACCTCTGAGAATGACTGAACTTCCCAACCCTGGAACCCACATGAAAGCAGTAGGCACAGACACGCACAGTACACCCAGACAGCAAGCACAGGCAAGTGCAAGCAGGCCCCACCCCACCCCACCCCACCCCACCACTGCTCCTGACCTTTCCAGCTGTTCCCTAGGCCTCCAATCACAGACTCTGGTGGCTTACTTAACCCAACTTGCATTCCCCAAACCGAGTGTCCCTCCCCTGCATGGCCACACAGTGCCACACTCCTGGCACAATGCTCAGGGTGCCTCTCCACAGAGATGCAGTCACACTCTTGGTAGAGCTGTCAGCCCTCTAAGGCGCTCCTCCGGAGAAGGTTCGAGAACACTGGAGCCTTCCAAGGCAGTAGGTACAATCTATCTCTACGTCACTGCAAGTTCTCATACACTTTGTCTATTCTCTATGGTCCCTAAGTGTTCCAGTGTCAGGAACGGAAAAAAAAGAGAGGGGCTGGTGGCTCTTATAGCGGTTAAGAGCACTGACTGTTCTTCCAGAGGTCCTGAGTTCAAATCCCAGCAACCACATGGTGGCTCACAACCATCTGTAATGGGGATCTGATGCCCTCTTCTGCTGTGTCTGAAGACAGCTACAGTGTACTCACATAAAAATAAAAATAAGGGGCTGGTGAGATGGCTCAGTGGGTAAGAGCACCCGACTGCTCTTCCGAAGGTCCAGAGTTCAAATCCCAGCAACCACATGGTGGCTCACAACCATCTGTAACATGATCTGACTCCCTCGTCTGGTGTGTCTGAAGACAGCTACAGTGTACTTACATATAATAATAAATAAATCTTTAAAAAAAATAAAAATAAAAATAAGCCGGGTGGTGGTGGCGGCGGCGCAAGCCTTTAATCCCAGCATTTGGGAGGCAGAGGCAGGTGGATCTGGTCTACAGAGTGAGTTCCAGGACAGCCAGGGCTACACAGAGAAACCCTGTCTCGAAAAAATAAAAATAAAATAAATAAAAATAAATCGAAAGAAAGAAGGAGGGAGGGAGGGAGGGAGGGAGGGAGGGAGGGAGGATGGAAGGAAGGAAGGAAGGAAGGAAGGAAGGAAGGAAGGAAGGAAGGAAGGAAGGAAGGAAGGGAACAAGAAAGTCTTCAACACAGCTGGGTGGTGAGTGCCTCCCTTTAACTGCCAATGGTTGTTTTTACCCCTCACTGGATCTGCTTCTGTAACCCTAGCAGCAGGCACCTGATAAACAATGCTGAATACATGAAGCAGAGCATCCAAAGAGATTACGAGCTCACGGAACAACATACGCTGGAATGTTACACGTCCCTACCTGGTAACTAACTGTTTTCGTTCCATCATTCCTAGTATGAGGTAAGGTTAAAGGTCCTGATACTATCCAAACATCTTCAAATCTCTCCGTCAGCTCACGACAATACATTTCTATTCTGAAAAACAAATCAAAAACAATGTTTTATGCTCACAGGTGTCACGTAAGAAAGCAGCAAGCCACCCAGTCCCTAGGAAAGACTCTTGAATGAGTCAGCTCATTTAAGAAGTTGACTTAGGGACAGCCATCGTGGCACACACCTTTAGTCCCAGCACCCAGAAGGCAGAGGCAGGGGGATCTGGATAGGTCAGAGATCAGTCTTGTTGTCTACATAGAAAGAGCCAGGGAATCTCACTGAGATAGAAATCTTCAGTACAGGTTACATTGCATATTAAAAGCGAGTCGGTATATTCTTCTGCAGACCCAGGAAATAGGGTGTTGGGGTATTGCAGTATTCATGATAAGGCCTGCTAGTGCAGAACCCCTGGTGGTGGGTTTTACAATAGATTAGTTTGCACCTGGCTCCCTTATTTTGTGGCAGCAGCCTGGTCCCCACCTTCTTTTGATGTATACATTCCTTTTGTATTGCGTCACTGTAACTCGGTGGATTGTATGTTGCCTGGCTTCTTGTTATTCCTTTGGTATAAAAAGTCTGATGCTCGACCTGACACAATACATTCAGATTCTACACAATCTTTCGTGTTGGTCTGTCTGTCAACCGCCGACGCCTTGTCCACCTGCCCCAGAGACCCATTCCATGCAGACAAAGGGATCCAGAGGGTCTGCGGCAGATGGCGACCCCTGCCACCACTCCTCTCAGCTCCTCCCAGAGTGCGGATGCCTAGTTACAAAGTGAAGTGCTGCTCTCTACCAAGGTCTCCCTCGGGAGAAAGAAACTCGAAAGGCTCCCATAGGTGTGCAGTCTGCAGACACAACAATGACAAGGAAGGGGAAGACTACCCAGAGCTTTACCAAGCTGAGAGGGGAAGCTTCACTCGGGAGTGAGGAGACCTGGGAGTTAGACTGGAACCTTCTGACTCCCTGTGGCAGAGACACTCAGGGGATCTGAACTCTGTACAGCTGGCACTAAGGAACTACTGTTAATTTTTTAAGTGTAGTAGGTTAAGTACTGTGGGCTACTTTTTAAAACAAGTCTTTTCTCCTATAAACATCCATTTATAAAGTCGTATCTTCTAGTCTGAGCAGGTGGTAAGGATTAGAGTACACAGATGAAACACATGGGCCCTGACTTAGGAAGTCTTTACAGATTCATTTCATGGTTCTTTGTGTGTCTGTATGTGGACAGAGGACAGAGGAGGGTGCTGGACCCCTGGGCTACCTGGTACAGGTTTGGGGGAGCAAACTCCTGTCTCCTGCAAGCTCCTAGCCACTGCGCTGCCTCTCCAGCCCCAACCTCTTTTAAATATAGGACATTTTCTTTTTTTTTTTTTTTGGTTTTTTGAGACAGGGTTTCTCTGTGTAGCCCTGGCTGTCCTGGAACTCACTTTGTAGACCAGGCTGGCCTCGAACTCAGAAATCCGCCTGCCTCTGTCTCCCAAGTGCTGGGATTAAAGGCGTGCGCCACCACGCCCGGCTGGACATTTTCTTAATAGTTCATTTTTTTTTAGATTTATCTTTTTATTTTACATGTGCATTTTACCTGCGTATAAGTGAACTATACGATCACCTGAAAAGGACCCTGGACCCCCTGGACCTAGCACTACAGCCGTGAGCCACCACACAGTGCCAGAAACTGAGCCCAGATCCTCATCTGACATAGCACTTTCTCTTCTTAGGGTTGTGTGTGTGTGTGTGTGTGTGGTAGAGATGGAAGGCAAGACCCCTGTGCATTTGAAGCAAGTAGTCTACCAAAGAACTACATGCACCCTTAGCCGTATTCTGAACTATGAAATACTACATAGGAGAAGCGCACCTGCCTGAGACAACCACATTCTGGGAGGAGCTGAGAGGAGTGGCGGCCTCCAGCCAGGACTGGGTCGATCCCAGTCTCCTCGGATGCTTGGTAAGACCACCTGGCAAAGTTAGCAATGTCAGAAGCAGCAGAGGGCTCAGCGGTCTCCCGGTGTCTACTACTAAAATGTCGAACCGGTACCACACCAAAGCTTTTCCCTTGCAAAGCTTGGAAGCAGACCAGGCGGGGCAGCACATGTGTCATCTCAGCAATCAGGAAGCGAGAAAGGACAGTCACAGGCTGGAAGGCAGCCTGGGCAGCTGGCAATGCCTCCCCTGCAAAGCTCGGGAACAACGTGTCTTTCCTGGACGCACCACTCAGTCCCTAGCAGGAGTACTACCTTGATTAGAGAAACCTGACTTCTGAGCAGTAGCACATGGGCCAGAGAGGCAGGCTGTCTCTCAAACACAGCAGAGACAGCAGCGTTCAGCCAGGATGGCGTCTGAGGAGTGAACACAGAGACAACACAAGCAAGCCGGCAGTCCGGCTCGAGGCACGCTGCCTACCGTCCATACCTACCTGTTCCAGTAGCCGGAGTTATTATCAAAATTCTGAGGCACGATATTAGAAAGGTAAAAGGTTTCTGCCATGGCTTCCTGAGAAGGGAGAAATGAAATGGTGTTATTCTAGAATGCCTTTGCTCTAGATTAGCTCTAACAGCTAGTCTCCATGCTACCTACTCACCGAGCCACAGCCCCACTCAGGCCACAGTCCAAACCCGCTGATGTTTGCTTAGATAAACAAATAAATAAATAAATATCCCAAGGCAGAAAACTATGGTTATGCAGAGTAACGCCTCCAGGCCAGTGAGATGGCTGGGCAGGTAAAGGTGCTTGCTCCACAACCTTGTTAGCCCTAATCTGATACCCAGAACCCACATACAGATTAAGAACAAACTCTACAAAGATGTCCTCTGGCTTCCACATATGATCCATGCATACATACACACACACACACACACACACACACACACACACACACACACACACAATATACACAAAATTACTTGCATTAAAAAAAAGTACACTTACACACACACACACACATGCATGTATGTATGTATGTATGCATGCATGCATGCTGCGCACAGTGGCACCTGCCCATCAGCCCAGTACTTCAGAGGTAAAGACATGGGGATCAGAAACTCAGGGTCACCCTAAGCTACATAATGGGTTCTAGCCCAGCCTGGGCTACATAAATATGTCTTGAGTAGTTATAATAATAATAACTATAACGCAAGTAGTTGGGTGTGTCTGGCCTTTCTTGTTATTTATAGCAGCCACCCAAACACAAGTTGATCAGCTCCAAGGACTAAAGGCCTCCAGGGAAAAGGAGACTAAACAGAGGCTTTGCACATCCTCCAGGCCAACCTCCAGGAACTTTATTTAAGAGGCATGAAAACCAAATTTTAATTCAAAAGTAGTAGAGAAGACGTCCCTCTCCTCCCAGTTTCTGGCCACTGTAATGCACTCTCTCTGCATATCTACTCTATGCGCACAAAACTCCGCCTCACCGACTAACCAGCCCCCCCACCTGCAGCAGCCTGGCAGCCCTGGGTCAGATCTACTGCTGCTGTGTTTCAACAATGAGTTAGGGGCTGGGTGTAGCTCAGTGGTGAAATGTTTGTTCAACATACGCAAGTGAAAATGATAAGTGAAGCCCATGACCTGACACCCTCAGTCGGACAGACATGGAGGCAAAATACAAAGGAGCATAAATTAAAATTGTAAAAAGGCACAAAAAAAAAAAAAAAAACCCAAAAACAGACAAGGACATTCTTGAGCTTTACAATTTGGTTCCTAGGTCATCAGTCACACAACCTCATCCTCTCCAAAATATGCCTACACTGGAAAACTTGTTATTTCCTGCCGGGGCCATGTGGCCTCGTGACCAGCCACTCCCGATATAGTCTTCATTGAGGGCGCTGAAGGCTGAAGGGACAGAAGGATCCGGCTTGAATTTACAATGCTTTCTGTCAGCGTCACCTGAAGAAAAACACACAGATGGTTATCAGTGGGTCCTCTGAGGCTCGAAGGTTGGCTAGTGTGGGAAGGGACAGCTTCACGCGCACGGCTGGCGTCAGGGACCACATGCGTGCCTCGGAGTCCTAAAGCAGCTCATATTCCATCTGGGCTCAGTAAGGTCGGCCTAGGATGGATGCTTCTCCTACAGGGTGCTCCTTCTCGCTCTCTGACTCTGGCCTTTCCAGAAACTCCCCTGGGCCGTGTACGGGCGGAAACGGTAAATGGTGAGGAGCAGATAAAACTTCACCACCAAATCAACTTGTTCTCCAAAGCACCATCATGTTAGCTCCCAGGATCTTGGGAGCACTCACAGGATCCCGGGAGCACGCACAAGATCAAACCAACAAAGGGGCAGGGAGGTCACAAAGTCCCTCTTCTCACCTACGAGCCACTAGCAACTGAAGGCCCCTGAGAAGCAACCCACACTCCAGCGTACATATGACAGCACTAAGTGGTCTGGGAGGTGGGGGGCAGGAGTGGGGGTGGGCAGGAGTGGAGGGGGCAGGGGATGTTAAGAAAAAGAACACATGAAATTATAAGGAAATAGTGTGAAAGGGACAGGGTAGAACTGAAGGGGGGGGGGGGAGGGGACGGACTTGATCAAAACTCATTACATGCCTATATGAACCTCTCACGTACAAAACAATTAAAACATTCATATATGAAACATTCATATATGAGACCATCAAAACCAGACACTTGTGTATTGTTTTACAAAACTATATTCTGGCAAGCTGATCTGTGCTGAGTGAATGGATAAAGGACACACACAGACACAGAGGTCTGTTCTGCTCGGGAGGGGGAGGATGGCTTCTCTGTTGGCTCTGAGATGATAAACACCCACCCAGAAACCCCACAGACAGATCTCTGAGAGGGATGAATGTTGGTAAGCAACGTGGCAGTTAGAATGAGAATGGCCTCCACAGGCACATATACGTGCATGCTGGTCCCCACCTGGTGGACCTGGTGGAGAAGGATGAGAAGGATTGGGGGGGCGGGGGAGTCACTGAGGAGCTGTGCTGCTGGGAGTAGGCTTTGAGATGGCAAAGCCCCATGCTAAACCCAGTCTCTTCTTTTCCTGTCTCTCTACCTGTGGGTCAGGATGTAGCTCTCAGCTGCTTCCCAGAGGGCAGACAAACATCACTTTCAACGTGTGCTATGAGGTACAAAGGTTGAAATTACCAACAGCCCTCTTGTTTTAAACACGGAAACCCTTTCATCAGCACCCGTACATTCTCCCCAACCACCTACCGATGATCTTGTCCTTGGATATATGCTCAAGAACCCATCTGGGCACCCGTTTTGCCTGATCGTAAGACAGGGCGTGGTTAGTGTAACGCCTCGTCTCTGTTCCAGCTAAAGGAAACCCAAACTGTTCCAAGACAGCTTCTTCTGCAGATTCTAAGAAAGAAAGAAAGAAAAAAGAGGGGGTTATGAACAGAAAAAAAGTAATTATTCTTATTAAGAACAAAGGATTCTAAAGACAACGGTGATGTCTAAAAACAACTGGCTCAAAAGTCTCTCCTAGGAGTCTGACTCCGAGTCCTTGGGAGGAGGAGGGAGTCTAATCAAATAGGCCTCATCTTTGCCATAATTTATTAAGTCAAAGAAAAGAGTTTAGCAAAATCCTCCTTTGCCTGTCCTCGGTCGGGTATTCACAATGAGCTTCAGCTATGGGGGTACGCGTTTGGTTTGGGGGCTAGGGAACAAACGTAAGGTTACTCATAACTAACTTTGAAGTCACTCCGTGGCCTAGGCAAGCCTTAAACTTTTGTTCTTCCTGCTCCTGCCGACCACACGTGGAATCAACAGGCATGTGCTATTACATAATTAAATAAAACCTGGCTCGAGGCAGAGCACAGCTCAATGACAGAGCTGTGCATGGACTAGGGTACGGGCCCTGGCTTCACTCCTGGGACCAAAAAGAAATAAGAATCCAATCTCACTAGTTTTCCACATTAGTTTTCTAAATCTGTCTGTACCACAAACTGTGTGTATGGGGGGTGGGGGGAGAATTCAAAGGAAAACCATAGTGCTACAAGTATAAAAGTGAATGGGAACGTCTTGCGACTAATAGAGACAAAAATGGCCATCATTTTAGTTTTTCATCAACATGATATATCAGCTGCCAGGTTAAGTATCCATTTCGTTTTTTAAAAGACCTTAACTCCAAGAGTGGGTGCACACACCTGTTTCTCCATGTCTCATGCCTGGCTGGGTCACAGTGAGTACTGGCTCAAAGCAAAAACAGAGCAAACAAGCCCACCCACACTGTCCCTCACTGATACTTCCCCAGTGTTTCAGTTCAAGGAAAGACAGACTGCAGCCTTCACTGCAGTGGGGCTAAGAAACTGACACTTCCTCCTAGAGGACTCAACCCGGAGCTGCTTCCAAGTGACTCCTCCCCATGCCTCCCCAGAGCAGTCCTCTGGCACAATGGCAAGTGTCAAAAGAAGCGGGTGGTTCAGCACGTCCTGGAATGAGATGGGTCTGTGCTCACTTCTCTGTCTAAAGATAAGATGCCCCGTAAATTTAAGGATGTACATACTAGGAAGACTGGGTAGCAGATATTCTTTACGGAAACGCCTTCAAACATTCTTGTTGTGATGTTGTCAATTTGACAGAATCTAGAAACACCTGAGAAGCAGGCCTCCGGGTATTCCTATGGGGAGAGGGGGAATCTTGGCTGTATTAAATGATATGGGGATCCCCAGATTAATTATGGGCTGGGCCATTCCCTGACTGGGATTCGCACTGTATAAACTGGGAGAAAAGGGAGCCAAAAGGCAGCACGTTCGTCCGTTTCCTGACAGTGGAGGGACGTGGCCACATTGTATAAACTGGGAGAAAAGGGAGCCAAAAGGCAGCACGCATTCGTCCGTTTCCTGACGTGGCCAGCTGCTTCGAGCTCCTTCCCCGCCACGATGGGGTGCACCTCGAACGGGGAGCTAAAACAGACCCTTCCCTTAAGTTGCTTCTGTCAGGTATACGTTGTCACAGCAACAGGAAAAGAAACTAAGACACTTACTGAAGGCCAATTCTGTACCAGGCACTGTGCTGCACCTAAGGTGGAGAACAAACAGAGTCTCAGCTCGGGGTGGAGCTAAGGATGGAGGGGTGGTGACGTGTGAGCCCGCAGCCAGGTGAAGAATTTGGGGGAGCAGTGGGGAACCGAGCCGGCTTAGGCTTGCAGACTCACCGTGTGGCTGCCTCGCCAGCTTCGCGGATTCCGCGTCCGGACGCCGGAAAAACTGCAGCGCCGTCAGCCCCGCTCCCGCGGCGCCCACTACAGCCCCGGCCAAGAAGCCATTCAGAAATCGCCGCGAGTCCCTGAGACGGGAAGCGAAGCTCTTTGCAGCCATGACTCGCGGGCGCCAGCACTTTGTCTCTGCCACGCATGCGCACGCGGGGGCTCCGAGGCCGGAATGGTCCAATCGCCGGCTCCGGAACCAGGCGCGCATGCGCCATCCCGAACCGCCTCCCAGAGGCCTTCGCTGCTGAGGGTCTCGCGCGTCCCCTAGAGTCCAGCAGGGGAGGCACGCCTACCTCCATCCCTGGTCCTGGCCAGTTAATGGATGGGTTAAGTGTCCTAGCTTGTCAATTTAATGGTGTGTGTGTACTGTCCTCTGAAGAAATTGTCTTTAGTCCCATTTAATAGTGAGTAAATGCTTGTTCATGATCCATCAAAGATCTCCTAACCTGGGATCCAACTCGATGTGATTCCAAAACCTGTACCCCATTGGACTGTTTGGGGCACTTGCTTCAAAGTCAAAATACACATCAGAGTGTTTGTACCACCTATCGAGTTTCCTGGGAAAACAGTACTCAATGGTAGCCAGAGACTCTGGATGGGCCAGAGCTCAGAAGTTAAATCCTTACCAAACTAGTCCAGTGTGTCAGTCCATGTTATCTCTTTTAATTTGTGCCTAGACAAGCAAGATGGTTCATCAGTAAGGGTGCTTGCCACCAAAACTGACACTTGAATTCAGTCCCTGGAACCTACTTGGTAGAAGAGGACTGACTCCTGAAAGCTGTCCTCTCACCGTCACAGGCATGGGCTTGCCATCCTACATGCACAGGTATGTACAGCCAGACATAAATAAGTCGATGTAATAAACTGTAATTGGGCTTGGTGGAGCCGATCTGTAACCCCAGCGCTAGCAAAGACAAGGAAGGAATTTCTGAGCTCCAGATCAGCTTAGACTACATAGTGAGTTCCAAATGAGTCTCAGCTACATCGCAAGACCCTGTCTCAAAAAAGAAGTTAAAATCATCATCTTAGACGATAGGGATTCATCTCAGGACTAAGGTGGTATACACGGGATGCATGCCGTCAAGTAACACTGTAAATGTTAGCCACTTTATGGGACCTCTCAAATTGGTCTTAGACAAAATTGATGGGCAAATGCCCACTGACAAAGGGAGAACATAAGGTCCAGAGAAATGGCTAAGTGATTAAGAACACTGTCAGCTCTTCTAAAGGGTCTGGGTTCAATTCCCAGCACCCACATGGTAGCTCATGACTGACACCCTCACACCAATGCACATAAAATAAAATTAAGTAAATTGTTATTATTTTTGTTTTTTTTTTTAAGACAGGGTTTCTCTGTGTAGCCCTGGCTGTCCAGGAACTCACTCTGAAGACCGTAAATTATTTTTTGTAAAAAGAAGAATATTCGTGTTTAATAGACTCCCACTCAGATCAATGGGTCTTCACCTGGCAGCAGTCTCCAGCTTCCCATAAAAAGAGCATTGGCCTGAGCCAGGCTGACTCCATGACAGGCTGCAAACCAGCAGTTCAGGAGACTAGCCCTGAGTTTCTACTTCCCAGACTGGGCAAGTCAGTTACTGGGACAACCAGGCTTACATAAAAGGGACCCCTCCCTAGCTTGCAAAAGAATCGTTAGGCAAACTTACAGCTAGGAGATCAAGAGCTGCCCCCTCCTTGGCATGAAGTTTGCTTGAATGGAGACCCTAACTAATCATGGCATCACCCAGACCCCCAGAGATAGAACCCACCAATCGTGATATAGATCACCCAACCTTCCCTAATGTTCCTCTTTTTGGCTTTAAAACTGCATCTTTGAATTCAGTCGGGGTCCTTCCATCTCAATGGAATTGGGCCCCTGCATGAAGGAATTTGTTCAATAAATGTTCTTTGCTTTGGCATACTGTGAGTCTAGGATATCATTCTTCGGCAATTCATGGGCCCTAACACCTGCATGGACTTATATTTGCTGGTGTGGTTGCCCACTTCTTTAGCCCCAACACTTGGGTGACAGAAGCAAATGGATCTCTGAGTTCAAGGCCAGCCTGGTCTACAAAAAGGGCTGATGTTTGCGCAACTGGACTGTTATCCAGAGCCACTTAAGAGCTTTCTAGCAGGTGCTTGATGCTGAGGTGCCGGAGAAATAACGAAAGCACAGGTCCTCAAAAGAATAACATAATCCTGGTTTCTCTCACCTGGTACAGAAGACAGCTTGGCAAAGCAGCCTGCTGCTTGCTGCAAGGTCTCTCAGGACCTGTGACTAATTTGTTTAAGTGAGAAGTGGTTTTTTTGAGCCCACACTTAGCCATGCGCTGCCGAGGTCATCTGTGAAACAAAACTGAATCCCAGGGTGTTTCCGATCCACTCACAAGAATCCTGCTCAGCCTAGTTCCAGGACATCTAGGGCTACTAAGAGAAACCTTGCCTCAAAAAACAAACAAAAAAAAAACAAGAAGAAAGATAGATCTTAAAAAGTAAATTATTTTTTTAAACAGGAGCCGGACGGCAGCAGGCATTGGTCCGTTTCCTGACAGTGGAAGCGACGTGGCCAGCTGCTTCGAGCTCCTTCCCTGTCACGATGGGGTACACCCTGTGCACTGGGCATGGTGGCGCACACCTTTAATCCCTGCACTCGGGAGGCAGAGGCAGGCGGTTTTCTGAGTTCGAGGCTAGCCTGGTCAACAAAGTGAGTTTCCAGGTCAGCCAGGGCTCTAGAGAGATGGCTCAGTGGTTAAGGACACTTGCTACTCTTCCAGAGGACCCAAGTTCAATTCCCAGCACCCACATGTCGGCTCTCCACTACCTGTAACTCCAGCTCCAGAGGATCTGATCACAAGTTTTGGCCTCTCTGAGCAGTTTTGGCCTTTCTGGGCATCCACACATAGATGGCATAGATACACACATGCAGAAATAATCACAAATTAAAAAAAAAATACAGACGAGGTTATTTTATTTATTATTATTTATTTTCATATACAAAAAGATAAACCTTGAGATACTTCTAGACTTTTCCTCCTATTCTGATGGGGCTGTGGCTGCTCCTTCACACAGGGGGAAAAACTACATTCACATCGGTTTGTTTGGGGACCCAGTGCAGAATTCAGCAGCAGAACCCCAACTTAGCAGATCTAATTTCAAACTTGACACTCGTTTCTAAAATGACCACAGGAAAAAGGAGCAAAGAGCCACGCAATGAATGAGCTATGGTACAGTGTTCTCTCCAAAATGTCTGCAGTTTGCAACTGTAGTTACAGGTATGTCTGCTTCAGGCCATTATAGGGGTGTGTGTGTGTGTGTGTGTGTGTATGTGTGTGTGTGTTATATAAATCAGCACAATTTTCAAATCCAGACAGGGTAACAGCAACAAGCTTAACTCTGTGTGTGTGTGTATATATATAGATAGATATATGTATTTTTGTTTTTGTTTTTAAGACATGATACTTTAGTATAACTTGTTAATTCAGTAGTACAAGCTATTTTCTGTTCTACAAAATGTGAATTTTACAGCTACAAGGGTGAAAAGTACCCCACTACATTTACACCTCACATACTCTGGCATACAAACAGTACTTAATCGAATTTGAGCCCAAAACTAGAATCTTAGTTTTAGCATTTCAGAGAGCTTCCTGACTTCTAACAGCTTGAAATCATAGACTAGTCACATCTCCAGACTTCGCAATGACCCATCACTTTTAAACCGTGAGAAACAGGTGAATCCAAACTCTTAATTACAATTCATATATACAAGTTAGATTAACACAGCTTAGTGAGACTTGGCTACCCATCCTAAGGGCGACACACACATTTCCACTAAGTTACACAAGCTTCAAGGTTTCCCTTCCAAAGTTAGAAATAGCCGGTAAAAGTGATACATAAGATGCTAACTAAAAAGTGACATTTTCTGTTGGTTCCAAAATTGTCCCTGCAAAAAATTCCGTGCTTTGCTGTGTTTTGTAACTCACTGTCTGTCACGTGCCAAAAGCTCTTCTTCACAGGAATCGACATCAAACTCGACGCAAGTTAACTTTACAGTACTGAATAATGCGACTCAGATTCGAGGACAAATGTGCAGAGATGGTAACGTGTGAAAACTGTGGCCTCTGACGCCATCACAGGGATGACGTCAGGTTCGTAAGCAGATTCTCCCGTACAGTTGAAACGGCATCGTGTGCATCCGTGGCATGAACTGAAGTCTAGAAGCGTTGTCTCTCATCTGTGGTACCCTCCCTGCGGTTCTCCAGTACCACTCAGTTTCCTTTGCAGTTACAGAATTCAGGGGGTAGGTGGGGGGACATGGGAAAGCAAGCCACTGGCATTTTAACAACTGCACCCCTGCTGGTGGACCTAGCTTTTCAGATGAGATCTCCTGCCCGCACGTGACAACTGCTTGCTCCCAGACGGCCTAGGCAACTAGTCTTTCCTACTCTGGTCTCTTTTGAAGCAGGTACAATTTCCGTGATAGTGCTTTTCCCAGTGGAGAAATTATTTGGCTAAACTCATACACTCAACTCGTGGCAGTGCTCTGGGAAAACCCCACTGGGGCTAAAGCACTTACAAGGACTAAGGACTAAGTCCGCTAAGTGAGGCAGAGACCAAACACCCAGAGGGCTGAGTTGAAACCCACCGGGAACACGCTGGCCCTGGTGTCCCACGGTCAGCAGGACAGCAGGACAGCCCAGGGCAGGCAACTCATAGCTGAGTTGCCACTTTTAGTCTCTGCCTGCCGTCAATGCCCCAGAGACAAAAATTCAGATGTGGTGACAGCTGGTTAATTAAGCTTTTGAACTGGTAAAAAAGGCTCTTTAAAAATATATATATATATTTATTTATTTATTTAAAATACATCAAAATGACAAGCAGCCATATCCCACAAGGCCTAATCCCACAGCAATGTATACTACAGACATCTTCCCAGAATGCACTGTGGCAGTGGATGGGGGCTTCTACCCTGCTGTTTGAAGGAATGTTCTATGTCTGAGCTCTAGCGACTGGAAATGTGTTAGGAAGAGCTCATCTTTGGAGCTGATTTGCATACGAGACCAGCCAGTTAGGGTGCTGTCTCTCCAGACTATGAGAATACTGAATGGCAGAACACACAGGAAGCACCGTTCAGATGACACTCCCAACCAGTCCCACCACAGTGCCAGGACAGGCTTGCCAGAAGCCCCTGGTTCCATACTTGGGAAGAGTTTTGCTTAAAACAAGTCAGTGTCTGCACTCTGAGGGCCTCCTGCATGTGTGGTAAGAGTTGGCAGGATCAAGAGGGCCAGATGGTGACACTGTTCCACATCACATCTGAGGTAACTGGTTCTTAAAGTACCTGGATGACACAAGTGCATCCAGAAATTAGGGCTGGAAAAAGGGAGCCTGGGGGAAGGGGTGGGGCTAGAAAAGACAAATTAGAAACAAGCTTACAGCAGTTGCTTTTGAGGGGCGAGTGACAGAAAACAAAGGCACAACAGAATTACATTCCAAGACAGGCGGCTGCAAAGCAGAGAAGTGTTCTTTTATGGGGAACAGAAGTTGTGTGGATGTGTTGGGGGGGGGGTAGGGGGGCTCCAAGGATGCAGCTGGATCTGGACTCCAGATCCCACGTAAAGAGGACCAGCACGTAAGACAGCGTTCTAGCCAGGGTGAATAGAGGGCACAGCTGGTTTTGACTGACACACTAAGGATCTCTGAGCAGGGCTGCCCCATCCAGTGTAGTTCTGTAGCAGCAGGCTGGAGCCAGCAGGCAGGATGCAGGGACAGGCCTTTAGCTGCACCTCAGATCTGGCCATGGCTGGCTTGGCCTTTACAGAATCCCTCTGCAAGAACTGGAAAGATAACCTGCCAGGAGACTGGGGTTCTGAGCTTCCTCCATTGGTTCCTGATTAACTCGACAGTTAGAGCAGAAAGCAAGCAGCCTCTGGGATGAATGGCCCCGACTGAAAGGGGCAAAATTTGCTCAGCAACTCTCCACTTATTTCCACCATGACATCCATGTGCCCCGCCGTTTCCAAAGGATGACTCAGTTTGGTCCTAGATAGTTCTGGTTAGTGGAACTCGGCCACCAATCCCCATTTCAATGGTTCCTATAGCCCGAATCATTCTCTAGGCGTGGGGCACACAGCTTCTGTCCTCCTGCTCTTTAACTTGCGGGACTACTTTCTACGGAAGGAGCTGACAAACTTTCAACCTCAGAACCCTTTGTTCAGCAGAAATCAAACCAACTCCAGGTCCCTTGCCTGGCCTGGCTGCTGTCCTCTCACAGGCAGGAAGCAGGACAGATACCACTGCCAAAGGGGAACCCGTAAGCCAACTCCAGGCTGCCAGTGTATTCAGGAAGCTATGCATGCACTAAGCTAAGCTCCCAGCACTCGGCTCCAGGGTGCACATAATCCTGACAGTAAAGCTCATTGGCTTGGATTACAGACGCATTCTCACTTCGACTCACTAGTTTATAAAAATAATCTGTGGTATAAAACAATCTCCATACTGTGTGGAGGCAATCTGTCAAGAGATATAACTAAATATATGTGTGGAGCTATAGACTTCTTAAAGTAAAATTTCAAGTGGCGTCTGTTATATAACTTACTCTTATTTACAGCACTATCTAACAACACTGGTGTAAAGTGACCAGGAGCCAGAATGGGCCCATGCAGGGTGGGTGCCCCAGGACTTGAGGCAATGCTCGTTTATTCACAATAACCCACCTTCACGTGCCTGAAAAAACTAATGGGTCACACTTCCCCCAACTGTAAACTCAAAAGCACAAAGTCTACAACCGAATGCAGTAACTGTTCTCTGCAGGTGTTCAGAACACCCGTCTGAATCGATTACCACACGCACCCATAGGGCTGCACACACTAACTCAGCCTAAGCAGTGTAGACACCGGCCTGGAGAGCAAGGGGTCAGCGCAGAGCCCACTACCCCTCACCGGCATGAGGAACAGGAACTTTAATTCTTGGGGAAATCATGGCCCGGAGCTGCCGTGGATGGGGGAAATGGCGCTGGTCTGGGCACTAAGGAGCTCCACGGAGCACCAGGAGGGCAAAGTCTTGCTTCCTTCACACCTGGAAGATGCCAGCATGAAAATGCTACAGCTTGGTTTAGTGCCAGCAGACGCAGGCATTCCTGATCTCACTGCAAACGGTCAGCCCAACAGTGGTTCACAGTCATTAATCACAGATAGGTCCAAATAGCACTATCCCAAGGATCCCACAAAAGAACTTGGGCATACTTATTGATACGATAGTTCACGCGCCTCTTAAACTCTCTTTCCTTCTTCCTTTCTTCTTTAACGTGGTTGAACCAACTAGTTGATTTCCAAGGGAGTGTTTTGACCTTCAGTTTCTTTTTCCTATAAAACTAAATTGGTATCGCAAAAAGCACTTTCCTCAACATCTTTCTAAAGGTCTGGGGTACATCCACAGGAGGGCTGCTGGCTACGAGTCAACTACCCAGAACTGTGTGTGAAGAAGAACTAGGCATTTAATCTTGAATGCATGGAGCGTTTAGCATCTAGATTCTAAGAAACCCATCAGCTGAGTTACTGGGCCTACTTATATAACATGATGTTAGCTGAGGTTTAACCTCATCACTGCGCTGGACAAGCCAGCTGCTGAGCACTTCTCAATTTAGCCTTTACAGACAGCCAGGGATGAAGAAAAAGCCATGTCTCCAGGTTCTGAGAGGAAAGGATTCCTGGGACACCATCCCTTCCTGGCGGTTTCCCACACTTTTAGGAAAGCTGTCCTCTACAAGTCCTGCCTGAGATGTGGACCAGGCTTGATCACGTCCAAAGCTGTGTCTCCAAAAGCCCAAAAAGATGCAACAGCTGATGCCAGAGACCAAGCTGAGCGACCTGAGAGCTCCTCAGATTCAGGGATTCATCTAATGAACCATGTCCTAAGAACAACGGCAGGAATTCAACTCACAGCACAGTAAGCTTTTACTGCATTAGTTAAGTAGGAAAAACAACGAGGACATTCTCCTAGCCACCAGGATGCACCAGGAACTTCATACACTACAAAGGTAAAAGTCTGTGTGTGAGAGAACCAAAGTCTGTGTGTGAGAGAACCATCCGGCCCTCCAGCTCTAGATGGGACAGTCACTTCTTTGCCTCAGTGGCCGAGCATAGGAAATGCCACATGACAGGCTCTCTGAGCCGAAGAGCACATGGCAACCATTAAATACCTATGTAGGCTGGCCACCAAGAAAAATCCTTCACAGAGCCTAAGCCCTAGGGCAGAGTAGGGTAGAGTAGCAAGACAGAGAGTCAAGGGCATGGTCAATGCCAGGGATGAAGAGAGACCAGAACAGACAGGATCACGCACCTTGCTAGAAGCTCAAGCCTGGTCAGGAAGGCCCAGCAGGCCTGGTAGCCCAGTGATGAGAAAGGGATCCGCCCTTCCCTGTGGATGTATGAGCAGAAGGCCCACATTTCCCCCTGCATCTGGTGTCCGTGATACCAGGCCAGCCCATGCTAGCCCATGCTAGCCCAGATGCTAACAACTGCTGACAGCCTTCCTCGGCAACCTTGTCAGTGAGTGTTCGAGACTCAGCGACCTTGCCTTTACTTGCTTTGTCTGTCTCTGACTCACAGACATTTCCCTCAACAGGTGACTTTTCGCTGTCACAGGTATCAACCGGAACATTCTCTGCCAAGGCTGGTGGTCATGGGCTCTGTTTGGAGTGAAGGAAGGAGGAAGCACCCGCAGCCCTTCCCCCCCCCCCCCCATGTCTCATCCTTTGCCACACAGAGGGACTTCCTCCTTGGTCGTCCAAAAAGAGGGAGAGGGGAATAGATACAAAACCTGCAGGAAAGTGTGAGGCAGAAGCCTCAGGTCTCAACTGGGCACAAGAAGGAAACTAGAAGGAAAAGAAGGGAGGGAGGAAGGAAGTTAAGCTTCCGGGCCACACCCTGGAATATCACCCACCTTCCAGCTATGAGCAGCTGGGTATGTTACCTGAAGGCAAGAGGGAGTCTACAGCCCCTACTCAGAGACACCAGCACCCAAGCTCCTCCTCTTTCCTGGCCACAAAACAGGAACCCTGTCTTGACAATCAATCCATTCTGACAAGAGGTCTGACAAGGACACTGCCGTGGCTGGACACAGGGCTCACTGGGATGTCCCATACCAGAGCTCAGCCAGGCCAGGATGCTTCTGACAACCAGCAACACAAGAGAAAAGCCACCCAGGGTCCTGACACCACTCAGGGAGCTGGGTTTTAGAGTTTGGCACTGTATGTGACTGGTGACTGGGTCACTCCTGCAGCGAAAGAGCTACATTCCTTAGTGGTTGGTTTGTTAAGGGTTAGAAGAAGGGGTGTTCCCACCGCCTGAGGAGAAAGCTAGAGAAAGGAGATATATGGCACTTTTCAATAAATAGTTAAAGCTCCTTAAAGAAACAAATGGAAAAGAAAGCAACTGCTCTAAGACTTGTTAACCAGTGGAAAGTATTCTGAGACAAGAAAATACCACAGCACAAAATCAGATGGGGTGGGGGGTGGGGGGGAGGGACAGACATAGCTTAGAGAGACAGAGTCCACGTCCCCTGAACTCCTCAGCCAGCCCACACTGACCCACGGAAACATACTAAGTCTGAGAGGAAGGGAAACCACTTAGCCTTCCTCAGCACCCTGTGCACAAACACCCACAGAGAAAAACAAGCCCAGGAACAACTCAGGCACCACACACAACACGCCGAGGGAGCGGCTGCCCAGCTGTGAGCCGTGCCCTCCCAGACATCACAGCGCAGTTACTGGCCGGACAGAATTCCACCTGCTGCTGCTGCTGAAAGAACTGAATGTCACAGACTGTTACCTCCGGTGGGTCTGAGGGCCGTGCTACCACCAAGGTAAAGTGGGCGTGTTGTTCCAAGTGCTACCCAGTGGACCTCTAAGCAATCCGGGAGGAAGTGGCCTATCTACCCTCAAGGTCAAGAGGTGTGCAGTTTTAATGATACAGTCAAAACCAGATGAATGCCCGTCTCAGCCCAGACAGCCAACCTACAGCTGGTGCCTGCTATTCACAAGGGCGCTTTTATCAAACAAAGATGGTAGTACTGACTAGAAGACACAAACTTTTTTTTTCTTTTTCTCTATTTCTTTTAAACTTCCTCGTCATAAAAGTCAACTTACATTAAAATATACTTCCTACAAGACAACACAACTAACAAAATATATAATTAATAAAACATACACAAGTAGAAAATTCTGAGGTATTTCTGGTTTGAGGTGGTCTGTGGCCGTGAAGTTACTTCTTTCACTTTTTAAAATTTAAGCCTCGGAAGCCACACAGCAAAGCATGTGTATATATGTGGATGTGTGTGTTCTGTCTGAAAAAAAAAAAAAAAAAAAACCTTAGCATGTTTCATAAATTAAAAAAAAAAAAAATCCAATGTCGAAACAGCAGCATTAAGAACATTCACCGCCTGGAGCGAGCGAGGTTATGGTGTAAGAGAAACACAGTTTAAGAATATGCACCACTTTAAAAGGGTCTGGAGAAAGCCGCACCCGTGAGCCTCAGAGAGGACTCGGTAATGCCGCACTGCATGGGGCCATGCCAAAGCTGCAGGCTGGCATGGTCCCCACCAGGGATCCTCTGGCCCATCCACGCTGTGCAGGGTCGGCCACAGGCATCTCCCCAAACTGCCAAGAGGAAACTGCAGCTCGGTATTTCCTCCATGAAAGAGCTCTACAGCGTCATGTATAACGAAGAATGTCCACTAAACTGTCACGCCCTCACCTGGTCCTAACACAGGAGCAAGGTTGCGTCTTCTCCCATGGCCAAGCCCGTCAGTGGGAAGAAACCAGACAGGTGGGGCAACCTGACCCTTGCTCTTGGGCCTTCTCCAAATCCTGTGCTTGCTATTATTACCGCTTGGCCTCCACAAGGTCCTTGCCCTCAACCCCTTGTTACCTGAGAAAGTAGCCTCCATAGCCAAGGGTGTTGCTCCAAATGTGCCCAAGTCCAGTGTAGCTCTGCTCCGCACCCTACCCAGAAGCCTCCCTTCTGGCTTCAGACTAGACCGCCCTCCTGATCGCAGTTCCCCGAGGCTGGGTCAGGACGACACCCATTACACCCACGAAGACAAACACAGCCGCCGTTTCTTAAGCTCACGGCCTGAGGTGGGAGAAACGCAAAATAAAGGGGTGGGGGTGGGGGGCCCTCTTCGGAGGAAGGGTGTGTCCGTGTAACAGTCTTCAAAGGTTCCTCTAGTAGAGAACTGCAGCATTGAGTTTCCTAAGACAGGAGTTTCTTTGTGTTACAGGTTCTGAGACGACAGAGAAAGAGGGGAGATGAATCCGAGGGACAGGAGGTGGCTGAGGCTCTTCAGCATGGCGCCGCTTCTGCGTTCACAGCTCAGCACCGCAACGCCTGCTGACGTGTCCGCTGTTTGCAATACAGTAGAACAATATGCTGGTAAAAACTGATCCAATCCAAAAATAATATTATTAATAATAATTATAATAATTATAATAATAATAAAAGTCAAGGTAAAATAGCAGCTGCATTTTATGTGTTTGTTGGTTTTATGGGATTTCCAAAACAAAACACAATTCTTTTTTTTTTTTTTCCTTTTTTTTTTCTTCAGATCCACTGAGTCTGGAGAGACGCTACGTGTCCCGGGCTTAGATGCTGGACTCTTTAGGGAGCAGGTCCACATTGGTGACGGAGGTCACCAGAGAGACGAGACAGTCCGAGGTAGTGCCGTTGACCGACCTCCTGATCAGGGATACCCGCTCTTCTACACAGCCTGCAGAAAGGCGAGCCTCTGCATCATGGTCCCAGCACTCCTCGATGGTCACGCAGAGCTGGGCCAGGCCCTGCAGAGGAGGGGGAGGGGGGAAGAACCCTTGTTAGGGCCACCTAATGAAGGCAGCCAGTGGGTCTGTGTGAGAGGATCAGGAAGGGCCTAAGGCCCTGTCACCACCATCGCAGGTCAATTAGCAGTCCCCGAGACCCCTCTCCTCCCAGTCCAGGAGAATGTTCACTAAACTTCACCACAGGCCGCTCCCCGCAGGCAGCTGCAGCTGCTCATCTTGGGACACTGGGACTCAAGTCAAATAAACACCAAGCCCAAACACAAAAATTTGCCCAACGTTTCCATGTTGAGCTACAACAGGTTCAAGAAAGAGGTCAGGGCCTACCTTATTCTCCACAACCTCTGAGATATGTCCCTAGAGTCCCGGGAACGCGGCAGCTTCCCCTTCACACCGCCCTGTGATTCCTGAGCCCAGCCCCCTCACCGGGTGTTTCAGCCAGTGATCCTTAATCGTGGGCCTCATCTTCTTGTGGACAACCACCTCCTGAAGCTCCTCCAGCGAAGGGTGCTGGCCAATCTCCTCCTCGAAGGGCAGCATGTACTCATCGACAGGCCCTGAGTGATGAGGGGCTGATGGCATCACCCGAAGCCCGGCTCCAAGGCCCCAACCCAGGGTGCCCAGAGCCGCCAAACCACTCACCGTCTGCAGCCTTGCACCGAGAGACGAGCTCCCACAGCACCAGGCCCATGGCGTACATGTCGATACGCAGGAAGGCGTCTCTCTGGAAGTTGATGGCTCCTTCCAGCACCTCAGGGGCCATGTACCGTCTGGTGCCAACCTACAGGCAGACAAAGGGCAGGATCTCCAGAGACCAGCTACACTCACAATCACACTCAGCTGGGAGAAGCGCCATGCACCAGGTTGGGTAAGAGTGGAATTCTAAGCAGGAAGCCTTGGAGCCAAAGCCTGCTCCATCCCGTTTGAGGCAGAGTGAAGATTCCAGCTGATAACTGTGATGACACCACGAGCTGGAGGCAGTGCTTATCGGACAGCTCTGCAGGCCCTAGGACATCCCAAACAAGCTACTCTGAGGCTTTGCCTCTGATGGTACCTAAAGCAAAGCCAGACACTCAGAAGGCTGAGGCAGGAGAACCAAAAGTCCCAGACCAATCTGAACGACAGAGACAGACGCTCTAACAGACCAGGGGGAGATGAAGAAGTGACTTAGCTCCTAAGGAACCTGTCACTCAAGTGTGAAGATGAAAGTCTGGATATCCACATAAATGTAACAACCTGCCTGCAACACGGGAGACAGCGATGGAGTCCACAGAGAAAGCCGGCTAGACTAACTGAAGAGATCTGGGTCCAAGCAAAGGACCCAGTATTAATCAACAAGGTTTTAGGTGATCAAGGAAGGTGCCAGTGACTACCTCAGGCCTCCATTCCCAGACATGCCACTCATGTGGAAACAGAAATACACACGCTAAATAAACAGCAGAAATCAAAAGGCCGAAACAAAATGTCGAGAGCATGTTTAACCCACAGGGAGATTCTCCTAGGATGATTGCTGGCTTAATTTTCATGGCCTTTGATTTTAATCTCGCTTAATAACTAAAACTGAGGGCAAGCAGGTTCCTCGGTAGTAGGTGCTTGATGTCAAGCCACACGACCCCAAGTTCAATCCAAGGAGCCCACATGATGGGGAAAAAAACAGATTCCCTTACACACACACACACACAAAGATAAATATATTTCATATATATACAATATATATATAATAAAATTACAACAGAAAGAGAAAAACTGAAATACAAGGAGGAATTGCTGAAGCCCAAATTGCTAGCCTGGCTGGAGGAAGCCTCACCAACCTCCGGCCTTGGTTTCTTTTCTCTCTTGGTGAGTCTACGTCCCCAGGTAGCTCTATCGCTCCAGCGGAGCACAGAGCATCAGCCGCTCCAGCCCCTCCTCCCAGTGCCCAGGTCCCTCACCTGTCCATGGGTATCCCCAGGAGGCTTCCCTGGCTCAAACCGAACAGCCAGGCCGAAGTCAGCCAGCACCGCGGTGAGGTCGCTCTTCAGCAGTACATTCTTGCTTTTGAAGTCCCTGTGGAGACCAAGCGCCAACTGACACACAGGATCAAGACTCAGCCCGCCTCGTGATGACTGACCATGACCCTGCTGCCACCATGGCTCTCCGAGCACTAGAGTACGTGACCGCAGCGCCCAGTTCAAACCATCCCACCTCTGTGGGGCAGGAGACAAAACAGCCTGGGAGTCCTGGGAGGCTGTGCCTGGCAGCTGGGCAGACCCTAGACCACGCCACTAAAAGCCAACCAATAGTTTCTCACAGGGCATGCACATACTTCTGCGATTTTACAATGTTTGGAATGTGAACAAGAATTTAGAATCAACTGCTAATGCCGCACAGGCAGGGTAGCGCTGGAGTGGGTGCAGGCACTCAACCCTGCCTAGGAAAAAACAGAAACCAAACCAACCAAACGAACAAAGGCGTGGCTCAGAAATCCTAAGATCCTAATCAGTGCTATGGGAGGTAATCAGCTATCATCTGCCTCTCCTCCCCCCCCACCCCCCCCACCCCACCCCCACCCCCCACCCCCGACAATGGACAGCTAATGTTATCATGATGACACATAAACACACATGAGCTCTGTAGCGGCAAGCATCAGCAAACATAACCGACACAGACTAGGTAAGTAGAGTCCTCTCAAGGATACAAAAGGTTCTGACCACAGTCTGAGCGTGTGAAGCTCTCCAGAGTAACAGAGTCCACACTCTCTCCTGGGTCCAGCAGAGGGCACCAGAACGCTGGCCTGGAAGCTAGCTATCTCCAGCACACAGGAAGGCCAGGTTTGCTCTGACACACCACAGGCACATTCAAGCAAGCAGAGGCAACTCTGCAACTGCACCCCACCTGCAGAGAGGCTCCTTAATCAGGTACCTGTGGGCAATAGAAGGCTTGTGGCCCTCACCACGACACCACGGCACATCCTCATGCAGGTATGAGAGGCCTCGTGACATCGTCTCCGCCACGTGGCACAGTTCGTTCCACGTGATGATGTTCCCCTTGAGGTAATCCGTGAGGGAGCCCTAAGAGAAGGCAGCAGACTGTGGGCAAAGGCTCCAAATGCAGAACAGGATGCAACCAACCCAGGCCCAGCAGGAACGTCTCAGTGCAAATGCGCAGAATGGGCGGACGTGATCCAGGTGGGAAGTGCGGCTGACACGGGGTCAGCTCATCACAAAACCATCACTGGGACCCATCTATCTCACCGTGGGATCTGTCTGGGGTGTGGCTCACCTTGTCGTGGAAGGCTGTGATGAGCCACAGCTCCACCTCCAGGTTGGAGCCTCGTTTCTCGGCAGCAATGAACTGCAACAAGTTTTCGTGCTTCATGCCGGGTGTGCTGAAGATTTCCCGTTCACTCTGCCACGACTGCTTGTCCTGAGGCAGGGAGGCAGCTCAGCCCTGCCATGCTCATAGCCACCCCAACACACCCTACTCCATCCCCAACCCCGATTTCCTAGCCTCAGCATCCAAAGACCAGGCCAATAGCGATCTCTGGGGTAGCTGACAACAGCGCCCTGATTTACAAATGCTGAGTGAGGTGACCAGCCAGTATCAGCCAGCAAATGCTTGTCTTCCTAAGTACCCTGAGCACCTAACTACATGGCTGCCTGGTGTCAGAAGCCTCTGAGTATACACAATGCCAAAAACCAAACTCAGGGACCGAGGAGATGCTCCGGAGGTGCCTGCCAGGCAAGCATGAGAGATTCCCAGCCCCTGGACACAGTGGAGTGTAACCCCAGTGCTGGAAGCAGGAAGAGGTGGAGTTCCTGGGACTTGTTTGCCAACTCGTCAACCAAACCGGTGAGTTCCAGGCTAAGAGAGGCCTTGTCTCAAAAAATCTTAAAACGTAGAGGCTAGAGAAGTGGCTCTGAGGTTAAGAGCACTGCCACTCTCCCTGAGCACCCGGGTTCAATTCCCAGCACATGTATGGTGGCTCACAACTGTCTATAACTCCAGTCTCAAGGACCCAACACTCCCTTCTGGCTTCTTCAGGCACCAGGCACACATGCAGGACACATAGA
The DNA here is from genome assembly GCF_000001635.26 of Mus musculus. Taxonomy (NCBI): domain Eukaryota; kingdom Metazoa; phylum Chordata; class Mammalia; order Rodentia; family Muridae; genus Mus; species Mus musculus. The sequence goes on along the minus strand of NC_000075.6, from coordinate 119,429,217 downwards.
TACATGCGGGCAAAAAAAGCACCTGCACACATAAAAATATTTTCACTGAGGGCCAGGCGGTGGTGGCGCACGCCTTTAATCCCAGCACTTGGGAAACAGAGGCAGGTGGATTTCTGAGTTCGAGGCTAGCCTGATCTACAAAGTGAGTTCCAGGACAGCAGGGCTACACAGGGCTGTCTCGAAAAAACAGAAAAAAAAAAAAAATTTTTTTTTTCATTAAAAAGGAATAAAAATAAAGAACTGTAAAAAGTAGAGAGCCAGGTTTGGTGGTGCACACCTTTAATTCTAGCATCTGGGAGGTGGAGGCAGGTAGACTTTTGGTTCAAGGCCAGCCTGGTCTATATGACAAGTTCTAGGCCAGTCTGGATTACATACTGAAATCCTGTCTCCAAAAAAATAAAAAGGAGTCCAATAAAGGGATTCATTCTCTGGCCTCCACACACAGACCTGTGCGTACACAAAACATGCAAACTGCATACACAACACGGAAGTAATGGCAGAACCCAAAACCAACATGGCGTCTGACCCTAATCCTCTGATGGACTCTCAGTACTGAATCAGAATCCTGGACAGTCGACTGCCCCATGGAAAGACACTCCCGCTTGGACCACAGTGAGAGAAGATGGCCTGGAGACCCCCAAAAGCTCACCTGAAGTGGGAAGATCTTCACAGCCACAAAGTCGTTCATGAGCTGAGCTTTCCAAACGCAGCCAAAGCGGCCCCGAGCCTTGATCTCCAGCAGCTGTAGTGGCTTCAGGCCCACCAGAGGGGATGGGGGCGGAGGCCCCGGGTCCTGGAAAGGCAAGGGCTTAAAGGAGTCCGCACAGCCGTCCCTTCTCCCTGCCCAACGCTGGCACTGTCTCACCTCATGGATGTCCACATGGCCGTAGGGAGGCTTCCGATGACGATACATCCAGAAGGCCAGCAGGACGATGAGAGAGAGGCCTCCAATGGGCAGCAGCGAGTAGGCCAGCACCGTGAGCAGGGTGGGGGCTGTCGGGGGTGGCTCGTACGTGACTGGGGGACACATGGAGCCCTGTGTCACACAGCCCGCCCACTCTAACACTCCAGCCGGCCCTGCAAGCACTCCCCACTGGCTCCACAGTGCCACACTCAGACCCTCTTCCCACAGGCCCCTCACCTTCTGGGCCCCCAGGCTCCGGCAAGTGGGTGAAGCGCTCGTTGCAGAAGTTGCCTTCGCAGCAGCAGAAGTACACCTGGGGGTTCTCCTCGGTGGCCACACACTCCTGCCTGAGGGCCCAGGGTCCCCGTTACAAACTCCCCGGCAGGGACGGAAAGACTCTCCCCGGCCCCTCCCCCCAGGCAGCGCAGCTTCAGAAACATCAGCAGTTAGGGTGACCCCACGTCCCTTGAAGAGTGTGACTCAAGGCTGAGAGGGGCAGGCAGGCATGGAAATGCTGCCTGAGCTGAGGAGAGCAAACACCAGAACAGGGGCTTGGGATTCTGGGTAGTGCCTCCGAAGAGACCCTGAGATCAGTGGGTGGCCAAGTGCAGCGGGCTACGGCAGCGGGAACGCTCCCGCTCCCCTGTGTACCTGTCGTAGCAATTGAAGTCATCTAGCCAGCAGCCCTTCTTCACCAGCTCGATGGTGCCCGAGCTGTTGCGCCACGAGGCGTAGCAGTGCAGCCGCTTGTCCTGTTCCCCCTCGCAGCGCTCCAGGCCGCTCTGGTTGGTGCGCTCCAGCTCCCAGTTGGCGTTGTAGTAGATGCACTCCCGAGTCTCAGCCTCCCCTCGCCCGGAACCTGCGCCCGAGAGAAGAGAGGCTGAGCACGGTGAGGTGACTTGTAACCAGTCCTGGAGACGACGCCTGCTGAAGGTGCTTGGTGAAGATGCCAACCCACCCCTCTGCTCTCGATACTGGCCCCCTTACCACCCACACATCAACACCTTTTACGAAGACCAGGCTAGTGTTCCTCCATTCCCTGCCCACACCAACCTGGAAGCGGGACCTTCCTGGGACCTTCCTGCGCTCTTTCTCACCTGTGTTCACCAGGTACTGAAGAACAGCTACGCTTACAGGAAAAGGGTAAGCTCCCAGGGTCACCAAGGGTCACTTTTCTCAGACAGGAGGGCTAAGCTACGATTGCAGATGGTTGAACACACCAAACACTCATCACACCTTTGCCCACTTACTCCACCCCTACCCCTGCGCGTGCCCCTTTTTTGCCCCACTATGACCCCATGAACCTTTTAGATATAGGACGGGAAATAATACACAAATCCCAAAGGTATCCTGTTCCCTCGTGGGACATCCGGAGGGCGTGTGGCATTTATTACCTCGTTGACAACCTTATGCAGACACCCTAACGGGAAAGAGCGCTGACTTAGCCTTGCTGCACCTCAATCCACTGGCACCCAGCCTACTCCAATAACCCACCTGAGGCCAGAGGGGCATCAGGGAGGGGGCTCCCACCTGACCCGAGGTTGGCAGGGTGCCAACTGCTAACACTGCTTGGTTCCCCAGGGCCCATTGCAGACAGGAGGATCCTGACTGGCCGTTCTGGAAGAGGAACCCTCAAGACATGCTCACAAGATCTCACGGCGGCAGGCAAAAGCTCCTCCCAGGGAGGCCCCAACTGGGCAAGACGCCAGTCTTAGGGCTCCAGGTAGGACCCGGAAGGTCAGAATGCTACCCAGTCAGAATGGCAGAACCCAGCCTCAGCCCTAGCCATGCCAGGTCCTGTTGGCCTAGGCCCTGACACTTGTGGTGACAACCTGCCAGGTGGCTAGAACTCAGCCTGGCCCAGAAGGGTCTCGGTATCCAGAATGGGGCTCAGACAGGGTGTGCACCGGCTTCTCCCAACCAGGACCTTATTCAAGCACAAGGCTTTAGGTTGTGGATGAGACTCTAAGGGATGAGTATAGGCCGGAAACAAAGCCCGAGCCAGCGCCGGAAGCCAGGGTGGCACCTAGAGTGTCTACAAGCCCTGGCTACTTGTGGCAGGAGTGGGTAGTGGAGCTATGTGAAGCACCCCGTCCAGGGAGGACACAGCTCCTTCTCCCGCGGGAGGAAGCGAAAGCATGTGTGGAGCGCAAACACTCCTAAGTGTCCTCTGCAATTGCTTCCCAGATGCCCAGCTTCCCCCACAGGCCTGCAAGGCTGGCCCTGAGCTGCTGAGCACAGAACGGGTTCCTATGTAACAGATGGCGTGGACAGACTATGAGCAGAGGGGACAAGAAGGAGGGATGGCTTCAACACGAAGCAAGACCCCTGCTATAGATGCTGAGGATGGAACCTGGACTTTGTGTGTACTGTCCGCTCCACCTCTGACCTACACCCATGACTCAGGAGAGTGTCCACCTCCATTCAGACTACAATCAGCCCCTGGAGTCACAAGGGCAACAACAAACAGAGTAGACCTCAGCCTGGCCTAGCTCCAGGCCAGTGTCAGGCACCAGCCCCTCTGGCACAACCATAGGATCCCAGTGGAGAAGCCTGAGAAGGCAACATGAAGCCTCAGAGAGGACCCAACAGCTCACTGGAGCCACCGACCTCCCAGACCTGCCCAGAGCCGACCCTGCAGAGCAGCTTTGAGCTGGCCAGACTGCTGATGCCTCACAGCTGTGCGCCTGGGGCAAGTCACCTAGCCACTCTCTGAGAGGTGACTGACAGCACCTGCCTCCTAGGGTTGTAGCGATCCTTCCAGTCCAGGCCCCACACCAAGCCTGCCTGCAGCTCTGCATCCCATGTGACATTCCACACCCTTCCCACACCACACCCTGGCCACTGCCAGCTGGAGACCCAGGGGGCCTCCCGTTTCCTCTCTCCTCCCTGGCTCCATTTCTTCACACTCTCACACTGGCTATTTATAGCATATGGCAAAATTCCAACCACAAGGCCACAGAGCCCTTTAATAGATGAAGGCCTCCCGCCCACAGCCTAGCAGCCAGGTCAGGAGTCTCCCCAACTGGCCCTGCCTCCCCACCCTACACAGCTGCATTTCCATCAGTCCCCAGGACCACAACCAGGGTGGCTACAGAAGGGGAACCTACAGAAGAGAAAGGGTGGGCAAGGCTGGAGCATCACACACACACACACACACACACACACCCCGCACATATGCATGAACCCATATTGGCAGACTGGGAGGAAAGAACCCGTCAAGTAACTACAGTTTATCTTAGAATCCTTCACTGTGGGGCTAGTGGTTACAAGAACTTATTCTTTGGTTGAAAACAAATGGCTTTGGTTCCCAGCATCCACGTGGTGGCTCACAACCACCTGGAACTCTAGTTCCAGCGGCAATGCACACACTGTGTGCATGCACATTCATGCAAAATACCAACACCATAAAACAAGTTTCTTTTAAATCCTTACTCCAGAGAACCAAACCACTTTAATTCTACTTTTTGGCCTCATCTGTATTTATGTGTCACCTAGACTAACACCCACTTGTCACACCCCAGGCACTGTATGATGGAGAACCCCGAGTGAACCCCTAAGATGACAGAACTAAGTGAAGCAGAGGTTAAGGCTCTTTGCAGGCCACATCCTGAAGTTCCATGTTTCGGAGCCCAGGGACTGCCCAGTGTGACCTCACCTGGTTCACCGGCTGGACCCTCGGGTTATGTACAGCTGTCATGTGAGCAAAGCCATCACGCATGAAGCTTCTTGGTGAGCGTTTCCTCCCGTCCTGGGAATGCTGAGCCTAAGCAGCTTTGATTCAGTACATTCTTCCAAATCCTTCTCCAAAACAATCGACCCAGTTTCCGAGAGCAGCCCACCGAGGCACACCCTCAGCCGAGCTCCCCTGGGAACACTGGCCAGCCTTCCCACTTCCTGGCCAGGTACCTTCTCCTTATGCTGAGGGAAGTCTATGCTCATGGGTATCGCTGTGCAGTAACCATTTTTTGTTCATGCTATCAAAAGGCCAGGTGGTGGTGGTGCACGCCTTTAGTCCTGACACTCCCGCACTTGGGAGGCAGAGGCAGGCAGATTTCTGAGTTTGAGTTCCAGGACAGCCAGGGCTACACAGAGAAACCCTGTCTGTGGAGAAGGTGAGTATGTCTAGCTGGTGCTAACTTACCTAGAACATTTCTTGTGGCGTTTTCCCAATTTATCTTTTCCTTCCTACTTTCATTTCAAAGCTTTCTGCCCACTTGAGCTTTCTACAATTCAATCTAATGCTTCCTTAAAACCGGAGTCCTAACACATTCATGGTTAAACTCTATTCCAATCTCCATTTGTTCCTTGTTTTCTTTTCTTTCCTGCAGTTCTGTCGGCTGATCAAACACAGCACTTCATGCAAGCTAACCACTGAGCAACAGGGATTACCACCTGTGACCTGGAAGCTCAGGTTCCCTTCTGTCCCAGCATTAGCTAATCTGAAGTGTACCTGAGACTCTACATCTGCATTAATCTGCCTTTCCACCACCTCTCCCTGAAGCGTCTAGATTAATTCCATCACCTTTCGACTTTCATTAATATGAAATCCGCATGGGAATAAACTGTGAACAGATTATACTCAGTATTCAATATTTTTGCTGTCTGTATACATCTCTAAAACATTATTTGTGGTTTATACAGCCAAGGCTGCTTTTTTGCGGCTATAATGGGATCTTGGGACTAGGTATATTAGCTCCCTTTCTCGGGAGTTATTTTGGCTCATCATCTGTGGGGAGGAAGGAATCTGAGGGCAGAAATGTGAGGTGACCAGCAACACCGATGGATCGATCAGCAGGGGCAGGAGCTCAAGGCTGCTTGCTCGCTGGGGGGCTTCAGGAGGCAGGCTCGGGCTGCAAGCAGGGCTGGGCTTCAGGAGGCAGGCACGGGCTGCAAGCAGAGCTGGGCTATCAAACCTTAAGACCACCAGTGAGATGCCAAAGCTTTTATATTCAGGCTCCATTTTAGAGCACATGACCTAAGTTTAAACTTACGTAGACTAACAGGCTGGTATCTAGCATTAGTTTCCAAGTTGCCCCCCAACAGAACCTGAGCCTAGCTCTAGTCTCTAGGCTAATCCCCAACAAGAGCAGAGTTTCCAGGTTACACCCCCAACAAGACCAGTGTCTCCTGGTTATCCCCCCAACAAACCCGTACCCCAGGTTACAAGCCCCTTGCCTAACAACCACCAATGCAGAGGGGAGCAGAAGTTAAGTTTATGATAGGACTCCCAGCACCAGCCAACTGTGTTAAGGGCCATAGGAGCTTCCCAATTAGATGCTTGCACACATGCATTCCCTGATTGATGCTTACTATAAAGCCTTGCCCTGATAGACATTTGGGGCTCCCCCACTACCAAAACCATCCTACATGATGGTGATGTGCTGGAGGGGCCAGAGCTAGCTCAAATAAAATTAAAGACCCTGTTGTGAGTTTCATCAGATTGGCTCCTTTGTGTGTTTTGGGGGATCACTGACATTTCCCTGGCACAACACCAGCAGAGATCCACTTCTTCTAGCTAAGCCCTGACTGTCAAAGGCTCCAGAACCTCTGAAAACATCCGCAACTGATAGAAACAGTGTTCAGTCACATGAGCCCATAGGGACATCTCATAGGCAAACCATAACAAGGGTTCTCACTGTTTTGGGGTCCAAATGCTACTTTAGAGCCACGCTCGTCTTCCAGCCTCTACTGCTAATAAACCGTCCAGTGTTGGGGGAGGGGTGGCAATGGTGCTCTGTGCTGTTACAGCAGCAGCAACACACTCAAGTATCTGCATCCGCCACTTTTCACATCTCTGTGATCAAACACCTGACAACCGGTAACTTCAAAGAGAGAAGCAGGAGACAGAAACTCAGTCCTCAGCTAGGTCCCTCCTTTTCTCCATGGTTCAGCACCTGATCCAGGGTGGGTCATCCCTCTCTTCCAACCTCTCTGGAAATACCCTCAGACACTTCCAAATGTGGACCTCGCTAACAGCCCAGTCTAGCTAGCTGAGGGTGGAAATCAGCCATCACCCACCACCCCCTTTTCATATTGTCCTAGTTTGTCACTTGGTAATTCCTTAAGATCTCCCTTCCAACGCACTGTTTCTTCCTTTTACTGCGTCTAATCTGTGTATCTCTTCCACTTAAAATTTCTACTTAATTTTTTCTGTAGCTCTGGCTATCCTGAAACTCCCTATGTAGACCAACCTGGCCTTGAACTCATAGAGATCCTACTTTTGCCTGTCAAGAACAGTACCAGGCTTGTGTGTGTGTGTGTGTGTGTGTGTGTGTGTGTGTGTGTGCGCGCGCGCGCTAGGAAAAGAACTCAGGTGCTCTGGAAGAGGCAGGAATGTCCCTGACTGCTAGACCATCCCCTCAGCCATCATCATCCTAGGTTAATTTTACATTCTATTTTTTGGGTATCTCCGAATTCCTGTCTAACTTACTTTTTAAAGTTTACTCTATTTATTTGTTTGTTTATTTATTTTTAGTTTGTTTGTTCTGAGACAGGGTTTCTGTATAGCCCTGCCTATCTTGGAACTTGCTCTGCAGATCAGGCTAGCCTCTAACTCAGATTCACCTGTGTCTGTGAGGTGAAGTTGGAGGTTGTTCAAGGGGATTGTTTGCAGTTTGTTAGTAGTCATGCTCAAGAAAAAAAATCTCAGTCTCTCTCTCCTCTATACTTCTCTCTCTCCTGTCTAGTGATGGGGGTGGGGGGACAGGATGAGGGGAATAAAGGGTATGAAAAAAACCCCACAAGGTAGCAAAGACCAATCAGGCAGGCGAGTATAGGTGACTGAGGCCAGAGGCATTGGACGCCCACCCCACCCCGGAACACAGGCGATCATGAGCTGGCATGTGGGTGCCGGGCACTGATCTCTGGACCTCCAAAAAAGCAGTGTGTGCTCTTAGCCAGTTCTTTCCAGCACCCTCCTCCTCTAATTTTAAAATTTACCACCTTTGTTTGCTTGCTTGTTTCTGATGACTTTCACTCAGGCAGATTTCTTCTCCTTATATTTTGAATTTTGGATATTGAGCTTATGTTCAGATGGGGTCTTTTCTGAGAAATGCCACCTTCCAGGGAGAAATGATCATTTTTGCTTCTGCCAAACCCCATACCGGTTAGAACACTTTTAATTTCTGATTTAGAGTCTCCCAGAACAGGATAATATGAACTTCTAACTTCAGGGTCATGTCTGTAGTTATAAAGTCTCAGAGGGAACTGCATCTGCCCCACTCCCCTCCCCTTTCCTCCTGGCTGAGATGAATTCCATTATCTAGTTGCTCTGTCAGCCCCAGGCTGCACGCCCTCACAAACGGTAAGACAGCAAGGAAGCCCGAGGACAGGAGGGCCCTAACCTCAATTTCACATCTACTGGATCCACCGGAGTCTCTAAATTACAGGAATGGGCAAGGCTGCAGGGATGAGCAATTCTTACTCCCTGTGTGTGCAGGAGCCATGGAGGCTGTCAGAGTAGGCATCAGATCCCCTGGGCTGGAGGTACAGGAGTTTGAGAGCCACCAGATGTGGGTGCCGGGAACAGAACTTGGGTCCTCTGGTGTCCGCACTCTTCCCTCCCATCCCTGCACACGTAGCTCCCTGGCTACGCTGGGAGGGGGGCTCACTATACTTTTCCTAGCATTTTATGGGGGCTTTTCAGCTCTTCCACTATAAATGCTTCAGACAGTCCAAGAACACTTTCCAAAATGACAGGAGGAAGCCAAGACATCTCCCGTCACCTCTATACCAGACTTCATAAACAAGTCCCACAGCCCAGGGTGAGGCCCAGGGCCCTCGGCCGGCCCTGTGATTCCCGCAGAACACCAGAGAGCGTCCTTCCAGGTGAGGCCAAGGATTATAAGCATGTCCTGAGTCCTCTGCAGAGGGAAGTTTTCTAGAGCAGAAGCCTCAAGGAATAAAAGAAGCTACAGAAGGGAAGACTCAGAGCAGACGGTGAAGTGGGAACTGACCACGCAGAGCCCTCAACTGGCCGTGGACAAAGCTGGGCAGTGTGATTCCCACCACAGAAGCGTCCAAGACTTGGCACTCTATGGTACCAGATGTCACTGTCACAATGGTGTGAAAAGGCAGAAGGTGGGTTCATTAGCACAGTCAGGCCTCCGATGCAGGTTGCCCTGCTCCAAACCCGCAGAGCCAAGCTGACTGGGCAGAAAGGAGCAGGCTACCTCAGGCCTGAGTCACGCTGAAGAGGGGGCAAACCAAACGCAGGCCTGCAGCACTCTCCCATCTGCGGCTTCCAGGACCCAGCCTGTCCACATACAGACCAGAAGATCTTCCTCAGCAGACCCTAACTGGCTCCAAAACCTGTCTAATCAGGTCTCCCTCCCCAGCCGGGCCAGCTCCACCTACAGGCTCTGAGCTGTCAATCAGTACTCATGCCCATCCTTAACATAACAGGCTACAGAGCAGCGAGGGACACCAGGAGAAGACAATGCGACAGCAACAGTTCAGTTCCAGAGTGAGTGAGAGTGAGAGAGAGTGAGAGAGAGAGCACGCGAGCGAGAGCAAGCATCTAGTAAGAAAGAGAGTGAGCGCAAGTATCTAGTAAGAAAGAAATGGCACCTACAATGGATAAGCTTTCCAACTGCCAGTACTTGCAAGCTAGACTTCAGTGAGACAATGCTTTTCACTCACAAGTCCATGAACTGCAAAGGCAGAAGGGATGGCTCAGTGGTTAGAGCACTGGCTGCTCCTGCAAAGGACCTAGGTTCTATTCCAGCACCCGCATGGTTACTAACAGCCATCTGTAACTCCAGTTCTAGGGGATACCATGACCTCTCACAACCTTTGTATAGGGTACCAGACATGTACATGCAGGCAAAACACTCATACACATAGAATAATAAAATTAATAAATCTTTTATTTTCCATGTGAGGTTTATTGGGAGAGGGGCAAGGTGGCAGCGGAAAAGGGGGTGGGGGGCAGGGAGAGAGCAAAATTAATAAATCTTAAAAAAGAAAAAAAAAAAAGAAAACAAAAAACCAGAATCTCCCTCCATCTGCCCTTTATCTGAATGTACTGACACCTGGTTGTAGTGGCACAGATCTTTAATCCCACCCAGTGCTAAGGAGACAGAGACAGAGGCAACTGGATCTCTACGAGTTCTAGGCCAGCCTGGTTTACATAGTGAGTTCTAGAGCAACCAGGGCTACACAGAAAGACCCTGTGAGACCCTGTCTCTAAATAAACAAACAAATAAATAGTATTGAAGTGCTGGAAAGAGAGCTCCAACTTTAAGAGCAAGCACTGCTCTTAGAAAGGACTCAAGCACAGACTCACACAATTAAAAATAAATATTTCTTTAATGTCCTGGAGGGAAGATGCCACCAAAACCAGGTATAAAACCAGGAGTAAAACAGAAAACAAAACTCCACGTTCCAAACAGAGACACGGTTGATAGATAGGTATGTTCTTCTGGGTGATCACAAAAAATTCAGAATGACAAGTCAGGCCAGGATGGAAGCCAGCAAACCAGCGAACCCTCTAGCTGATCCTAGAACTACATCAGAATAGCCAAACAGGCCCCAAGGACCTGAGTCGCTCGCCACAGAAGAATTCAGTCGACAGAACTACCCGACATTAAAAACAGCGGAGGCGCCAGCAAAACCAGCGTCTGAGGGGACAGCACAATCAAGATTCTCTGTAACCGTCATTCACGGTAGCCGACAAACTTGTAAAATCAGGTTATCCTCATCGCTCGCTCTCAAAGGGGAGCACAATGAATGCGGAGGGAGGGCGGAATGTTGGAATTAGCAAGGGGTTTTGAAAGCAGGGAGGCAGCTACATCTGGGGCTCGGGAATTTATTATATTATTATGCAGTTCAGCGAGGAGAGAAGTGCCTGGTCCTGGTCTGTCCATCGTCACTCTTAGCTCCATGATACCTTCAACCGGAGATGCCGTCTGTTTTCTCCGGTCGGCTCCGGGTGCCACTGGCCCCTGCGAGCAGAAGAGTGAGGCCCTGCATCTGCTTTCTACCCAGCTTCCTGACTTCTCTTCAGGACCATAGTGTACTACTCCGAAGCAAGGTCCCATCTAAACAGGAACTAAAACAGCCTGGATTCTGAGCTTCCCCTTCCTTCTGTCTGTGTTCCAAACACTGAACCACGTCTGGGGATACTTCCGGGACACTACCTCCCACCGTGCCGCGGCCGCCAACCTCCACCGTGGCACCGTGGCACGGCATGGCTGGCTTTCCTCATGGGTGTCACGAGTCCCGGCAGCTGCTGAGAGTTACAGCTGCATCCCCTCAGGCTGTAGTAAAACAGCCTTGGAACTTCAAAACTTAATGAAGAGTGGGAGGGAGAAAAGAGAGAGAACGGTTCACCGGCAGCCCATGGACAAAGTGTTAGAGGAACAGATACCCCAAGACAAACCCCCAATATAGTAGATTCCAGCTGAGCTAAGTAGCCTGAGCCTTTACTTCCAGTATGTAGCAGAGGCAGGCAAATCTCTGGGAGTTCCAGGCCAGCGAGGGCTACCATAGTAAGACTGTCTCAACAATAACAAAGTGATTTCCACTCCAAAATATAACCCAAAAGGAAAACAAGATTCACTTTCAACTGTCATTTTTATTCCAAATTATTACAGACTCATCTATGTCACCTACAACACCCACAGGTTAAAATATAAACCTTAAGGATGTCTATATTTAAACAGGTGGAAGAGTGCGGCATGGTGGTGCATGCCATTAATCCCAGAGGCAGGTGGATCACTGTGAGTTGGAGGCCGGCCTGGTCTAGAGATACTGTCTCAAACAACAACAGCAAAATAAACAGATAGGAGATGGAAGCAGTCACGAGGAAGCTGTGGTGTGCACAGAGAAAAGGCCAGCCGCCACAGTGGCAGCCAGCCTCCTGGAAGCCAAGAAGAGGGAAGTCTCTTCCATCAAGCCTGCCAGCATCTTACTACTGAAGGACTCTGCAGTGCTATGTGATTTTCCATTAAGTCGATGGTGCAGACAAAGGCACAAATAGTGTTTGTCACCAGGATGATGTGGAAGAGCCAACTGGGGCATTGTGCATACGAGAGACACTGCCACAAGTTCAGTGTCATTGAAACCCATGAGCAGGGCCTGACACATGGGCTTAAATGAGGACAGCTGAACCAAGACACCAAAGAGAAGCTGGGCTTTGGAAATCACACACCACCAAACTGCCTTCCCTACTTTTACAAGTATTCATGGTGGAGGGCCGTATGAGGGAACCAGAAACATATGGAAATTCCAGAGGTCCTTCCATCATGAGATTGTTATTAAAATTGTATTGCAATCAGAATTCTGCCATGCCAACATCTTGTCAACACACTGTGCCTTGAGGCAGTGCTGCTTCCCAGAGCTCGTCGGCCACCTCAGCAGTTGCCACAGTCCCTAAAGAGGGTAAAAGGGGACACCCAGAAGTAGCCTGATGCTGGCACCTTCCCCAGGGGTGGCTGCCTCAACCTCTGTGGCCAAGCGCTTTACAAGGTCGACGCTGAAGTCTAGACCTCCAGAAACCCACACTGTGCTGGAGGGAGGGTCAACCGCCAAGTCACTCAGCTTCTGCACCTACTGCCGCCACCTGTCACTTTCAGTGCTTATTAAAATGCAAAATACGTATATCATGTGTTCCTGACATTATTCTCTTCAATCTAGATAAATGATATACAATCAGAAAGCCCACCAACAGGAGGGCAATAAAGCATCGTCTATCTCTAAACGAGAATTTTTTATAACTATTGTAAAGAGTAAAGCAGGCATGGTGGCCCACACCTTTAATACCAGCACTTGGAAGGCAGAAGCAAGAGACTCATTACAAATCTGAGGTCAGCCTGAGCTACACAGTGAATTCCAGGCTAGTCTAGGCTATATAGTAAGACTTTGTCTGAAAAGTCAACAATCAACTGATCAATCAATCACAGTGATCTAATTCCTGCCCTATTTAAAAAAAAAAAAAAAAACAAAAACAAAAAACGACATGGTCTGAAGAGATGGCTCAGTGGTTAAGAGCACTGACTGCTCTTCCAGAGGTCCTGAGTTCAATTCCCAGCAACCACATAATGGCTCACAACCATCTGTAATGAGATCCAATGCCCTCTTCTGGTGCATCTGAAGACAGCGACAGTGTATTCACATTCATAAAATAAATAAATCTTAAAAAAAAAAAAAAAGCAAAAGACAAAAACAAAAAGACCTTAGTTGACATGTGTATTAGAAAGCTTGCCTGCATGGATCTGAGTTGGCTCAGTGGTTAAGAGCACTGACTCCTCTTCCTAAAGGTCTTGAGTTCAAACCACATGGTGGCTCACAACCATCCGTAATGAGATCTGAGATGCCCTCTTCTGGTATGTCTGAAGACAGCTACAGTGTACTCATATTCATAAAATAAATAAATCTTTGAAAAAATAAAGAAATCTCTAAAGAAAAAAAAAAGGCATCTTGCTCACACACACAAATCATTCAAAAGTGTGAATATTGTCGTATAAAATATAACAAGCAAAACCAGTTTATGCTGGTTACAAACAAAGTAGCTAATTACCCTTAGGGATGGATGCAGCAACTAGCATGGGCTGAGATGGCTTCAGAGCACACTTAGCATCCAGCAGGCCCTGACTGGGTCCTGAGAGCCACTGAGACACGAAGGGAGACTTGGTCTGGATGCTGACTGTACAGGTGCACTGGGTTTGTGGATCTCACTCCTAGCTACACTTTCCATCTTCAGTTTTTAAATCATTATTTTACTTGGTGTATCTTTGTTTTGTCTGTGTACCATGTAAGCACCTGGTACCCATCAAGGTCAGAAGAGGGCACTGAATCCCCTGGGACTGGAGTTACAGGTGACTGGGAGGCACCTTGTGGGTGCTGGTACTCTGGCCTGGGTCCTTTAAGAGTGGTCAGTGTCCTTAACCACTGAGCCTTGCACATAGGAAGCACTTTCTACACCCACTACACGCACACATGCACCAGGCTAAGAGGCTATGATTGATCACCACAGACTTCTGTACATCTTATGCCTACAACCACAGTGACAATTTTGGAATTTTGGTGTCTTTAAAAAAGACAAAAGTAATATGACTATGTTTTTGTTTTAATCCCAGGTGTAGTGCTATGGGGCCACTTCAGACCGCCCACCTCGTGCTCTAGCAGAGAAGTGGGGTGCTGGTTGTTGGTCATTTGGGGGTGTTGATTGTGATTTGTTAATAGTCATGCTCAAAGAAATGAAACGAAACAAATTAGATTCAGGGATCTCTCTCCCTCTCCCCTCTATCCTTTCTCTCCTATCTAGTGATAGAAGGTGAAACAAGAGGGATAAAGTGGGGGGGGGAGAACCCACAAAGTAGCACAGACCAGCAACAAGTGGCACTCGAATGTGGAGCTCAAATGTTAAAACTAAAAATGGGAAATTTGGGGGCTGGAGAGATGGCTCAGCGGGTAAGAGCACTGACTGTTCTGCTGAAGGTCCCGGGTTCAAATTCCAGAAACCACATACATGGTGGCTCACAACCCCTAATGAGATCTGACACTCACTTCTGGTGTGTCTGAAGACAGCTATAGTGTACTTCCGTATAATAATGGGTCCTAAAAAATTCAATTCCCAACAACCACATGAAGACTCACAACCATCTGTACAGCTACAGTGTACTCGTATACATTAAATGAATAAATCTCTTTTTAAAAAAATGGTAAATTTGGTTAGGGGCTGGGCTGCCACTGGCTTTGGGGAAACACCAACCCTGCCTTCTACCGCACTCAGATCGGCCCTTCTACTACTGCACCTGTCTGCTGCATTCATTGCCAGTTCCCTTGCTCCTAGGCCCTCCGGCATGCAGGCTCCTGAGCCAGACCAACCCTCCACAAGGTGGAGAACGCTAATGAGCCTCCTAGCTTCTCCCAGGACCATGAGTGCCGGAAGGTTGCTCCCCAGTGGCTGAATATCATGTTGCTGCAGACCTTTGCTGTAGACCTTGGGCAACATTGCGACAATTCTAAACCCTCTGCTTGATCAGCTATCACCCTGAACCAGCACATGAAGCATCTACAAGGTTCCTTCAACCAAACCATTTCCCCTGTTGAGGGCTTCATTCTGGGCAGTGTGGCCTCCTGAGCAAGGAATCCTTAGGAACTTACTTGCACCAGTCACCAGTCCTCTTCTCTAGAACCGACCCCATCTACCTCGACCCCAGTTACTGTCCCCATCCCTACCTCAAACCTAGGTTCTTGTTAAAATAAAAGTTTGTGTTTTTAGCCAGGCGTGGTGGCGCATGCCTTTAATCCCAGCACTTGGGAGGCAGAGGCAGGTGAATTTCTGAGTTCGAGGCCAGCCTGGTCTACAGAGTGAGTTCCAGAACAGCCAGGGCTACGCAGAAAAACCCTGTGGGGGGGGGGGGGGAGGGGAGTTTGTGTTTTCTACTTTAAAAAAAAGGAAAATCTGATTTCAAATGCCATAGAGGAAACAGCAGGGGATGAAGGAACGGATTTTCTTTTTCTGAGAGTCCAGCAAAAAGTTTACTGTGGCCTCTAACTACTGGGATAATCACTCACTTTGCTCCCAGAGGGGATTTTTCAAGTTTTTGGTTTTTTTCCTTCTTTGAATACTTTGTCTCCAAAAAAAAAAAAAGTTGGAAGAATGGCTGAACAGTGGTAAAAATTGCAGGCAGCCGGGCAGTTGGGGCGCACGCCTTTAGTCCCAGCACTTGGGAGGCAGAGGCAGGCGGATTTCTGAGTTCGAGACCAGCCTGGTCTACAGAGTGAATTCCAGTATAGCCAGGGCTACATGGAGGGGCCTGAGAAACAAACAAATGGCTGAAGGGGGAAAGGGGAGGAGTCTCACTACTCTTTGTTTCTGAAGAAACGAAGCAGCTTTGATGCTGCAAAGGTGGAGCAGCAACGAGCACCAGGAGAGCACAGGCTGAGCACAGGCTTGGTCCCAGAGCAAGAGAGCAGGAGTTTCCCACAGGGAGAAAGAGGGAGAGAAAACTGGCAGAGGGCAGCCAGGTCAGACAGAGAAAAGCTGAGTGGGAGGAGGGGTGGCCCAGGGTGACAAGGTCACCATCAGCTTCCTCAGTAGTCAGCACATGCCCGCTAAAGGTGTGGAACTAGGTTATGACGAGACAGGATGGTGTCCTACAGAAACGATTGATCTAGGGTGGTTTAAATAGGCTATGATTTCATATGGGGTGCACTCTCCCTACGTGAAACAAATTCTAAGTAACTGGGCTACTCAAAATACTATTATTTTTCCAAGACTAGAAGGGATTGGTAACAGCTGTAACAGAGGCCAGTATAAAGTTGCAATGGTTAATATGGTGGAATACAGCTGCAAATAACAGCTGCGAATACAGAACAGAGAAATAGAGGGGAATGGCTGCTGGATGAAGGGTGGGACTCTGATTTTCAAGAATAGATGCAATCTGATGACATAACTACAGGACACTGTTGCTTCGTGGCTTTAAGCTTGGAACAAGGTTGAGCCCAGGGGGAGAAAAACCCACCTCATTTAACAAAGATTATACAAGCTCTGGAGAAGCCATCACGGATTTTTTTTTTTAACAAAGATTAGTTTTAGCTGTAAACAAAGCTGTATCAGACCCTGACACAAGGATGGAAGGCAGGTGTTGGTGGAAACCTTGGTGTTTGGAAATTCAAATGGATGTAAAAAAGTTATCAGACCGGTTTCGGTGTTGGACGAGTGGATGAGGGATATGACTGATATCGGTTCTAATGTGCACCATGCTAATATCCTAGGTCAAGCTTGAGCTAGAGCTCTCCAATATCAAAGTGCCAGGTGTCTCAGTTTCTGGAAATGCACTCATTAGCAAAGAGACTGTGACGAAGCAGGTTAAGTCCTCGGATCTCAAAATGTCCAGTGCTTTAATTGTGGGAAAAATTGTCACCCACAACAAAATTGTGAGCAAGACATCTCAACGGGCAATTGTTCGTCTAAATATAAACCAGAAAGGTGTTCTAGGCTCCCAGGGGTATGCAGCTGATGTGATGAGGGCTGCCACTGGACCAAAGAGTGTAGGTTCTAAAGAGACAGTCAGGGTCATTTCTTACTGCAGGGAAACAGTCTTGGGGGCCTAGCTCGAGGTCCTGCAGCCAAGGAGCGACATGCAAACGGAAAACCCGCCACTGGTATTGGAGATTCAATGCACACTACTGCAGACAGTGTGGCTCTAGACTTAGCCAGAGATATACATCTTACCGTATCCCCCAAATATTAATGTCATAAAATAGCCACTGGATTTTATGGTCCTTTGCCCTCGGGGATTGTAGGAATGACCTTGGGAGGTGTAGACTGACTTCCCAAAACAACTGCATCCAAAAATTATAGATGAAGATTTCACAGGAGAAATTAGAATTATGCCTTAAGCAAAAGGAGAGGTAAATTTTAACGCAGGTGACAGGGTTGCTCAGCCGCTACTCATTACCTACATCAAAGGCAAAGCTGCTCCAGCAGAAAGAGCAAGAGTTTTCCTGAAAACCTTGGGCCACTGACCCAAAAAGCACTTAATTCATTGAAAATGCCTGTTTACAATGTCCCAATACACACAGCACAATTAATGGCTTAAAACAGAAGGGAGGAAACATAGTGACAATTTTAAAATTTTGGTTTCTTTAAAAACTCAGAAACATAATGTGTTATTGTTTTAACCCCAGGTTTTAGGGTATAGGGCTGCTTCCAATGTCTGCAGCTGACTATGATTTGCCTCGTGCTCTAGCAGAGGTGTGGTTTTGCTGGCTGCAGATAATTTCTGCAGCTGTGTGACCTTTGGAATTCTGGGAACTTTTCAGAGGGCCTATAAATAAATCCTAGGGCCCCAAAAAGCAGGGTCAATGGCTGTTGGGGGAGAGGGGCTGTCAGGGGGAGGGGCTGGTGGGGGAGGATGTGGCAGGGGTAGAGGAGGTGGTGGGGTAGTTTCAGTTTTTTAGCAATCATGTTTAAAGGAGAAACAAAAGTTAAAAACCAGATTCAGGGGTCTCTATCTCTTTTTTCCCTGTGTCCTTTCTCTCCTATCTAATGATAGGGTATGAAATAAAGGGTAGAAAAAAGAGGCGCCCACAAAGTAGCAAAATCCAGCTACATTCAACAGTGGCACCAGCAGGGGGCTAAAAACAAAACCAAAAACCAAAGGCTAAGGTAAAGGTTTCCTGGGTAAAAGCACTCACTGCCAAGCCTGGAACCTGTGTTTGAGCCTAGGCACTCCTAAGATGGAAGAAAGAGCCAATTCCCACACGCTGTCCTCTGACCTCCACATGCATGTAAAGAAATAATAAAACTGTCGTCGTCATCATCATCATCTTATTATTACCTAAGTAATACCTACAGTTTCCCTATTGGGGGAAGAATGCCTCAAAGAATATGTACCAATCACAAAAGACTTACCTAAGAAAGATGCGGACATAGTTCAATTAGGAGCCCATTTGCCTGGCATTCCTGAAGCCCTAGGCTTCCTTCCCAGCACTACATAAAAGTGTATGCAGTGAAGCACATCTGTATCCCCATCACTCGGGAAGTGCAGGGTGGAGGATCCTAGTTCAAGGCCAGCAGAGTTGCTTCGAGGTCAGACTGGACAACGTGAGATATTATCTCAAAAAGGTCTGGAGGAGGGAGGTGATGGAGGAGGGAGGGTGATGGCTCAGAAGTTAAGAGCAGTTAACCACTCTTGCAGAGGACCCAGGTTCTGTTCCCTGCACCCCCATCAAGCAGCTCACAACCACCTGTGACTCCAATTAGAGGGGGTCTGACATCCTCTCTGGCCTCTGTGTGCAATGCTTGTACACGACGCACAAGAATTTACAAGGGTATGTGTGTGCATGTGTGCACACACACACACACACACACATACACAAAAATAAATCACTTTTTAAGAGGGAGGGCTTACTCAGGAGACCCGACATTTTGGTTTTCTAATCTATGTGTTTTTGAGACAGTCTCCACAGCCCAGGAGGACCTGTAACTCCTCATCCTCCTGCCTCTCCCAAGCACAGGAGTCACAGGCACGTAATGCACTGCCACACCCAATGAGACCTCGGTTGTACCTACTAACAGCTAAATTCCTGCAACTAAACATATGCGTGCTACTTAAACGGCTATAAAGTTAATAAAAGTTAAAAAGAGCTAAAGAAAATAGGGCTCCCGTGACCTCTGCTCCCCACAGAGGTTAACCAGGAGACCCCTGGGTAGAGCGAAGGTTTTCAACTTAAGAGAAAACAAACCTTGACCCTCCCTCAGGCAGGGGTCACTCACCTTTCTCAACCCTGTGTCCCTGTACTTTTTAAGTCACTTGGTAGATGAACCTTGACCCACGTGTTCTGTGCAGAGAAGTTAGGTCTCCCAAGGGGCCTGGGCCATAGACAAGACTCCTACTGAACCCCACTTCAAATTCACACACAAAGGAAGTCCACCCAGATATGCAAGAGAAAAGATTCCTAACCCCTGGCTGCCAACCCAGGGCTCTGAGAACGCATGAGACGTTTCTAAATCAATGGGCAGGAAACTACCGGGTTTGAGGTAGAAGGCGAGGAGGTTGGCATTAAGGTGGGCATCAGACAGCATTGTTTCCACACCCGGAAACACTTTGGAACACTGCAAGACCAGAAGAAAGAAAAGAAATGAAAAGAAAAAAGAAGGAAGGGAGGGAGGGAGGGAGAGAGAGGGAGGGAAGGAGGGAAAGGGAGAGAGAGACAGACAGACAGACAGACACTGGCATGAACATTCTAGACAGCTCCCAAGACAGCCACCTGCTTCCTTTCAGTGGCCCAGGTCTGCAGGGCAGTCAGGCATCCCTCCCTCCACTCAGATGGACAGACAACAGCTGCTCAGCTCACATCCTCCCAAACACTCTGCCACAAACATGGGGAAACAGCCTCCTCCACCTTCCAGCCAAGGGCTTGAGTTTCCGACAGCCTTCCTTTTCCTCCCCAGAACTAATTTTAGCCTCCTTGGTTCTCAGAGGTAGAACCGAAATAGTCTGCCTAGGAACACGTTTACAAACAAGAGCATTGGCTTTGCCTCACCAAACTCCTCAGCTGTAGCCCAGAAACTAACCAGGGAGAAGAAGCACCATTGTCCAGCAGGCCAGGCCCCTCCAGAACATTCCCTAGGGAGGAGGGCAACAGACCTGCCCAGCGGACCAGGCTTTCTCTCCAAAATCACGTGTCCATGAATGAAAACACCAGGCTCAGCTGCCAGGCCCCAAGAGGGTCTGGAAAGATGGCACATGTGTGTGCATAGCATGATGGGAAAAGAACAGAACTGTCCAAGGCCAGAAGCCAGGACTAGTCAGTCCCATGCCAGGAGAAGGCACCCTTGCTGCGTGGAACAATCCCAGCGGGACTGATCTGTGGATTTCCAATCCCTACCGTGGTCAGAAGTATCCTGCCGACCTTAGGGACCGACCTGAAGACGTCTTAAGAGTTTGGAGCATCTCCCAACTCTTAAAACCTGGGCACCCAGGAGCACCACCAGCGACCTGCGTGGAGCAACCACCTCTGGGCCTAAGGCTCATTTGTAAGTCTGGTCAACAATGTGGCAAAAAAAAAAAAAAAAAGGGGCACAGAACAAGGGGTGTGCGGCCCAGAGCAAAAGCCTGGTGACAGCATGGAAGGAAGGGCCAGACCCATGAACTCTAAGAAAGCAACCACAGCATCATGGGGAAGAGAGTGCAGAAGAGGTGGGCCTAGAAAACCTCACTTCAGCAACACTTCACAGAGTGATGTGGAGAACTCGGAATGATGGTCAGAAGGCTTGTGGCCACCCCGTAAGCCCCACCAGTAAGCAGCTCCAAGCTGTCTTACTGACGAGGATCAGGAAGAAATGTTCCCTGACAATCCTCCGCGTAACACAGCATAAAAAGAGCATGGGGCAGCCACAGGGAGTTGCCAGCCTGCAGAGACCAGCAAATGGGCCTCGGTGGAAGCCCACCGTGCCTTTCTTAGGCAAGGCTTTCCCACCACATACCTCCCAAGCCCCGTGGGAAGAGACAGGCCCATACCTTTGGGGTGAGGCTGCCCCCCTGCCCTGGCGTCCTGGGCCTGGAAGTTCCAGGCCCGCAGCCGCTGCGGCTCCTCGGAGCGCCACTGGGCAGGCCCACTGGGAGGAAAGGGCATGCCAGGATCCTGCTACGACCCTCCAGGCTTGGCAGACAGATACAGCCCGGGCTCACCCAGATCCCAGGTGAGTAGAGAGGGGGTGTCAGGCAGGCAGAGCCCCAACAACAGGCACTTCCTGACATTCTGCGGGAGGGAGAGGCATAAGTGCCAGCCTCAAGGCAAAGGCCAGAGCAGGTGGGCGGGTGCGGGCAGGCAGGCTGCCCGGCCACCCACAACGGGCCGCCTCCCTGAAACCTGAACCACTTCTGGGAAAACTCAAGGACGCCAGGATTCTCCTCTGTGGCAGCCAGTCCGCTGGACCATTGATTTTGAACCAAACACAAACAGGTTCAGAGATGCAGGAATTATCCAAGCTTTGAGGGAGAACCCAGCTCCCTATCCTGACTCGAGAGGGAGAAAGATGAATGGACCATAACCCTCACCTCCCACAACTGTGTACCCCAATAAAGGCTGAATGTTCTAGACCACTGGTTCTCAGCCTACCTAAGCACAGTTTCACCCCAACCCTCAGAGATGCCAAGAGTCATTTCCACTCACCATGGTCCGAGGAGAGAGCTGAGCATCTGCAGAGTGCAGGCTTGCCTCCCTACTGCCACCAACATTCCTCCCAATGGACAGAATCCACAGGTGCAAAAATCACTGCTGTCAAGGTTTGAGAAACCCTGTTCTAGAAAGGCCAGTGCAGCCAGGATCCTAACCCAGGACTGACTATCCACACTGTCTCATAAAGAAGACAGTGGTCTGGGGACGTGACTCAGTTGACGAAATGTGTGTCACACAAGCATAAGGACCAGAGCTCAGACACCCGGCACCCCCACGAAAAGCCACGCAGTATGGTGAGCACCTGTAATCCTTGCTTTAAGGGTGAATTCCCGGGTCAGAGAGACTCTGCCTCAAAAATGAAGTGGCGGCCAACAAGATGTCTCAGCAGTAAAAGTTTGACTGCTACCGAGCCTGACAACCTGAGTCTGATTTCTCAGGGCCCACTGTGGAGAGAACCAACTTCAAGTTGTCCGGTGACCTCCACAAACATAGTGAGCTGTGGCCCACGCCCACAAGCTAAGACAAAATGCTTTTAAGAAAAAAATAAGGAGGAGAGTAATTGTGAAAGCCATGTGATGCTCTCTAGACTGAACATGCACCCACATACATGCACAGGTATACACACACACAGGCATTCATATGCACAAGTATGAACACATATACACAGGCATTCACATGCACTGGTATACACACACACACACACACACACACACACACAGGCACCCACATGCACAGGTATATACACATATACACAGGCATTCACATATACGGGGTATACACAGACACACAGACACACACACAGAGGAACCCACATGCACAGGTATATACACATATACACAGGCATTCACATGCACGGGGTATACACAGACACAAAGACACACAGACACACACACAGAGGAACCCACATGCACAGGTATATACACAGGCATTCACATGAACAGGTATATACACATATACACAGGCATTCACATGAACAGGTACACACACACACATATGAATGGGGAGGAGTTATGACTGAAAATATGAATGGTCCTCAATGATCCAGATTTGCTCTTCTCCCTCAACCCACTGGATCCTAGGCCATGGTAATAGGTTAGGAGCTGGCTCTGAACTCAGGCTCTGACTTGCTGTAGATCCCATGTGTACCACTGACCTCTCAGGTAGAAGGGCTAAATACATAGGCACTCAGAGAGATGGCTTCCTGGATGGGGAAGAAACCATGGAAACAGAGTGATGGGCAGAATCACAAGTAGCAGTAGAAAAGGCAAGGACGTGTCCATGGACCAAACACGATAAGGAATAGGTCCAACGCACACAACCTTCTAGGGACAGGTTGCCCCAAGGGGAGGGCTGACTGCAAGGCAGTTGGGATTTTACAGAGCCCACAAAGGATGCGCAACACTATGTCTGTATGTGTATACACACACACACACACACACACACGTAAAAGTGCCCATGTAAGCCCTGATTTATATTTTCTGGAGTTCTGTTTTCTTAGAGCAGCAGGACGAGAGATAATGGGGCTTTCCCCTGTGCTCCCAGCAAAAGAAAGGCCTCAGGTAACTGCCAGGGCGAGTCCCGAGAGACTTGGAGGATTCTGGGTGCCAGGAAGAGCAAGGAGCATGGAGGCACACTACAAAAGCCTGCCTAAGCAAGACACACCCAAAGGGTTCTGGGTCTCACGTCTTCACTCAGGCAAGGATTGCATCTGCTCTGTAAGGGCCTCTGAGAGTAGAGGGGGGTACCTACTCCTCCCAAAGGGCATGCCCACCTGATAGTCAGGCAGTCTGGGAAGACCAGCAGACAGGACAGAGAGCAGAGGACATCCGCTCTGGGGAGAGAATACCCATGACTCTGCAGCCCTTGGCCTTGGCCTCTCCCACTGCAATGGACCAGAAGACTAAAGGTCACTCATATGTACCTCCACCCACAGAAAATGGACAAGAAACATCCCGGTGTCAGTGGTCAGCCTACGCTAACACCTCTGGGCAGTAAGGACCTGTTGAGACCATTCTTCGCACACACCTCCTGCTCTTCGCCACACAGAGCTCTGAACCACAGACAGAGGCAGATGTCAGAGAATGGCGTGCCAGGATGCCCACAGCAACACAAGGCCAAATGTCAGCCCCCCCCCCAGGGCACACTGGGCCAGCCTCAGATCTAGAAAGACTTCCAGAAATATCTACCGGCTACAGCATCAGCCCAGCCTGTCCTTCTCATCCAGTGCTGTCCAATATGGCATTGGCTTTGCCAAATGTGACTACAGAGAACTTCAAGTGTGCAAAGTTGAAACTGAGGTGTTCTGTAAAGGGTAAGATGCGTACCACATGTTGAAGATAGTTAAAATTCTTTTCATGTCTCACCCAGGGCCAGGCAGCAGTGGCGCATCCCTTGGATCGGAGTGCTCAGAAGGCAGAGGCAGAAAGAGCTCTAGGCGTTCCATACCAGCCTGGTCTACAGAGCGAGTTCCAGAATAGCCAAGGCTCTATGGAAAAATCCTGTCTCGGGGAAAAAAACTTTTTTTCCTGCCTCATTAATTATAGTGATGTATATTGAAATGACTAATCTTCATGTTAACTTAATTCTATCCAACGATGACAAAGAGGAAGGCTCTGCACCCCCCCCCATTCATAATAGCAAAGCCCTAACCACCAATAAAGACATACAGGTCTTTGGAAGTGGGATCTCTAGGGAGTGGTAAGGGTGGATTAGACCATGAGGGTGGGATCCTGACTGCAGGATTGGCTCTCTTAAGGCACCCTGGCCTGGCTTCTAGAACCATGTTAAAATAAGCACTGCTGGTTTCTAAATACATATGGCTACTTTAACTGTACTTATCTCAGGAGTGTTTGTCTGCAACTATGTCTGTGTGTCCATCCACACACATGCCTGTTGCTCTCTTCGGAGCCAGACAGCAGGGGACCCTCCTGGAAGTAGAGTTCAGGTGTTAGGACTAGAACTTGGGTCCCCTGCAAGAGCAGCAAGCACTCTTAACCACTGAGCCATCTCTCCAGCCTCACACTGCTGTTTGAACCACCCAGTCCTGCGGTATGAAAGCAGTCAGAAAACACTAAAGACACAGCTATTTCTTTCTTTTACTAACAGGGCTGTTGGGAATTTTTAAGTTGAATATATCTGTCGAGCCCATGTTCCCGCTGGCAGCACCAATATACAGATCTCTCCTTTTTACCACAGAGCTGAGTAATTCCGAATATCAAGCCAGAAACATGAAGGAAAGATCTCTGAAGCCAGAGGCACAGGAAGGCCAGCTCTACCCCAACCCTTCAAAGTTTTCCTCCAGTTCCTCAAAAGAGAAAGCAGCAGCCACCACAACACAGGTGACTCTATCCCCAAAGGCAGAACCACAGGTTGAGTCAGAACACGTGCCTCTGTGTTCCGTTATGCACTCCCCCAAACAGTGCAGCAAATGTGGTACCAGGGATCCACTCTCACTCTGCCCCTCCAAATGGGAAGTGACTGGTGAGGTCAAACTGGAACAAACAGGAGCAGTGATGTACATACAGACTTCTAGTCTGAGGCGAACGGTCCTGAGACAATGCTTTCAACAAACCTAAACTTAAAAGAGGCAAGGCACATACATGTCCAGGTGCAGAAATCCAGTAAGTCAAGAGCCGACTAGAGGTTGGTCCTATAACTTGGGGTCAGCCTGCTGCCGCCCTCCCCGGAGCAGACCACTGTTTTCCATCACTTCCAGGCTCTCATTCTTGGGGTGAAAAATCTCTGGAGCAACACTTCGGGGAGTGGCAGAAAGAAACAAAATGTTCACCCTGAGCACCGCGTTGCCTCTACCACTCCAGGACAGCACTGAAACCGCTTCCCAACAGTGGGCTCGGGTAGCAAAGAAGTTATCTCTGCCCTCTGGTTCGTACACTCATGCTCCACCGCACCCAGGCTCGTGCAAAAACTCTCGGGGTCGGAATTAACAGCTAACCCTCACTACCTTGTAATAGAAAAGATTGAAAGTGAGGATCCCTGTGAGGGGGTGCAATGACCATCTGGGATACCCACCCCCGCAGCTGCAAGGGGGATCCCAGCCCTTCCCTACACTCCGGGCCCCGCCCCTCGCGGGTTTCCCAGACTCCGCGCTGCTGCCACCTCGGGCCGCAGGGGACCCGAGCTGCATGTGTAATGGGGGTTGGGAACAAAGACGCGCAGGACCCAGAGCCCCAGCCACCGGGCACCAGCCGTCCTAATCTCCACGATCTTTTCTCTGGAGTCTTAATGCCCGACTGTCCACGTTTCCTGGAACTGCCCTAAGCCCGCCCCGGAGCTCCTACAAAGTTGAGCACGCTTCAGCACCATCGGGACACAGAAATCAGTGCCTAGGCTTTGGGGGAGAAAGCGCTTTCCCAACACAACTTCGTGCGTACACACCCACACCTTCTAGTCCCAAGCAGACGCGCACCAGCTATCCACAGCCCGCAGGCGGCTGCGAGCTGACCGCGGGTCACTCACGCCCGCCACGTGCCGGCCGAAGCGATCTGAGACCTGTTGGTTCGCCTCTTCAACCCTTCTCCACTCCCAGTTGCCCAAAACAAAAGCGGTCCCACGAGGGCGCATCTGCGGCCCGCTGCAAGAAAAGCGGGCGCAGGTAGGAGCCACTCGCATGAGGATCGCGACGCGGAGTGGCGGGACGGGATGCAGAGGACTCCGGGCGGGCTATGGAAAGCCGTCCGCTTCGCTTTGCGACACCTATGACTCTCAGGGGCGAGCAGCCCCAACCCAGCCGCCCCCAATTAGATGCCCACCCCGCTTGGCCGCCTTCCCCACGCTTAGGTTTTCCCCGCTCTATCCCTGGGGTCCGCACACCCGCGGAACCTGAACCCCGACCCTGACGCTCCAGGTTCCCCCATCACCTAGAACCTCTGCGAGCCAGAATCGCGCAGAGGAACCGCACGGGCGAGCTCGCCTCTAAGATCGCAAGCACCAGAGCGCCCCGCGCGACCCCGATCCCAGGCAGGTGGCGCGGCGCCGAGGCCGCGGGGCCGCCCTTTGTTGGTAAACACCGCGCGCCCCAGGTCCCTGCACCCCCACGACGCGCCCGGTCCTTACCGGCGCACAGCGATCCCCAGAGAAGGGCGAGGGCCGCCCAGGGCGCCGTCATGTTCCGCGGCGCCGCCCCGCGGACACCCGGAGCCCGCGGGCAGGGCCGCGCTGCGCTCCCGGGGCGCGCAGGGCCCGGCGGCGGCTGCGCTCTGCTTCCCGCTCCTTCTCTGGGTCTCGCTTCCAGGAGCGCGCGCTTCTGCGCTTCGGTTCCCAGGCAGTATGCGGAGATAGGGGCTCAGGGCCGCTGCGGGCGGCGCGCAGTGCGGCCCGGGCTATGGGGCGACGCGGGAGCCGGGGGGCGGCGGCGGGGCGCGGGCCAGGGCGCGCCCGACGCGGGCATGGCGCAACGGGGCTGGGCCCGGGCCCCGGGCGCAGGGGCCGAGTCCGGAGGGGCCATGAACGGGGGAGGGGTGGGGGAGGGGACCTGAACCGAGTCCAAAATGGCTCCTGAGCGGTGGCCACGGAGCCGAGCCAGCGGGGAAACCCGGATGTTGGATACAAAGAGGCGGGCGAGCTGGGCGGGGAGGGGGAGGGGAGGCGGGCCCTCCGGCCGCGTGGTCCGCGCCCCCCTTGGGGGCGGGGCCGGAGAGGAACAACAACACCGAGGCTCCGCCCCCCAGCCCGCGCCCTCTGGAGACAGCGCGCCTGCAGCACCAGACTCTAGGGCTAGGCGGGGCGCGCTCTCCGAGCTGGTGGGATTGGACTGCCCACAACTTGGCTGGTGCTTTCCTGCCCCGTGCTATGGAGCCCACGCTACGGGATGCACGCTCCTCTGGGACCCCTGAGTGAGTGGGTAGCTCCTGGTCCCCATAACCTAGGACCTCTGCCCTCCAGCTCCCATTTATGGGCTAATTAATTGGCAGGAAAACGCTGAAGTCTGAATTGACAGCAGTTCCTCACAACGCACGCACAGTTATCTCCAAGCAGAGGAGGACCCACAGAGCAGCTGCAGGTGGGAAAGAACTGTTGGCGACCTGCTTTCTGAAGGATCCTCAGCAATCCAGCATCCTTCATCTTACCTTCAGCACTCCTCCCACCTCTAAAGATCTGTTCAGAACATGCCTCTGTTCCTTTCACACACGCACACACACCAGATCCCTCCATTTCAGATGTTACACAATCAGAGTGTGAGAGCAATCGGCCTCCCAGCTACACTGGAAAAGCCAGTCACTACTCAGGGGAAAAAAATGCTATGGAATCCTCGGATAGTTACCTCCTGCCTCACCAAGAGCAGTGGGTCATAGGAGGAAGGACGCTCCCCCCCGCCGCCCCCCCCCCCCAGCCTGGGTCATTTCATTTGCTCGAGCCTCGGACTTCCCTTATGAAAATGACGGTGTTGAAGTCCTCCAGACTTGGGTAGAGTTTCTTTCTGCTACGGCTTTGGTGTTGAGGTAGGGATCCTCAGCTTCCCAAGAAGTCTGCACCTTGTCTGACAACCTTTGCTCTTAAATGTGGTCTTTTTCCTCTCCTTATGTAATCCTCAGGTGGCCTCGAGCTCGCAGTCCATCTGTGACTCTTCCTATTTTTCGTTCGTTTATTGATTGATTGTGTGTGTGCTCTCTTGCCTGTATCTATGTGCATCCAACATACAGTCATATGTTTCCATATGCCCCGTGCCACCAGCACCCTCCATCTCACATCTGGGCAGCTTTAACAGCAGAGGGCTGAGGGGCTCCTTAGATGTCACTAGGGTCCATTCACGTTGCTAAGTGTATCTTCTATTTCTTTTAAGATTTTTATTATATTTTACTTATTTATATGTGTGTTTGTATGTGTATGTGTGCATGCATGTGTGTGTGTGTGTGTGTGTGTGTGTGTGTGTGTGTGTTAAGGAGAGAAGCAGACAGACAGAGACAGAAGAGAGAGAGCATGAACACATTGAGGTTGGATGACAACTTGCAGTTGGTTCTGTCTTTCCACTCTGTAGGAGCTGGGAATCAAACTCAAATCCTAAGGATTGGCATCAGGTCCCAGTACTTGTGAGCCATCTCTATGGTACTAGCACCCTTTCTAAATGGTAACTGAGGTGACTTTTTAAAAGATGGGACTCTGGGGTTGGATGGCTCAGCGGTAAAAAGCACTTGCTCTTTTTGCAGAGAACCTGGATTTGGTTGGTTCCCAGGACCCAGACTGGACGATTCACAAGTGTCTGTAATTCCAACCTCAAGAACATTGACTTCCTCTCCTGATCTCCACAAACACCTCTGTGTGCATGCACATGCATGCACACGTGTGTGCACACATACACTTAAAAATAAAATTAGGCCGGGCGTGGTGGTGCACGCCTTTAATCCCAGCACTCGGGAGGTAGAGGCAGACGGATTTCTGAGTTCGAGGCCAGCCTGCTCTACAAAGTGAGCTCCAGGACAGCCAGGGCTATACAGAGAAACCCTGTCTCGAAAAAAACAACAACTAACTAACTAAATAAATAAATAAATAAAATTAGGCCAGGCGTGGTGGCACACGCCTTTAATCCCAGCACTCGGGAGGCAGAGGCAGGCAGATTTCTGAGTTCGAAACCAGCCTGGTCTACAAAGTGAGTTCCAGGACAGCCAGGGCTATACAGAGAAATCCTGTCTCAAAAAACAAAATAATAATAATAATAATAAAATTAGAAAGATGCTTATGGGCTGGAGAAATGGCTCAGTGGTTAAGAGCACTGACTGCTCTTCCAGAGGTCCTGAGTCCAATTCCTAGCAACCACGTGGTGGTTCACAGCCATCTGTAACGGGATCCGATGCCATCTTCTGGTGTGCCTGAGACAGCTAGTGTACTCATATAAATAAATACATCTTTAAAAAAAAAAAGAAAGGACTGTATCTTGGTTTTTTTTTTAGATGCTTATATTACATTATAGTAATTCTCCTTTATTTGTGGTTTCTCTTTTCAGTTACTAACAGCCAAACAAACCTCAAAACTTTAAATATTAATTTTTATAAGTTAGAACTTTCAAACTGCTGGCCACTCTGTCTAGCAAGATGACTTCTCACCACTCTTCTCTGACCTTCACAGGACACAATGGATACCTGCCAACTTCCATGCTGATTTTCTGCCCACTTACTGGTCTCTCATTTTTTGTTTGTTTTTTTTTTAAGGTTTATTTTTATTTATGTGTATGTGCATTTGTGTGCAAGTGCCTGTGGAGGCCAGAAGAGGGCCTAGAGATAGGCAATTGTGAGTCACCCCATGTGGGTGCTGAGGACTGAGCTCTGCTCCACTACAAGAGAAGCAAGCATTCTTAACCATCAAGCTCTCTCTCCAGTCCCTCTCCCAGCCCCCATTGGCCACCCCTTAATGGCCACCTTGGCGATCGGATCAGTGGTCATTGAATCATGGTGCTGTGCTCAGAGAATCTGCATTTCACCCAATAATGGTCCTGATGCAGAAAGTAACGCTGCTGGTAACTCAGATACGCCTAAGAGAAGGCATGTCGCCTGTAAGTAGCCTCAATAAGGAAAGAAAAACCTGTTGCCAAGCCTGTGGTAAGCATTAATCTTGCTGTGAAATTGTGGAGAAGGTAAAAGAGCTGCTTGCTAGTATTTCTGTCATGGCAGAAACCGCAGAAGCGGCGACCAGTTCTGGGGTTTGAATCCTGCTGAGCTACACCTCAACCTCAACGAAAACTACCAAGGTTTCCATAACTTTTATAATTTTACTTGGCGACAACTGAAAAGACGGGGCCAACTGCCCTCAGCCACGGAGAGGCACAATCATATGCATGCTCTAAACACATGCAAGGGAGTCACTGGGGCCCACAGCCTAGAGTGATCATCCTCTGTGTGATACTAGGGAGGGAGAGCTTGTGGGTGTTCTCAGGAATACTGCTCCCCCAGTATCTACTATTTTTGCATTCCTGGGGCTCAAACCAGGGTCTCGCACACACCGAGCAAGCATGGTATCTGTGCGCTTCACACCGAGCAAGCATGCTATCTGTGTGCTTCGCCCCAGCTCCAATTCCCAGGAATCTGTTCTTTCTTGGGCGTTGGTCTCAGAGGGCTTCATTTCTTGGCTCTATTTGTTCCTTCCTTGACCAACCACAGGTCTTCTTTCTACCCCCTCTGTTAATTTAATGGTGACGACCTTGAGGTCAGCTAAATGAATCGGATCGGAGAGGGAGGTAACACTCTGTGATGACAGAATTGTTAGGTTATACCGTGCTAATGGGAAAAGTCCCCAAACCTCAATGGTTTAAAACCACAAACTTTATTTCTTACTCTCAGTACATGTCCATTAGGGGTCACCAGGTAAACTCCAGTCACTGTAAAAACTCAGGGACATAGGCTAACACAGAAGTGGTTTTGTTTTGGTTTGGTTTTTTTCTTCTATTGCAGAGCCAGGGAGAAAACCATGACAAATTACATGTGGCTCTTAACATTTTTATCAGATTCTGACGAGGTAGTGGTTTGGCTTCACGGCGTTTGAATCTTTGAAAATATTCACACCAAACTATTAAACAACTACATGAAAAATATGTAGGAATTCCTTGTACATTTTGAATAAGACAACGTGATAAAAGTTTTCTCGAAAATACAAGCAAATGGGAAGGGGGAGTTGGGGGAGGGGAAGCAACAAAGGCTGCATGAGCCAGCTTCGGTCCAAAAGGACAGAGAAACGCAAGAAAGAAAGGGCTACGTGGGACAAGAGAGTCCTAGACAGTTAGGAAATACGCCATGGAAAACAAAAAGGCAACCCAGCAGCTGGTGACGAGGGCATGGACATTCCTCAGTCCCACTGCAAACAGGCACAGAAAGAGACTGGAATCAGAGCGGTGGCACCACGGTGCTCTTGAAGAGGACCAGGCTTTGGTCCCCAGCACCCACATAGCAGCTTACAAGGTCTCTGACTCCCGTTCCAGGGAGCCAAGGTCCTCTTCTGACCTCAGCAGGCAATGCACACGTGTGCAAAGACACATACAGGCAAAATACGTATATACCAAAAATAAAAATAATAAATCTCTAAAAACAGAAAAGAACCAAACATCTGGATTCAAGGAGTTCACAATGAAGCTTTAAAAAACAAAACAAGCCCAGCATGGTGGCGCATGCTTTTAATCCCAGCACTTGGGAGGCAGAGGCAGGCGGATTTCTGAGTTCGAGGCCTGCCTGGGCTACAAAGTGAGTTCCAGGACAGCCAAGGATACACAGAGAAACCCTGTCTCAAAAAACCAAAACCAAACCAAAACAAAACAAAACAAAACAAAACAAAGCACGTGTGTGGTCTGCTGCAGAATTGACTACCTACCCCAGCAAGGTGAAAGCTGCTTATCACTTCCTGAAAGCTGCCATTCCCTCTCCGTGGGTGGCACATGTGCACCCATAATCACACACAAAATAAACGAAACACTTTTCTGAGAAAGGGTCTCACCAAGTAACACTGGCTGACCTGGAATTTACTGTGTAGACCAGGTTGGCTTTGAACACACAGAGATTTTGGCTGCCTCTGCTTTCCAAGTGCTGGGTTTTAAAAAAAAAAAAAAAAAAAAAGAATGCTGCCACTCCAACTAATTTCATTTTATTCTTTCTTTCTCTCTTTCTTCCTTTCTTTCTTTCTTTTTAAAGATTTATTTATTTATTTATTTATTTATTTATTATATGTAAGTACACTATAGCTGTCCTCAAACACTCCAGAAGAGGGCTTCAAATCTCGTTACGGATGGTTTTGAGCCACCATGTGGTTGCTGGGATTTGAACTCAGGACCTTCGGAAGAGCAGTCAGTGCTCTTACCCGCTAAGCCATCTCACCAGTCCCATTTTATTCTTTCATTGCTATCAGTGATTCATATTCTAGGAGATATCTTCATTTATTGCTTTAATTATGTGCCATAGATTTCATTATTAATCACATCTG
This sequence comes from Mus musculus, assembly GCF_000001635.26. Classification (NCBI taxonomy): domain Eukaryota; kingdom Metazoa; phylum Chordata; class Mammalia; order Rodentia; family Muridae; genus Mus; species Mus musculus. The sequence continues at coordinate 119,396,756 of NC_000075.6, read as the reverse complement.
GAGGGGGTATGGATTTTTTTTAATTTAAAGATGTATTTGTAGCGCAGTGTATGTGAAAGCTAGAAGAGGATGACAAATCCTCTGGAACTGGGGTTTCAGATCATTATTAGCTGTCACGTGGATGAGAAAAATCAACCTTGGGTCCTTGGAAGAGTAACAAGTGTACTTAATTGGCCAGTCACCAAGCCATCTCTCCAGTTCTGAATTTGTTGTTGTTTCCTTCAGTTCTGTTTTGTTTCCTTTGAGACAGAATCAAACTATATAGCCCTGGCTGGCCTGAACACCAGGCTGGCCTCAAACTCATGGAAACTGACCTGCCTCTGCCTCCCAAGAGCTGGTGTAGAAAGCATGTAGCTTTGTCTCTTTTAGCCTTAAAGAAGATAGTGGTGTGTTAAAACTCTGTTCTTTCCAGCGGTCTGTTTCCACCGCTGCTGTTGCACAAATGCCATGTGCTTTGACAGGACACAGCTAACGGGAAAGAAAGACAGCACACAGGATTCTGGCTCAGGCAGAGGATTCCAGAATGTATTTCAAGCTGACAAAACAAATAGCTGAGCCTGTACCCTGGTGGCTGGCACATCAGGATTATGAAGTGATGCCCCTAACACTATGGTGTCCCTCGTTGTGTCTCTTACTTCAGTTCTATACAGTGAGACAGATGTACATCTGTACAGATGTTGTGGTCTCTGCTTTCTGAGTTTTGTGTACAGACTGTTGCTGACCATTCAGTCTTTCTGAACCACCAATTCTGTGCTTGTCTCCTCTAAACACAGGCATGCACTGGTTTGTACACTGTTTGGAAATTCTTTGAGTAGTAGGTGGATTAAGGGCTCTCACATTTACTGACTGGACTCATGCTAGGACTTCTGTTTACTGCGTGCACAAAGCTGCGATTACCATATGTTACTCGTTATATGATCTGCTGCCTTTCCTTTGAGGACAATTTGCGTTTGTTAAGGTTTATTTCTTGTGTATACATGAGGGTATGCATGTATCAGGGCACCTGTATGGCAATCAGAGGACAACTTGCAAAGTCAGTTCTCTCCTATCAGATGGATCACCAGGGGTCAGACTCAGGCCTCAAACACCTTTACCTGCTGACTGCTGACACCTCCCATAGCGCTGAGATTTGCATTTTTCTTGCTTTTTAGAAACTTTTCATTATACTGATTATATAGGTTTTTTATTGGATATTTTCTTTATTTACATTCCAAATGTTATCCCCTTTCCCAGTTTCCTCCCTCCCAGAAACACCCTATCCTATCCTCCCTCCCCCTGCTTCTATGAGGCTGTTCCTCCACCCACCCACCCATAGGGTTTTTGTTTGTTTTGAACACTAATGCCTTTCATATTACTTAATAGTTTTATTGGTCAGTTCTCCTTTTTCAGTACTTAAGCCTCAAGTATTTGCTTTGCAATTTTTTTTAAAGATCTAGACTTATTTATTCATTTTATATATGTGAGTACATTGTTGCTATCTTCAGGCACACCAGAAGAGGGCATCAGATTCTATTATGGATGGTTGTGAGCCACCATGTGGTTGCTGGAGATTGAACTCAGGACCTCTGGAAGAGCAGTCAGTGCTCTTAACTGCTGAGCCATCTCTCCAGTCCCTTGTTGTGCAATTTTAAATATTATCAACTCCTCAAAATTGCACATGCAACAGTGAGCTCTTTGTACTTCCCATTTCTCCTCTCCTGGCCTCTCCTCAGCTGCCAATATGTCACAGTCTAGAGTCATCTGAGGCACTCTCACCTGAGGGACTGTTCAGATCAGATTGGTCTGTGGCTATGGACATGAGAGAATTCCGTGATTGATGGATGGTGTGGGAGGGACAGGCCTACTGTAGATGGCACCATTCCTAGGCCTGTGTGCCTGGGCTGAATAAGAAACACAGCTGAGCATGATGGAGCTGTGATGGAGCCAGTTAATAGCATGTCTCCATGGTTGCTGCTCAGCTCCTGCCCTGACCTCCCTCAGGGATGACTGTGACCTGAAAAGGGAAGGTGAAATTAACCCTTTCTTCCACTACATTGCCCTTGATCATGGTGTTCTTCACAGCAAGAGAAAGTGAATGAAGACATCCCCCTCTGTCCTATGCTAGCAGATACCTTTGTCCAAGCAGTACCATTTGACACTCTTCCATGTCAGGGTCTCCTTTCGTCTCCTGGTATGGTGACAGTTGTCTTTAGGAGCACGGTAAGAAATAGTGAGCTAAGACATGACTAGAACACTAGATAACTTAGCTAGGTAGAGACCTGAGCACACTTTTGTCCTTGGCTTACATGGGAATGCTCATTGCCACAGCACAAGTGTCAAGGTTAAAGGACAACTTGCTGGGCTTGGTTCCATCCTTCCATCATGTTGACTCTGGAGCTCGAACTCGGATCCTAAGTCTTGGCAGCAAGCCCCTTTACCTACTGAGCCACCTCATTAGTCCTTATATTTTTCTTTGATGATGTTCCAGGGTGCTTGCCTGCATACCCAGTGACCTTTCCTTGTCTTGTTGAGTCTGATGTGGCCTTGGTCCTACCAAGATGCTTCAAAGCCTTATTAAGAATATCTGGGTCCATGAAACCCTGTTATCCCAGGTTTCCTGGGAAATGTAAGAATGGGATCGCTGAACGGCTTTCGAGTCAGGAGTAATAATAAAACAGTAGAGGTTTAAAAGGCTCCGGTCCTGCACCTGCCCATCACTAACCATTCCCCAAGCCCACTCAAGACCAATCGTGTTGACTAAACAAGCTGGGTTAGACGTGAACACACAACACACTGCACACTTGCCAGGGTGCAACATGAGAAAGTTCGTTCCTCATCCTGTTGCTTTCTTCCCGGGGAGAAACACTAGCCTGAACCTTCTTTTGTAAGAGAATAGCATTTTTTGGTCTTGACAATTTCACTTTTTCCTTCACCTCACAAAATGTGATTTATTACCCAGTGTATGTTAGAATATTGCATTAGAGTTTTCTTCAAACTTTATTTTTACCTTAACCATATTTTTATATATGTATGGCTGTCTTCCTTCTTGTGTGTGTGTATCACTTGGAGTATAGAGAGGCCATCAGATCCTTCTGGGACTGGAGTCACAGACAGTTGTGAGCTGCTGTGTGTGTGCTAGGAACAGAACTCAGGTTCTCTGGAGGAACAGCCAGTGCTTTTAACCCTTGAGGCATCTCTCCACCAAACACCCTCCCTACCCCCACACGGCCTCATTTTGTTTTACGGTCTAAGCCTTTTGATGTTGGGTCAGTGATATACAAATCTCAAAACACTGCTAGACCACTTCTAAATTACAAGGTAGACTCTTTCAAAACACGTTTGTGAAGCCTGTGGAACATCTCAGTAAGAGAGGGTTTGCCCAGCATTTTCAAAGTCACAGGTTCAAACCCCTGCACCAACAACAGGGAAGCAAGGAGAGGTGGATTTTAGGTGTTTTCAAAATTATGTTTATTTTGGGAAATCCTAAATATCATCAGGGATCTTGTCTTTACTCTCCTCCCTTCTTTCCTGGCGCCTCCTTGAACTTCCTGTCAGGTCTCCGGATCAGTGTCTTCTCACATAAGCTTGCTGTGTTTCCATTTGGATTTGTTTTTTAAGTTGTCACTTACGGTGGCCTTTTTCATCCACAATTGTCTGACTTATTGTAGGATCTGCTGGAATGTCGTCCTGGTTAACTGTTTTGTGGTCCCAGATGCCTTTGCGGTTGGTTGGTAGTGTAAACCCTCTGTAAGAAGCCACAGCCCAATGGCCGTTTCCTTCTGCACTGTGAGTTTGCTGTGGGCAAGATGGCCGATTGTTGCTTCTCCCCCGCTCACAGGCAGAGCCTTCCAAGCGACCTCATGTCTACACACAACTCTCTTTCCATCTGTGCTCTGCCCTTTTGATTTCCCAGTAGTCAGTGCTCTGATCCTGGTCTCCCACCTGTCTGCAACATCTGATCTTGCCACCTGTCAGATCCAGTGGTCCTGAGTTCAGCCCAGCCTTGTGGCAGAGGAAAACTTTGGGGGGTGATCTGGGAGCGAGGACAAGTAAAACAGGGGTGGAGAGGGAGGACACAGCTCAAACATAGTAGGATGTGCAGAAGTGAGAGTCACAAAGTATGCCAAGTAAAAAGGGAACCCAAGCTGGGTGTGTGGCTCGGCAGGTAGAGTGCCTGCCTAGAGTGCATGGGTTCAATCCCTGATATCGCATAAACCAGGTGTGGTGGCCCATACTTGGGGGGTGGCAACAGGAAGATCATATGCTTAAGGTCATCTTTGGCTCCAAAGAAACAAAAGAAAAAGAAAGCCAGAATTTAGAAACTTCACGAAACACACAATTATGTCATTGTGTGAACTGGGAAGTGCTTAGCCTAGGAGATGTCACCCAGGAAACCCAGTCAGGAAGTCTCTATGGCAGAGCAGGGGGAGGGGAGGAAGGAGATTCACCAGGCCAATGAAGGTCGTCTTGAGTGGGAAGTTACACCAGGTACATATAGGGAGGGAAGATGAAGGAGGAGATAGGCAGAGAGAAGAGAGCCCCGGGAAGACACTTACAGAAACAGGAGGGTCACAGGCAGGAGAGAAGTGCTTTAGTCTGGTTTAAGGATGGAGGGGGAGGTTGCAGAATAGGGGAGGTGGCTGAAGGTGAGGAAGGAGGAGTGGTCAGAGTCAGGGAAAGGCTGTTTGGTCCCTTTGTTCTGCTGTTTGGTCCCTTTAAAAGGGGAACATGGCTGTCTTTGGTGGCCATACCCTACAGTGTTTTCTTGAATGAAAGACAGAAAAGGAGAAATTGCTTTTCCATCCCAGGACATGTAGCCCACGTGTCTCCAAGGAGTCATGGCTTCAGGATGGTCCAGGACAGGGCAGGAGCGCTCCACAGAGCACAGCCGAGCTGTTCAGACCAAGCACAAGGACTAGTGCCACTGGGGAGGCAGCAGGGTGTCTGGGCCGGAAGAATTCATTCCAGAGGCCTCTGGGCGGTGGACAAGATTCTCTGTTCCAGTGCAGAGTATCGAGGGAGAAGGGCCGCATAGACCTGGACAGGCAGGAAGAGCAATGTATGTAACAGGGAAGGGGCAGTGTCTCTTACGGCTGCTTGCAGCTTCAAAGTTTAAACACGTAAATTCTGCAGCTGGAGAGATGCCCCAGTGGTCTAGAACACTGGCTTCCCTTCCACGGGATCCAGGCTTGAGTTCCAGTACCCACATGGTGACTCTTTATGGTCTGTAACTCCAGCTCCAGGGGATCCAACACCCTCTTCTGGCCCCCTCAGGCACCATGCATGCACGTGATGAATAAACATATATGTAGACAAAACACTCATACCCATAAAATAAATAAAATTTAAATAAATAAATATATATATACATATTCCAAATTTTACAAACATTGTGCAAAACCTATGCGAATTATGACATCACTATTTTCTCTAAGCAGTATGTGTTAAAATGATGATACTTTGGATAGATTAGGTTAAATGAAATAGATTATTAAAATTAATTTTGTTTGATGGGTGTTGGTGGCGCACGTCTTTAATCCCAGCATTCGGGAGACAGAGGCAGGAGGATTTCTGAGTTCAAAGCCAGTGTGGTCTACAGAGTGAGTTCCAGGACAGCCAGGGCTACACAGAGAAACCCTGTCTCAAAAAAAAAACAAAAACAAAAACAAACCAAAAAACCAAAAACGGAGTTGAGGTTGTGGAAAGAAAGTCTCTTGGTCCTGGGAAGGCTCAATTCCCCAGTGTAAGGGGGGCGGATTGCCAGGGTGGGGAAGTTGGAGTGGGTGGGTGGGTAGGCGAATACCCTCATAGAAAGGGAGAGAGGATGGGATAGGGGGTTTCTGGAGGGGAAACCAGGAAAGGGGATAACATTTGAAATGTAAACAAACAAACAAAAAGCAAACATGTATTAGTCTTGCAGAGGACCTAGGTCAGTTCCCAGCACCCTTGGCTTCTTTTATATGTCAAGAATGTAATTCTGTAGCCAAGTGAATGTGTCACATGAGTGAGACCCTAGGTTCAAAGCCCAAGTGCTATGGGTTGTGTGTGGAGTGGAGTGGAGTGGAGTGTGTGTGTGTGTGTGTGTGTGTGTGTGTGTTGGGGGTGGGAGAGTGGGTGAGGTAAGATTTCCCTCTGGTTAGGTACAGCAGGTTTAATATAGATGAGAGAGAAAAAGTTACCTTTTAAGGAAAAGAATAAAGGCCCAAGACAGATTGCGAGGCAAGCACTAAGAGAAAATCCAGTGGTTTCTCACCTGGGAAGCTCCTGGGTTGGGGGTGGCAGCCAGGCTGGGCTGAGGTGCTGATTTCACAACCTCCGAAAAGGCCACACCTGTCCCTCCTGCAAGGCCTAGAGGGGAAAGGTCATCATATGCATGTCATGTCACATGAGGATGTTAACTGAGTGTGTCAGATGCTGCCATGGTGACAAAGTCAACCAGGCAGGGCAGCTCAGCAGCAGGCCCCTCCTCAGCCTGCACAAGACTCAGGCTCCTACCCAGCACCACACAAGAAAGCCCATCTTTAAACTGGAGTTGTCCAGCTCAGAAGAGTTATTAAAAGTCACTGATAGGGCTGGTGAGATGGCTCAGTGGGTAAGAGCACCCGACTGCTCTTCTGAAGGTCCGAAGTTCAAATCCCAGCAACCACATGGTGGCTCACAACCATCCGTAATGAGATCTGACTCCCTCTTCTGGAGTGTCTGAAGACAGCTACAGTGTACTTATATATAATAAAAATAAATAAATCTTTAAAGAAAAAAAAAAGTCACCTAGAAAGGGAAGCTCAGTGACTTTAAAAAAAAAAAGTCACTGATAGCAAAATTGCTTATAAAAAATTACTTAAAATGGGGTGATTTTTGTTGTTGTTGTTGTTGTTATACATATCGGAGAATGGGAAGTTCAAGGCTCACCTGGAATCCAGACTGAGTTACTAAGTCAACCTGGACAACTTGGTGAGACCTCATCTCAAAACAAAAAGTATATTAAAGAGAGAGAGAGAGAGAGAGAGAGAGAGGCTTGCGACAGTCTACCAAGCACAGACCAACACAAGGCCCTGGGTTCAGTTCCCAGCATTGGGGTAAGAAGTAAAAATTTGGAAGCAAATTCCCCAATGATCTTGCTACATGAAGTTGCAGAAGTTGGAGGAGAAACAAGAATGAAGGTAAAGATTCATTAAGAGGATAGAGCTCCACCCTTCACTTTCCATGTTGAAAGAAATATCAAGTCTAAGTAGGTGTGCTGAGGAGTGAGTTCACAGGGAAAGAATGAACCCCCGGGGTGAAAGGGTGGAGTCCCTGATGCAGCTGACAGCCAGGGATTCCCTAGGGACAGGTCACAGGGTGAAGCAGCTTAACTGAGACTAGCCTTAACCCCTAACTAACTGAGAGACTAGCCTTAACCCCTAACTAACTGAGAGACTAGCCTTAACCCCTAACTAACTGAGACTAGCCTTAACCCTAACTAACTGAGAGACTAGCCTTAACCCCTAACTAACTGAGAGGCTAGCCTTAACCCCTAACTAACTGAGAGACTAGCCTTAACCCCTAACTAACTGTCTTTGTCTTCGAGTAATGTCTGCAGTTCCAGGGAGACAGCCCAGAGTCAGGGCCTCTGCGGAGCTGTCCATGGTTCTGGACTTCTTGGTTCCGAGGCTTTCACCACTGTCTCAATTTCTTGCTATTCGGGACTCCATCCACTGTCTTCATCTCCCCTGACTGTACAAACCTACAACTAGGCTGCCCGCAAGCATGCCCTGTGGCTTTTTTGGTTTGTCTTTAGAGTTTGACTTGGACAGACCTCATCTCATTTGAATCCTGCCTCCCTTTCTCCACTTTAGAGCACATAAGACAGGGGCTCATTCTTGCTGGGATAAAAATGATGCTAACAGTCCTGAGACTGTGGTGTCCTTCAACAGGGAATTCACCCTCTTCCCCCCCCCCTTCCCACGCTTCTCAGCCCAGTGGTGCTTAAACACCCGTGAGACATCCTGCCCCGTTGTTCATTGACCTACCATGAAAAGCTCGGTATGCGGAGCCGACGCAGGCTGAACTGGTGGTGTCTATGACGTATACGGGGGCCCCAAAAACATCTGCAAGCACCTGGGAGGGACACAGAAGTTGGAATGGGCAAGTCCTGGCTCAGAGAGATCATTCAGAACCTTCCAGACTCTGCTCTCTTTCCTCACGTCTTCTGATGCCTCCCATCCAACCACCGCAGCCCAAAGCACGTGGAGCTGGTGATGAGACAGGAGGACCCTAGAGAAGGGCTACAGTCTCCAGGCTGACTCTAGACCTTTTAAAAGACAAGGTCCTACCACATAGCTCAAGCCAGACTGAGATTTGGTATGTAACCAGGCTAGCCACAAGCACACCATGTTCCCGCTTCTACCTCCAGGGCGCAGAGACTTCAGCTTACAAATTGGCAAGAGTGGCTTTGGCCAACCCTCGCAGAGACCCTTGTAAGCCCCTGGAAGGACTCGATTGAGCGGCTAGGCTCCTGCTGCCCAGACTTCTCTAAAGGCAATGACAGATGCTCCAGCCCCTTGAGGAGGGACAGTGACCTGGTCCCCTGGGCTAGCGGGGGTGGGGGTGGGGGTAAGCCTAAGATGAGACCAAAAAAATCCTACTAATCACTGAGCTTGCCCCAAAACCAAGCCAAAAAAATCCGTCCAATCCCAGACCACCTTGGAAAGCTCCACCCCCTACCTGGCCCCCACAGGAAACCCTAGCCTGCCCACCTGCTCTCTACCCAGCAGAAGCAGCCACCCTCTTGTCTTTCTGTCTGTTCTCTTGTGTGAGGTTTGTTGTATGGTGTGACTTGGTTATATTCCTTGGCCCCTGACTGCCAGGATACCTCCCACTCAGAGCTGCAGACGCTTGCACCTCCTGTCTCCACTTCCCAGTGCTGGGATTACAGGTTCACACAACCAAGGCAGATATTTTCTGTCCACAGGAATCTGAACTCGGGTTCTCATGTCTATGCCCCTGGTTTTTTTAACTATTTATAATCCTCGTTGGTTTGTTGTTGTTTTTTTTTGTTGTTGTTGTTGTTTTGACAATTTGACACAAGTTAGACTCTGATAAGATGGAAACATAGTTGAGAAATTTCTTTCATAAGCTCACCCTGATGATAAGCCTGTGGGGGCATTTTTTTAAATTACTGATTGATATGGGTGGGGGTCCACCCCTGGGCAAATAGTCCTGGGTTCTATAAGACAGCAAGCTAAGCAAGCCATAAGAAGCAAGCCACTCACTAAGTAGTACTGGTCCATGGGCTTTGTCTCAGTTCCCGTCTGCAGGATCCTGTATTCGTTCCCACCCTGAATCCCTCAGTGATGGACTTACAAGCTGAATCAAACCCTTTTCTCCCTAAGGTGCTTTTGCAACATAAACTCTGACTTAAGTTTATTTACTTATTTATTTTCAGTGCTGAAAATCAAACTCAGAACCTCAAGTGTCACAAGACAAATGGATGGACAGCTGAGAAGATGGCTTGTCTCAGTCAAGTGCTTGCTGTATGTGCACAAGGACCTGACTTTAAACCCCTAGAATCCAGGTAAAGAAGCTGAATGTAGCTGGCCAGTAGTGGCACACACCTTTAATCCCAGCACTTGGGAGGCAGAGACAGGTGGATTTCTGAGTTTAAGGCCAGCCTGGTCTACAGAGTGAGTTCCAGGACAGCCAGGGCTACACAGAGAAACCCTGTCTCAGAAAAGAAGAAGAGGAGGATGACGAAAAGAGGAAGAGGAGGAAGAGGAAGAAGAAGGAGGAGCAGGAGGAGGAGGAAGAGGAGGAAGAGGAAGAAGAAGAAGAAGAGGAGGAGGAGGAGGAGAAGGAAGAGGAGGAAGAAGAAGGAGGAGGAGAAGGAGGAGAAGGAGGAGGAGGAAGAAGAAGAAGGAGGAGGAGGAGGAGAAGGAGGAGAAGGAGAAGAAGGAGAGGAGAAGAAGAAGAAGAAGAAGAAGAAGAAGAAGAAGAAGAAGAAGAAGAGGAGGAGGAGGAGGAGGAGGAGGAGGAGGAGGAGGAAGAAGAGGAAGAAGAAGAGGAAGAGGAAGAGGAAGAGGAAGAGGAAGAGGAAGAGGAAGAGGAAGAGGAAGAGGAAGAGGAAGAGGAGGAAGAATGTGCAGCACATGCCAGAAATCCCAGCCCTGGGGAGTCAAATCCCAGGGACTTCCAGTCGATCCCTGGGGCTCACTGGCCAGCCATTCTAGTCGATCCCTGGGGCTCGCTGGCCAGCCATTCTAGTCGATCCCTGGGGCTTGCTGGGCAGCCATTCTAGTCAAATCTGTGAGCTCCAGGTTCAGTGAGAGTTTATTCCCTCCAAATAAAGGGGAGAGTGATAAAGACAGACATCCAGCTCCTAGATGCAAGACAAGGAAGAGGTACAGGGCCACCACCACACATACCTGCAAGATGTCTTTATTGTGAGATGCTCCTCCCGTGGCCAGAATCTTTGTCTTGGGCACTGTAGGACAAAAGATGGAACAGAACTGAAATGCCTGTAGCGATTCTCTCAAGGCAGAAAGGACTGTCCTCCAGCCAGATGGCTTGTGGTGGCTCCAAGGCTGATCTTCCAGAGCTCTGGAGAGACCCAAAGCTTGGCTTACCCATGCAAGGCTCCTCATATGTAATTCGCCTGGGAATCTACAGCCCCTCTGCCTCTATTGTCTTTACCAATGAAAAAAATCAAAGAAGGTGGGGTTGGAGGATGTAGTTCAGTTTGCAGAGCAAACACAAGGCTCCGAGTTCACCACCAGCTACTTTGCTCCACCACACCCCCCCAGCCCCCAAAAAGGAAAAAAATAACTCCCAACAAACTAATAATAGAAGTTTTCTTCTATTGGTAAGTGCCCCATACTTGATTCTTATAGAAAGTTTTGACGGGGTTATTACTGTTGCTATTATTAATATTATTACTACTATTATCTTGTGGGAAGTCACATGTGCCGTTGCAAGGTGGTGCTGGCTACTGCTGGCCACCACGCATAAGTTTGGGCAAACAACCAATGTGTACATATGCAGTAAAGTTTTTTGCCAAGACACTGCCTGGCCCGGGCATGATAATGAGGTTCTGAGAGTATAACCAATCAGATGTGAGACATGCAAATGAGGTATGTTAATGAGGTTCTGTGAGGTACTGAGAGAGAGTAACCAATCAGATGAGGAACATGCAAATGAGGTATAGTGCATAACCAATCCGGGTGTGAGACACGCCTCTCCTAGGCCTATATAAGCAGCACCAGTTCTGGGCTCGGGGTCTCTTCGTCTCTGCAATCAAGCTCTCCCAATAAACGTGTGCAGAAGGATACTGTTGCAGCGTTGTTTTTGCTGGCCAGTTGGGCACGCGCAAGATATCTCACTCTTTAAACGGATTTATTTCACTCTGTGTGTGTGAATACACATACGGGAGAGCAGAAGAGGGAGCTAGGTCTTCCAAATCTGGGTTTGCACTTGAGAGGTGGGATCTGAACTCTTAGTCTTCTCTAAATGTAGCAGGCATTTTAGCCACTGAGCCATCTCTCCTCTATCACCCTTTGACAAGGATTGAGATAGGATTTCATCTAGCCTAGGCTAGCCCCAAACTGTCTTTGTTGTAGGTAGATGACCTAGAACTCCTGACCTAGCTGAGTTCACAAGTATCTGCAACCATGCTCAACCCAGACCAACAACATTCTTTTTTACACTTATTTGTTTGTTTATTTATTTATTTATGCATGGGTATCTATTCTTGAAATCCCCTTTTGATTCTTAGGCAGTATTAAAACTAAATGTGCTGATGACTGACCAAGAACAAACTGATCCACCCCAACAGCCTGGAGAAGCACAGACGAGCACCTCCATGGGTGCATCTTTGCGCGTGTAGGCATGTGAATCGAGGAGAGCCTGTTTGAGAGTGGGAGATGCACACCCAGCAGGCATGAGGTCCTGGGTCCATCGCCAAAATTATGGGGGAAAAAAAACAACCAACAAAACAGGAGCTAGAGAAATGGCTCAGTGATCAGGAGCACTGGCTGCTCTCCCAGAGGACCCTGGGTTTGATGCCCAGCACCTTCATGGCCACTCACAACTGGAAATTCCAGTTCCAGGGGCTTCAATGCCCACTTCTGGCCTCGGCAGGTACCAGGCACACAAGTGGTGCATAGACATCTGTGCAGTTAAAGCGTTCATACAGAATTAAATGAAAATTTTAAAATGAAAAATAAAAATAATAATGATAAATCTGCTGAGAGACACTTGGTGGCAAGTGTTCAAATCTCAAAGCTCACATGGTAGAAAGAGTGAAACGGACTCCATTCTCATGCTGACTGTGTGCCTGTCCCCATCCACAAATTATAAACATACTAAGAAATAAAAAGGGAACACCCACTAAAACCCAGGGGTCTTGTTGGTCTTGTTTGAGAGGAACCTAGCAGGGTTTACAAAGCAGGATTGATTCTTGTTTTTTAAAGATTTTATATGTATACTGTAACTGTCTTCAGACACACCAGAAGATGGCATCAGATCCCATTACAGATGGACAGATGGTTGTGAGCCACCATGTGGCTTCTGGGAATTGAACTCAGGACCTCTGGAAGAGCAGTCCAGTGCTCTTAACTACTGAGCCATCTCTCCAGACCGAGTCTTGCTTTTTAACAGCAAGTTAAAAGAGGGTAAGTATCTTTATGGTCTAAAGGAATTGCTTATTAAGTATCACATATGGTCCTCACGTGCCTTCTCCACTCTAGGCTGCTGGGGTGGCCCCTCCACACCTAAATGTCCATTATTGATGGTCCAAAGACCCCTGCTAGGCACTCAGAACCAACTTCTCTGCCCTGCTTACACAATCTTGTTTCTTAGAAAATTCTGGGGGCTTCAGAGACCTTCTGGATTTAAAAAAATACAATCTGCCAAATGATGTTGGCTTGCTTTTAATCCCAGCATGTGAGGAAGAGGCAGAGGCAGGCAGCAATTCTCTAAGTTCAAGGCCATCTTGGTCTACAGAATGAGTTCTAGGACACCCAGGGCTATATTGAGAAACCCTGTCTCAAAAAACTAAGTTTTAGGATGTTTATCTGTAGCTAGCACACAGCTGTGGGCACAAGAAGACCTCTCCTAATGTCTACAGTCCATGACCTAGCGATCAGTTTAACAGTGACAGAACTGAGAAGCAGATCGCCCTGCCTCTACATCTATACCTGCTCTCTAAGGCACCTCAGTTGCTTTCTCACCCCACCCAGAACCAAGTCCACCCACCATCTCACTACAGCATCTTATAATGTAAGACCTGAATAGACACTCTCTGAGCCCCACCCCCACCTCCCCGGAAGCCCCACATGACCCCAGGACATGTCCAGCTGGTCCCTTACTTACTGACTCTGTAGCCTAGGCCTTCTGCATGAATCCTCTTGGCCATGAATTGTCCTTCAATCAGTGCTCGGATCTCCACATCCCCAGGGAATGCTGAAACCTGTCCCCAGAAAATAGGCACAGCGTGAGGGACTCTGTGTGTGTGTATGTGTGTGTGCACATGTGTGCATGTGTGTAAAATAGGTACAGTGTGAGGGACTCTGGGTGTCCATGTGTGTGTGTGTGTGTGTGTGTGTGTGTGTGTGTGTGTGTGTGTAAAATAGGTATAGTGTGAGGGACTGAGTGTCCAAGTCTATGTTTGTGCATATGTGTGTAAAAGGGTCACACGGAAATGAGAGAAACACAGCTTCTAGCCAAGAAGGTCTGGGTTCGAGCCTCCTCCACCACCTATGTGCTTGTGACTTTGGGCAGGCCATGAAGGCTAAGCCTCCACTTTCACATCTGTAAAAAGGGCTATCAGTGCCTACATCACAGAGTTGAAAGTGAAATCACAAGCATGATGCCTGGAACCCAGGGCTCCTCAAGCAAATGTCACTGTCTCTCTAAAGGGCCTTTTCCACTAGGAAGAAATTCCTGCCTTCAGGACCCAAGAGCTGCAGTGCAGTGGAAGATCCGGTTACCAAGGAAACGTCCTGCAACAAACAGCAGTCGGGAACTGTCAGGAGCTTACAGAGCACTGTGGTTGCTTGCATTCTTCCTTGGGGGAGGGGCAGGACCTGTCTAAGCCCCTCCTGAGACCCCAACTCTAGAATGCACCCGAGCACACCTGTAGATGAGCAGGCGATGCACCCCTAAAAGCTTGTTACACAGGGCTCAACGCCAGAGTCAATGCATGCAGCTCTAAAGCCTGCAGCGTACGTGCCTGAGGCTGGGAAGTCAGCTGCTGGTTAGAGTGCTTTCCGGGTAGCAAGAGGACCTGAGTCTGGAGCCTCCTACGGTGGAGCTGGAGAATCCCCTGAGGAAGCTCTGGCTTTGACTGAGAGAACCTGTCCCAATGAATACGGCCAAAGAACAGCCCAGGAAGACTCCACGCACACCGGCAACACACATGTAAACACACACACACACACACACACACACACACACACACACGAAAAAGACACAAGTACCTCCATGTTTTCCGCATTAAACCTATGACGCCCAATAATTTCAGGGGTGATCTCCATTACATCGAAATAAAAACCTGAAGCAAAAGCAGAAAGGGATTATAGCTGTCGCCACCTCAGAGCCAAAAAAATACAGTTTCTCAAAAAACTTCCAAAAAGATGAAGCAAAAGTTATGTCATCTGTGCCTCAGTCTCCTCCCGCCCCCCAGAGGAGCCCTGTGATATCCTGCGACCTTTCTCTCACGGGACAGAGGGGACTGGAAAGGCCCGGGCTGTTCTGAGGCAACCTCTCTTATTCCACTTGGCAGCTCAGCTGAAGAACAGCTGTCTCACTAACCCTGAGCACCAGGTGAGGGATGCTAGGAGAGACATGTCCCTTCCTTCCTCAGGACATAGCCTGCTGCTGCCTTCTGTCTGGGGCAGACACCTGCATACTGAGAAGGAGCGGGCCACGGGAGATCCTGTGGCAAACCACCTCTGATGCCATCTCCAGGGATATTCAAGGGGACGAAGATATAACTCGAGTCTGACCTTTCACTGGAGGTTTAGGGAGCAGCAGCCAAGGGTAACCACGTGAGTGCACCCTCAGAACCTGGGGACCCACACCAGCTCATGAGAACACATGTGGAGACAGAAAGCACCCCTCCCAGCTTCTACACACCCCAACTCATGGTGCTCCGAGCCTTGCTGCCCTGTCCACAGGCCCAGCCTACCCAAGTTTCCGTTGTTCCCCATCGCCGTGGACTTCAGGGCCTTAGAGAACTTGTTCCAGGAACAGGAGGCCGACTCATCTCGGATCTTCTCTCTCATGAGGGAGCCGTTTTTAAAGCTGCAGAAACAGACACAGTATGAGCCCTGGGCTCCCAGGTTTGGTGATGTTAGGTTGGAATCCAGGTGCCCCCCCCCCCCCATGCTAGGCAAGGATTTTCTCCCAGACTGGACACAGGGTTGTTGAAAGAGTCCCAGGCAGAAGGTCTCCAGGTCAGGCTAGACCACAACCCATGGGAGGGGCATAACAGGCAGCCCAAATCTCAAGTATTTTAGTGTCTCCTTTGGTTTCATGGACATCCTGGAAGGTACTAGACTCACGCTTATCTTGGGATATGTTTATGCTGGCCACTGCACAGAGGGACCCACACAGGGCTCTCTATACCTTGCTTCTGCTCTTCAATAGCGCTGGGTACTAGCCCAACTAGACCTGAATATTCTCCAGTAGTTCTAGATGCTTACAGCTCAAAAGCCTTCTGAGCCAAGTTGCTTCCAACAGGTACCAAAGGCCTGTGACCAGGACATGGAGCATGCAGCTGCTGTAAGAACTCTCGGAAGCAAGCTGTCCCCAGATCATTTGCTGAGGGTCAATTTAAACATGTAGGTCAGAGCGCCACGAAGCACACGCCTTACTTACAAAACCAGTGCCATCCAGGACAGCATTGGAGGTGGAGTTTGCACCTAAGCTTGGGGGCCTATAGGTCTTTGGCTCTTCCCCAGATGGTTCTGCTGTCAAGCAAAAACTCATGTGTCCTGTGGCCTTAGCTGCCCACGAGGCAATTTCGTAGGAAGAGCTTGGGGGTGTCTGGTTGTGCCTGGTCTGTGTGCACTTTCTTTCCCCAGCCCAGAAATTCCAGGATTACCATAGAAGCGCCATGTAATGCTGCGGATCCACTGGGTTGCAGAAGATGTGGCCTTCCAAGGCAGGCATGGGCTTCTGGAGCCAGAGAAACAGGGTGTCGCTGGTGCCCAGGCTGACCTGAGGAGAGCAGAGCAGAGGGTGAGGTGCCTGGGGCTTGCCTACAAGTGTCCTCTGCCAGTGATGCACTCCGCACCCCACCCTGCCTTCATCCAGTCACTTTGACCCTCATACTGTAAGTGATAACTGCTGACCCTCCTTTTTTTCTTGACTCTCCTCATACCACGTGAGTTAAAAGTCAGCTACCCAGAGTCAGTCTCTTGTGGTCACCATCACGGACTTTCTAGAGCCTAATTCCGAATCATCGAAGTAATGGTTTCCCAAATGGCTCCCCTGGTAGATATAGAAAAGCCATTGAGGAAATCTTCCCACAGACCTGGGAGCTCACAGCAGCCTAACCCTCTTCCAACCCTCGGCTACTGCGCCCAGCAGGCAGTCACTGTCAAGCGGACAGGGGTCATGCCTGACATCAGCAAAGGACAATGACCTAAAGAAAGCCAGTGGACCTCCATCCTCTTTAGAGGCAGCAGACCCTCTGGCAGTAGCCAACACACAGCTGAGACTCGGCACCCCAGTCCCCAGGACAGTAGGTCTGCAGGTGTGAGAAGTCACCTTACCGCAATATCTCCTTCCTCCAGCCTCATGCCGGCCAGTGACGCTGGGAATGGAAGGGGAGCCTCTGGTTAGCACGAGTCACGTGAGATCCACAGAGCAAACTGTAGTAACCACCTAGACAGCAGCGCGGATACCACCTTCTGCTTCAACCCACAGTTGAGCGAGAAGAGTTTAAGGAGCTAAAAAGCGATAGGGATCAAAGGGTGGACTGCTCCAGCCAAGGCCCTGATTTGGGCTGAGAAATCTCCTTCAGGGATACAATCTTCCCCACCACTGCCAGGTACTCAAAGCCCAGAGAACCAAGGAGACCAGGCCAAGGCATCGAGAACATACATGACAGGAAAGACAGAGGTAAGCACACAGGAACGCAGTGGATTTTGCTCACCCAGGACAAAGGAAAGGCTGAGGTTTTGGCGATTGCCTCCTGCAGCAATCTTCTCCGCCCTCTTTGCTGGTATGCCCCAGCACTAAAGAGGACCTAGCACATAGCTGGTCTACCCTGAATGCTGAGTAGATGAACTGAGTGGAGGAGAATTGGGAACAGAAACAGACAGCCCTAAACTCGGCAGTGGGCTGTGCACAGGAGACATTGCAGAGTTCATGGCAGGAGGTCGGGACGGTTGAAGCCCTGACACATACATCAGGTTGACCAGAAGGACGGAAGCTAATGCATGCACATAGGAAGAAGCTAAGGAGGACCCCTCCAGTGTTAGCTGTTCTTTGAAGGCTGGCTAGGAAAAGCTGGCTTCCCCCATGGGGCTAGAGTACAGCATACAACATATAGTGTGGTCTATCTGGTCTTTCATAGAAACCAGAGGCCTCTAGAGTCCCTGAAGGAGAAGAGGCAAGGTGGAGAGTGCCACAAGAAGTAAACTGTTTATAGACCAGATGACCTCAGAACAGCATCCTGAAGGACGGGCCGAGGAGCTAAGATGGTAGCTGGAATAGAATGGAGGTGGGAGTGGGAAGACAATGGCCTTCTTTATGACCACCGACCTTCACCAAGACAGTACAGGCCTGAGCCCATGCCTGAGCCTTTGAGAGTGGTGGGGCCTGGCCGGGGTTGAGATAAAGAGCCAGAATTCAGAGGGCACAGCTGGCCAGTGGGCTGGGCATGGATGGTGGTTTCCACTGCATGTAATCCCAGCATCAGGGAGGTGGAGACCTAATATATTCTGAGGCTCTACAACCAGCCAGCATAGTGAACATGGGTATTCCAGGTTAGTGAAAAACCCTACGTAAAAAGAGAAGGTGGGCAGCATATGAAGAATGACAAACAGCATGGGCTGTCCCATCTATACATGCACCCACACACGTGTGCACATGCACTCACACACACGTGTACACATGTACCCACACACATGTGCACTTGTGAGCACACACATTTGCATATGCACATACACATATGCATAGAGAGAAAGAGAGAGAGATGACCAAGAGGATGGCATGGAATTCTTTAAAAGTCCAGTAAGAATCAGGTTTGGTGACTCACATCCATATTTCTGTACCTGAGAGGCTGGGGACAACGAGACTGATAAGTATGAGGTCAGCCTGGGCTATGTAGTAAGATCTAGGCCTTCAGAAACCCCGCCCTCAAAAAAAAAGTGTGTGTGTGTGTGTGTGTGTGTGTGTGTGTGGAAAAAGAAGGAAGTACAGCAACCCAGCTGGTCTGCTAGCAGAGCAACCCCCACTGAGATACTTACCTGGGTTGTCCCCACTGAAGGCCACCACTTTGCATCCTGGAGGGAATCCATAGCGCTGGACGTAGTAGGAAGAAATGGTTCCCTAGGGAGAAAGAACACTGTGTTCTGCTGAGGTAGCCACAGCCTGCTAAGTACAGCCACACACAGCTCAACCCAGGAGACTTCTGGCTCCAGGTCACTGGAGCAGAAGGAATTTCCCACTCCTCAGGCTTTGAGGAGCTGCAGGAATCTGTGACATAGCCTGGAGCTCCATCATCCTTCCACAGAAGGACCCCAGTACATTTGGAACTCCAGGCTTGAGGGCAGCCACCTTGAGGATCACATGAGTTTGAGAAATTCAGGACCGTCAGAACACAGCAACTTCCACCCTCTACCTACTTTGTGGATACCGAATCTGGATACAATGCGGAAGGATAAAGGACATCCATCGCTAAGCAAGCTCACAGATAACACAGCAAGCTCACAGATGACACAGCAAGCTCACAGACACAGCAAGCTCACAGACACAGCAAGCTCACAGACACAGCAAGCTCACAAACGACACAGCAAGTGCCCATTCATTTGCTCATCATGTCAGCAACTAGACTAAGAATATAAGATAAACAAGTGCAGAGAACAGAGTTCTAAAGAAAACTAACCTCAGAGTCAGCTTGGGCTAGCCTCAACTAGATAGGAAGCTCAAGGCCAACCTGGGCAACATGAGACTGCCTCAAGAAAATGGGATTAGGCCTGGAGAGATGGCTCAGAGGTTTAGATCACTGACTGCTCTTCCAGAGGTCCTGAGTTCAATTCCCAGTAACCACACGGCAGCTCACAACCATGTGTAATGGGATCTGATGCCCTCTTCTGGTGTGTCTGAAGACAGCGACAGTATACTTATATACATAAAATAAACAAATCTTTAAAATAAGAAAAAAAAAGAAAAGAAAATGGGGGTAGATTAGAGGTCTAGCACATTTAGCAGAATGCCCAACCAGCATTCAACTAACAAAACACTGCATGTGGTCCCAGCATCAGGCAAACCCAGAATGGGAAGGGGCTCCGGAGATGGCTCAGCAGTTAAAACACTTGCTGCTGCAGCAGGGGCCCTGGGTTCAGGTCCCAGCATCCACAGTGGCTCAGCCACTTGTAACTCCACCTCCAGGGAATTTGATTCCCTCTTCTGGACTCTGTGGGCACTACACACACATAGACATGTAGGCAACCACTCATACACACAAATCTAAAAAAAAAATCTAAACCAGGCATGGTGGTATACATGTAATCTTAGGACTCAGGAGACAGAGATAACAGGTCAGAAGTTTAAGGTTATCCTTGGCTACACAGCAAGTTCTTGGCCAGCCCGAGATACCAGAGACCCTATCTCCTCTTCTTCCTTCTCCTCCTCCTCTTCCTCCTCCTCCTCATCATCATCGTGATACTATTAATAATGGTGGTGGTGAGGTGGAGGCAGGTAGATCTCTGAGTTTGAGGCCAATGTGGTTTACAGAGTGAGTTCCAGGACAGCCAGTATTACACAGAGAAATCCTGTCTCGAAAAACCAATAATAATAATAATAATAATAATAATAATAATAATAATAATAATAAAGGATTCCTTTAAATCAAGATCAGAGCCCATCTCTCCCACAAAAGTATTCTTTAGAAAGTAGTTAAAAAGGGCAGGGAAAGCCAGACAGTGGTGGCACACACTTCTAATCCCAGCACTTAGGAGGCGGAGGCAGACAGATTTCTGTGAGTTCAAGGCCAGCCCGGTCTACAGAGTGAGTTCCAAGACAGCCAGGACTACACAGAGAAACCCTGTCTCGGGGGAATAAAAAAGCAAGCAAGAGAGTGAGCGAGCGAGAGAGCAAAAGAAAAGAAGAGAGAGAGAGAGAGAAAGCAAGAAACAAACAAACAAAAGTCATGATGGCTGATGCCTATAATCCCAACTCAGGAAGCTGAGACAGGAGGATGACCATAAATTCAAGGCCACTCTGGACTACATAGTAATGGGCCAGTATGAGTCATAGTAGATTGACTCAAAAAAACATATTTTTTAAAGATATTGTTTCCCCTACTAGGAGAAGAAAAAAAATTTCCATCCATCATTGTTTTGAGTTTTCAACAGAACGACCCATCCTCTGGGAAAATAAACGGCTCTGACCTAGGTTGCCTCAGACGCTAGAATGTGATTGATGGGGCCTGTGAGCAGGCTAACATGGAGGAGCGACCTAGGGACGCAGAGAAAACCAGAAGGCAGGAGCTTAAGGGAGCCTTGTCACACTGGGCACCCCAAAGGCAATGGGGCGGGAGCCACAGAGGAACCTCTAAAAGCTGGGGTAGGTCCCGAGGACTGACTCACAGTGGACAAGCAGGGAACAGTTGCTCACTCACAGGCTCCTGTGCCTCTCTGATGATGACTGCCCTACACACTCACGGGACAGTCAGGGAGTCAGGGAGGCCCCAACATGGAAAGTTTGATTCCAACAGAGGTGACACCCCGTGAAGCCAGTGACTTCTCATCCGCATTTGGTCAATAAGTGGAAACACATTTTCTCAGAACCGGTTCTTTCCTGTTACTCTAACACTTGCCTCTAAAAAGACTCCTTAATGGCATTCTCGCTTTACATAAGCAAAGCCTGCATTCTCCATTTCACATGAAAGAAAAGGCCACAGATGGTGGTAACATTCCAGGGGCTCAGTGTACACACAAAACCCCAAAAATAAAAGCAAAATTCCCACACTTCAACAGTCAAGCCCGACCACTGACTTGGGGTTTGACCCCTAGTGACCCATGATAACTGAAGCTTAACTTTTTGGTTGGTTGTTTTTCTGTGACAGGGTCTCACTTGTGAGTGAGCAACTGTTCCCTGCTTGTCCCCTGTGGGTGAGCAGCCCTGGGGTCACACAGACAGAGATTAAACCCTGGCTACACTCATACCCTCCTGGTTTTGGCTTATTGTTGTTGTTTTGAGCCAGGGTCTCTATATAGCCTAAGATGGCCTGGAACTTGTGTAGACCAGGCTGGCCTAGAACTCAAAGAGTCTCCCCCACCCCCACCCCCCATTGTATCTTCTCCTCTTCTTCATTCGACAAGGTAACTTGATATCCACCCGTCCACATTGGTGGACCCCACACAGGGGCACATGAGATGAGACAACTAACTCCCCCTTGGCTGCTGTAAATGAAGTCTCATGATCCTCCCTACAGCCAAGAACAGGGTCAGCCAAACAGAATGCACTTGGCTGTTCACAGCCCGTATCCATTCCAAATGGGTGGCCCCAGGTAGGCCAAGCAAGCTAGGTATGGTGGTGCACAAGCCTTTAATTTCAGCACTACGAGGCAGAGGCGGGGGGTGGGGGGGTGGGGGGGAGGTGTCTCTTTGAGTTCTAGGCCAGACTGGTCTACACAAGTTCCATGCCATCTTAGGCTATATAGAGACCCTGCCTCAAAACAACAACAATAAGCCAAAACCAGGAGGGTATGAGTGCAGCCAGGGTTTAATCTCTGTCTGTGTGACCCCAGCGCCTGTACTCTGTCTGTCAGATGCTCAGTATCTGTTTTCCATACCCTACATGATGCAAGTTTCCATGCTAGTGCCCAGAACTTCAGCACTCTGCACGTTTATCCTTAGGGGTGCAGTCACCCAGAAGCCCCTCAGAGAGCTTGGGAACCTAGCCAGGTACTTGAACACTACTACAGTATTCAGATATTCTGACTAATTTCAAATGCTGCCGCACTTAGGCTTAAGTGAAAACTCTCTCTCTTTCTCTCTCTCTTGTGTATGTGTGTGTGTGTGTATATGCGTGTGTGTATGTGTGTGTGTGTGTGTGTGTGTGTGTGTGTGTGTGTGCGTGTGCATGACCCTAGGCTTCACCAGCAGTGCCCAAAGCCACACTGAAGTCACTTCTGGAGAGACAACTTACCACAACTGAACAGGAAGGGACCGGTGAGCCCAGCTTCTCCTCCAAATGGGGAGCACAGACATCCAGACAAGCCTGGGACCAGACTTTTTCCTGGATCTGCAACAGATTCATTCCGGACCCTAAGGAAGGAAGGACACAAAAATAATAAACCTCTGGAGGGAGGGAGCTTTGGTGGCAGAGCTGGGTAAAACTGGTGGAGAAAGTCAATTCTCTGGTGCAAAGGTGTGACTGGTTCTCTGTCTTCGTCCGCTTTTTGAAAGAAGATGTATTTACCTGCTTTCCTATGAGTGGATGCTTGCGTTTGCATGTATGGATGCTTGTTTGCATGTATGTCTGTGCACCACGTATGTATAGTGCCAGTGGATTCCAGCACACAATGTCACGCTTTTGAAAATGGAGTTTCAGATGGTTGTAAGTTGCCATGCAGGTACTGGAAACTGAGCCCAGGGCCTCTCTCCAAGAGCACTGAGCCTCCTTTCCAGCCCTGTGGCTGGTTCTGTGTCATCAAAGAAAGAAGGGTCCTCTTTGAACCTAAGAGCCAGAAGGCAGCAGGGTCCATGTAAGGAAACCGTGGTGCTTCCACCTCCTCCAAATACTCCCTCAGATGCCCATCACACAGGGAGCCCGAGAGCCTGCTGTTCTGAGGCCTGCCAGGCAGCAACTGTTCCCATGCCCTGTGAGCTTTAAGGCACCCACCTGAGCCAACCTTGAGAGAGGGCAGTTCTCAGATACCTCAATCTCATGGCCCTTTCCAGGAAAAGACATGTAAGGTGGGGGTCCTTAGGATGGTAGCTTTTAAAAATATATATTATTTTATTTATATAAATAATGTATTATTTATCATTTTTAATAATGTGTTGATATATCTGTCTGTGGCTATGTGCACATGAAGGCAGGCACCCAGAGAGCCCATACGAGGCTGTTGGATCCCCCGTCGCTGGAGGTCCGAGTGGTTGTGAGCCAGCAGACACAGGTGCTGGGAACGAGTGGGTAGTTTGCAAGACCAGCACATGCTAAGTGCAGAAAGAGAGCAGAGCCACACATTTGCTGTTCCGGGTGTCACGGTCCAAGGCGGCCTCAGTAGCTGCCCAGAAGGTTCAAGTGCCTGTCAGTCAAAACATTGTTGTTTGTCTTTCTTCTTAAGCCCCGGTCTTGCTTCACAGGCTCACCCCAAACTTACTATGTAGCTTAGCTTAACCTGGGGCTTCTGGTCATCCTCCCTCTGACCCCCAAGGCTGGGATAACAAGCACCCAGTTTCCCATGGTCCCAGAAACTGCCCAGGGCTTCATGCACTAGGCAAGCATTCTACAAACTAAGCTATGTCCCAGCTCCCAAATAAGCTTCCATTCTTTATATGTGACCTGATCTCAAGGGATTTTATTACGCCAACAGAAAATGGACTAAAATATTCTCACCCTCACCAATGAGTTCTTTCAAGGACTTCCCTCTAGCTTCCCCTCCCTGTTGACATCGATTCTATTTTATGAGAGTTTTGATACCAAAAGTTCACGATTCTGAGTGGGGTGTGGTGGTATACATTTGTAATCAAAGCACCTCAGGAGGCAGAGGCAGAGGCAGAGGCAGGAGGATTGCTATGAGTTTGAAGCAAGCCTGAGCTACATAATGAATTCAAGGATAGCCTGGGCCACACAACAAAATCTTGTCTCAAAAAACTAAAACCAGAGGGTAGAGAGATAGCTCAGGGTTAGGTTAAAAGCTTGTACTCAAAAGTAAATCTATTTTTAAAGCTGTAAGTCAAAATTAAAACAAAATCCATAATGCTGAGCATGGTGGCTAGAAATCAGGAAGCAGAGGCAACAGGTCATCTACAGCTTTACTGTAAGCTAACGGCCAGCCTGGGCTTCAAGAGACTATCTCACAGAACAAAATTGGGCTGAATAATAAATAATTAAAGAAGATAAATAAGAATTCATAAATTGGGCAAGCATGAACAACAAAGTAGACTGCGGGAGCCAGGTTCCAACACGCTCCCTGAGGATCCTTGCCGCTGGTACTCACACCTCCTGAGGTGTCCCCAACCCAGCTCTTGATGATCCCTGTGACCAGAAAGATGAAGCAAGGAGCAACTGCCCTTCCCCCACTGCTCCCCTCCCTCTCCCTCCCCCTCCCCCTCCTTGCACACCCTTCCTCACACAGCCCCCCTCTTCCTTCCCACAGTCTCATCAAGTACCTTACAGAGGCACTTTGGAAGCTTCCCCGGCCCTGCCACCCTCCAGATGCCTACACCTTGGCTGCTGGTTTGGTTGCCACCCTGTGTGTGATCTTGAGCCAGGCCCACCCAGTCCAGCTTCTGCTACATTCCAGGCTAAAGGATCGTCGGGCACTAAGGGACATAAGCCTTTGCCATCTTCAGCCGGTGAGTGACGAGGACACTTGTCACACGTGAACTAGCGTGCTCTGAGGCTTACCATCACTGTAGTCGATGGGCGAGTACCCACCCAGGAACAGCGAGGCAGCAAAGCTGCTGACCAAGGAAATTCTCTGGAAAAGAAGGAAGCAGGATGAGAGTACTGACCTCCACACACCCAAGCTACTGAACACTTCACACATGCATGCACACACATGCACATACATGCACACATACATACACACATAAGCACATACATGTGCACATGCACACACAAATACACTCATGTGCACAGACAATCACACAAGCACATGTACACACGTGTGCACACATGCACAACACACATAGAGGCACACAAGCACATACATATGCACACTCACACACATTCACACACATGTACACTCACATGCACACACAGGTGCACATGCACACACACACACCATGAGTTGAGAATGGAAGCTTCAGCAAGCAGTGATGGAGACAAGACTATCCATTCAGAAGCAGCCTGAGTTTTCAGTAGCGCTGATTTAAAGCAAGGAGACCATCATGATTGATGGCATCAAAAGCCAAGGCCCCGTGAACATGCTGCACTTAGGGAGGCTGGTTTCCCATCTGGAATCCATTCAGACAGTCTCAATACCTCACTCCACTTCTGCGTCTTTGACATTTGGACACAGGAAGTGACCAGAACATGAGTTAAGACTTTCAAAGCTACCATAAGTTTAAAGAAAAACTGTCAGCCCCACGAGAAGCTACAACACCCAGTCTTACCCCCAAGAGAATCACTGATGGGCTGTAACATCAGCCCCGGCTTCTTTAAAGCAACTTTCATACCAAAGGCCCCTAGGCTGGAGGAGCCGCCCTGCCGCCTTTAGTCCCCATTGGGGCATACACCTCATTCTGCACATATAAGGAGGGTTCCTTTCTTCAGTGGCTAACACTGCAGAGTAGATTGAAACCTGGAGTCAGGGGCTGGAGATGGCTCAGAGGTTGAGAGCACTGACTGCTCTTCCAGAGATCCTGAGTTTAACTCCCAGCAACCACATGGTGGCTCACAACCATCTGTAATGGGACCTGGCACCCTCTTCTGGCATGCAGTCATATATGCAGGCACAACACTACATAATAAATATTTTTTTTTTCGAGACAGGGTCTCTCTATAGCCCTGGCTGTCCTGGAACTCACTTTGTAGACCAGGCTGACCTCGAACTCAGAAATCCATCTGCCTCTGCCTCCCAAGTGCTGGGGTTAAAGGCGTGCACCACCACCGCCTGGCAATAAATAAATCTTAAGAAAAGAAATCTGGAATCATTACATAATAAATTGCAGCCAGGTGTGGTGGTACAGTCCCGTGATCTCAGCACTTGAGGCAGAGGCAGGGGCTTCAAGCCAACCTCGTTTGCTTGAGTTTAAAGCTAGACTAGGTTATACAGAAAACTCCTGTCTTAAAAACCATAGTCAAGCTGGGCGTGGTGGTGCACGCCTTTAATCCCAGGACTTGGGAGGCAGGCAGATTTCTGAATTCTGAGGCCAGCCTGGTCTACAAAGTGAGTTCCAGGCAGCCAGGGCTACAGAGAAACCTTGTCTCGAAAAACCAAACCAAACCAAACCAAACCAAACCAAAAACCATAGTCAAAACCAAGCACAAAATGCTGTGGTAGCGATACACACCTGCAATTCTAACTCTTGGGAGGTGGAGACAGGAGAACCCCTGATCAAAGGATCCCCAGCTTCACAGAGAATTTGAGAACAACCTGTGCTACATGAGGCCCTGTCTCAAAAAAAAAAAAGTAAAAAATTAAATGTTCACAACTCTTACAAATTTGCCAAAACCACAAGTAGTTTATTGTGGGAGTCAGGCTTCAAGATGGTGTCTGTTGAACCTGCACTGACCCAGCCTACCTCATATATGTGCGGAATGAGGGGACAGTACCACCGTGAGCTGGGTCGGGCTGAATGGAAAGGGAAAGGGAGCCATGTGGTGCAGCTCATGGCTACTGACTAGGGAGACAGCCGCGGCCCAGAGCCCTCTGTGTCTAAAATCAGCAGAGACTCAGGTTTGTTGCCTTTGTCTTGTTGTATTTATTTATTATGTGAGAGAAGAATATATATTTATTTATATATATGTGACACATGCACATATGTCATAGCACTTGTGCAGAGGTCAGAGGGCAATTTTCAGGACTGTCCTGGGGACAGAACTCAGGCAGTCAGGCTTGGAGGCAACGGAACCTGAGCCACCTCAACAGCCCCTCCCTGAACCGTTTCACACCTATCGGTCAGAGGCATTCATTCGCCAGTGCACATAAGATGCGCTCCTGTTCGGGAAAGTGTGATGGTGATGGAACATGAAGGCTCACTCACCTCAGAGTGTGAGTAGGCCTCAGGGTTCTTCTGGAAAAGCTTCGCTATCTGGTTCCCCGTGAAACGCTTGGGAATAAGAGAGCAGGCTCTCAGACACGCAGATCCCACACAGAATAATCATCAAGTAAGGTCAGTATAGCATGATCTGGATGCAGCGTAGGACGCGAACAGCTTTGAAGAACTCCCAAATCTAGACATGCTTGGTAGCAGCTAGACACCAAAGTCGGTGTATTTTAGCCTTTGAATCCTGGAAACGTTCTTGTCAATGGAGTCTTGGGCAGTCAGCAATCAATCCCTCAGCACCCACAGACAAGGCAAACCCAGCCTCCTGGGAGGGCTTCTCACGAGCCAGTCAGCTCTGTGAATAGTCCTTAAGATAACTGTCCTTAGCTGGGCGGTGGTGGCACACGCCTTTAATCCCAGCACTCAGGAGGCAGAGGCAGGCGGATTTCTGAGTTCGAGGCCAGCCTGGTCTACAAAGTGAGTTCCAGGACAGCCAGGGCTATACAGAGAAAACCTGTCTCGAAAAACCAAAGGAAAAAAAAAAAGATAACTGTCCTTAAAATATATTATTTCTTTTGTTAATGCTTATTTGTCTGCGCTTGTCTGTGTGTCTGTGTGCCATGTGTGAGCAGGAACCTACAGACACCAGAAGACAGCATCGGATTGCCCTGGAACTGGAGCTACAAGTAGCAATGAGCTGTCACACAGGAATGGAACCTAGGTCCTCTGCAAGAGCAGCCAGAGCTCAGAGCCCCCTTCCCAGCTCCTGGAGCTCCACAGGCTGGGCTCAGTTACTCTCCTTGTGAAGTCCATATTCCTAGTGTTTTAACTGGGCTCAAGGGGTTTGGGGTGTTTTGGTTTTTGGTTTTTTCTTTATTTTTATTTTATGATGGAGGCATATGCATGCCTTCCACACATAGATAAAGTGTGTTTTTTGTATGTGTGTGTGTGTGTGTGTGTGTGTGTGTGTGTGTGTGAATATACACATGGGCGCCCAAGGAGGCCACAAGAGGCCTGTAACCCTGGATAACCCTGGAGCCGGGGTTACATGCAGTTGCAGTTATTACTCACCTGAGGTCCTGGGAACTCAACCTTTGTAAATGCAGTGTGCACTCTGACCTGCTGAGCAATTTCTAGATCACATGACGTAAGCCACAGTCATGTGACCCAAGATAGCCAATTACAGCAAACTCTGGAACAGTGGCTACAGCCCCTGAGGCCCCACACTAAGGGTCTTCTGGACTGAAACTCCTTTCACCTTCAAACCTACCTCAAATAGAAGTCCTGCTTCAAACCTACCTCAAATAGAAGTCCTGCTTGCTACCATGAGGTTACGGACCTCTATCTGAGGCAACTCAGTACCTCAGGACACCTGGATCAGAACCCAGGGACTACACTAATTACTTCAGATGATGCTGCCACCAGGTAGGCACCAGGTACATCCTCCCAGAAACCTACTCCCCACCTGGGCAAGTCACCTACCTCATAGGCCCGGGATCCTGTGAGGCAGCTGAGAGCCTGGGCCCCACCCACGGCAGCCTCCAGCTGGTGGCACTGGGCTGTGGTACTGGAGTCCATCCATATTGGGCAGTCGCTGATGGAGAAGCAGCTCTGGAAAGAACAGTGAACGTTCCGGTTTCCCTTCCCCCAGTGACTGCAGGCAACCCTGCGGCTGGTAGTCACCCTGTCTGTCATACCAGGAAGACCCTGTGGGTAAGCCCTCTGTGAGGTCAGTGAGGTCTCTCCAGAAAGCTTGAAGATGGGTGAGCTCCTCTGTTGAGGGCACCTGGGCAAGCAGGTGGCATCAAAGTGCAGGTCTAGCTGGGGCTTTGGAACCATGGAAAAGGGAAACTGGAGACCCACCTCCCAGCTGGAGATCACCAGGAGGCACAGAGCTGGTCTGTGAAGGAAGGGGCTCACTAATGTGGGAAGTCACTACAGGGAGACTTTAGCCTGGGAGGCTTGGCAGACCACACTCACTGAACTCTCAATGCCGCCTTCTCACACTGCAGAGAAGCCCCAGAGAAGCCCCAGACTGCAGGGTCCACAGCATATAGGGCACCCCTTGCCTGCTTTGCAGTTTATTAGACTCACAAAACATCCTCACCTGCAGCTGCTGATGTAATGGAAGAGCTGGTGACAAGCTTGACAGGGCCAGGCTGGCTCCAGTCTTCCAGTAAACACTTCCGTGTTGCTGTAGAGGGAACACAAGCACATGTTCACTCACCATACCCCGAGTCGCATCTACACGTGTATACACGTGTATACGCATGTCCACGCACCACACCCTGGAGTCACAGCCTCCTGCGGATGCATCCCCAGATCTCAAGCCTGTCTCTGCCAACTACCTCTCTGTCACATAACTCAGTGTCTTTGTGATAATTGATTTTCACTTTTATAAAATGAGAAGGAACTGCACCCTGTCACCTCCAAACTTGCAGGAAGGGTTCCAGAACCACAGGACCGATTTTGGCATCTTTTGTCAAACCGTGCTAATATTCAACATCACCGACACATCACCTGGAGCCGACGCATGGCATCTATTCACTTAACAAACACCTTGGGCACCAAGAGCATGGTAGGCCTCAGATATTTCTAACCCTGATACCCAGGCCATTGCAAACCCTGCAGAGGCTGGGGGATGGCCTGGACATTAAAGTGCATGTCTTACAAGCAAGAGGACCTGATTTCAGACCCTCGGAACCCACATTTAAAAATAAATCTGGGTTGACGGAGAGATACCTCAGTGTTTAAAGGCACTGGCTACTCTTCCAAGGGGCCTAGATTCAACTCCCAGCACCTACATGGTGGCTCCCAACCACCTGTGTTCCCAAGAATCTGATAACCTCTTCTGGCCTCTGCAGGCACCAGGTGTGCATATGGTGCACAGACAGACATACCTGCAGACAGACCACTCATGCATAGAAAATAATAATAAATACATAAACTTCAAAAAGAAATCTAGAAGGCTGGGACTAAGTGGCTAAGAGATCTGGCTGCTCTTCCAGAAGACCTGAATTCAATTTCCAGTACCACAGGGAGCTCACAACCATCTGACATACATGCAGACAAAATACCTATACACAGGAAATGATTTTTTAAAGAAAACAACAATAATCCGGGCATGGTGGTGTGCACTTATAACCCAGCACTGGGAGGTGGGGACTGACTTCCTGAGCTTCCTGAGGCTCACTGGACAGTCAGCCTAGCCTGCTTGCTTAGCTCAAGAACAACTAGAGACCCTGCCTCAAAAAGTAAGGATGACACCCAAGTTTGTCAGCTGACCACACATATGTGTAGACATGTATATATGCACCCTCACACACAAACCCATGGAGCCAAAGGGAAAAGCCACAGAGAATTTCACCAGTGCGCGTACATGCTGGGCGCATGGACAGGGGGTGTACAGACTGGGCGCATGGACAGGGGGCGTACATGCTGGGCGCATGGACAGGGGGTGTACAGACTGGGTGCATGGACAGGGGGCGTACATGCTGGGCACATGGACAGGGGGTGTACAGACTGGGCGCATGGACAGGGGGCGTACATGCTGGGCGCATGGACAGGGGGTGTACAGACTGGGCGCATGGACAGGGGGCGTACATGCTGGGCGCATGGACAGGGGGTGTACAGACTGGGTGCATGGACAGGGGGCGTACATGCTGGGCACATGGACAGGGGGTGTACAGACTGGGCGCA
The DNA here is from genome assembly GCF_000001635.26 of Mus musculus. Classification (NCBI taxonomy): domain Eukaryota; kingdom Metazoa; phylum Chordata; class Mammalia; order Rodentia; family Muridae; genus Mus; species Mus musculus. Next base: position 119,365,983 of record NC_000075.6, on the reverse strand, counting down.
TGGACAGGGGGTGTACAGACTGGGCGCATGGACAGGGGGCGTACAGACTGGGCGCATGGACAGGGGGTAGCATAGAGCTCCAGGCTGAGTATAAGCTGGAGCATGAGCTGGGTACCTGCTGCTCAGCCTGATAAACTGAGTCTAATCCCGAGTGTCCACATGGAGAAAGGACAGAAGCAACGTCTAGAAGCTGTCCTGAGACCTCCACCCAGGGGTGGCATACTATCACAAAGACACACACACACTAACTTCTTTTAAAAGAGTAGTTAAAATAAAGTTTATTATGTTCCAGGCGCTGTGCTATGTATTTAGCAGCCACAGTGACCCTATGCCAGGTAAGAATACGGAGGCCCTAGGAGTCTGAGTGTGCCTCAGGTCGGGCTTCTAGGTGGTAGAGCTGAGCATGCCCAGAGCGCCTCCTCTGTGGTCGTCAGTGCCACCACCAGCTCAGAATCACCTCTCCAGCTCAGTTGACAACAGTAGGAATACTTCAGCTTCCTGCTGAAACTACTCTCGGGGCTTGAGAAACGGCTCAGCGATTAAGGGAACTTGTTGCTTTGGCAGAGAACCAACACCCACACTGGGGGTGGGAAGTAGGGACAGGGACTCACAATTGCCTGAAACTCTGGCTCTGGAAGAACCAACATCCTCTTCTGGCCTCCAAGTGTGCCTGCACTTCTGTGCACAAACCTACACACACACACACACAAAACTGCTCTCATTGTTAGGATCACTTCTTATTGTTTTCCTTCTAGGAACTAAGTGTCACCAAACAGCCGTAATAAATCCACATCTAATGCTTGCTCCATCCCCTTATGGGAGCTGTACCTCCCCTGCTGTCTGCCCTGTAAGTCTGTCTATTGAGTACTGAGGAATGAATGTTGCACACACCTCACGTGTGTTAGAAAAGTACCCTACCGCTGAAATGCATCTCTAGCCCTCTGTTTAATTTATTTTGAGGCAGGGTCTCAACTTGCCAAGGCTAGCCTCAAACTCACCCAGGTATCTGAGGTAGGCCAAAATGTCACCTTTCATGTAATGCTTTATCATCGAAGCATCTCAGATTCTTTTGCAAGGAGGCCAGCCACAGAAAGAGCTGAAGGTACTGTCGCTACCAAAGAAATGTGTACTTAAGTTCAAGGCCCACCTTTTCTACAGAGCAAGTTCCAGGACAGCCAGGGATATACAGAGAAACCCTGTCTCAAAAACATTTAAAGAAGGAGGAGGAGGAGGAGGAGGAGGAGGAATAGGAAGAGGAGGACGAGGAGGCGAGAGGAAGAAAGGAAGGAAGAGAGAGAGAAGGAGAGAGAGAGATACCTGTACACTACAGGGAGCCATTAGTTCAGCACCCACCCACTGCTGAGATAGCTAAGTTCGCAGGGCCCATGGAGCTGCTGTTTACAAACCTGGCCTGCTCCAGATAAGGCTAGAACTTGAGAGAAGTCAAAGCCAGAAGACTTCATCTTCCCCAGGATCAGGTCCAGAGCCTGAGAAGAAGAACAGAATCCACCATGACTCAACAGAACCACGAGTTCTCTAAGCACAAGCCTGAGCATAGAAATGCCAAGGGCTCTGCCTGGAGGAGGGTCCTCAACACAGGATCTGTATGTGTCGGGATCGCTGTGCAGGGATAGCTGATTAAGCAAGCAGGCATCAGTCAAATAAAAGGGTCAAACTGACCACACACATCTTTTTGTGTCTGTTTATATTATTTATTTTATGTATATAAGTACACTGTCGCGGCCTTCAGACACAGCAGAAAAGGACATTGGATCCCATTACAGATGGTTGTGAGCCACCATGTGGTTGCTGGGAATTGAACTCAGGACCTTTGGAAGAGCAGCTAGTGTTCTTAACCACTGAGCCATCTCTACAGCCCTTGGGTCTGTTTTAAACATGCGTGTGTGTGTGTGTGTGTGTGTGTGTCTTTGTGAGTGTATGTCCCCCATGCGTGTAGTTGCCCAAGGAGGCGAGGAAAGCTCTGCAGCTGGACTTACAGACGCTGTGAACAATCTGACATGGGCGCCAGGGACTAAACTCAGGTCCTCTGGAAGAGCAGCAGAAAGCACTCTTAACCACTGAGCCATCTCTCCAGTCCACTTTTGCTTTTTTGAGAGAAGGCCTCATTGTAGTTCAGGCTGGCCACAACTCACTATGTAGCTAAGTGTGGGGGTCCCTGAAGGTATCCAGTCGGGGAAGCGGGGAGGAGGGGAATCAAACTGGGCAAAGAGACAAGAGTGAAAACCCAGTGCAGATTGATTTCCTTAACCTGGATCAGATTTCGGGGTGTCTAATAACAAGTGGTTTACTCCTAATGTGTTTAAGCCCTGTATAATTTTGGGGGAAAGTTCCCTGATGTAACACGATCTCTGGTGCACAAGGAAGCCTAAGTACAATGAAACTCAACTCGGGAATATGTCCTTTCTTCCAAGAAGATAAGTTCTAGATACGCGCTGCCTGTACTAGCGGCAGGGCCTAAGTGTCTGGCCTGGTTTTAGTTATACAGATAGCATAGAGGTCATTTGGGCTGTTAGCCACCTCTAGCCCTACGTAAAGGAGCTTGATATGGCCCGGGGCCAACAGATAACGCAGATCATCAGGCTCTTAATCAGCCCAGTTCTCAGCTTTCTGAGAGAAGAACAGGTTTTTCATCTTTCCTATTGGAAAGACAATCCTGTGTGCCTAACAGTCCTGGTTTCTCTGGAGATCTGTGGGCGCCACGGAACTCCTGACCTTTCCGCTTCCGCCTCTGAAGCGCTGGGGTTCCGGGTGTGCACCACCGTGCCCACTCTGGCTCGATAAGTGTTAGAGACATAAAAATCATAAACCATAAATCCTCAGGATTTCTGTCTGTACCTGGCACCTCCTGAGCACCAGGGGAGACAGGAAGCTCACAGCTCACACCGTTTGTTTCTCTTACTTGCATTTCCATGTCACGTTCTGAACGATCTGACCCGAGTGCCACAGAGAGGAGCAGAGACCACACCAGGAGGGCTCCAGGGCCAGACTCTGACACAGGAGCTTGACACAGAGGCATGAGTGGGGCCAGTGGCTGTGCTGTCAAGTCCCTATTTAAAGTTTTATCTAGGAGTTAGTGGGGTGGCATCCAGCAGAGTGCGACATTACTGCCCAAGACCTCATGGCCAGATGGACTGGGGTGCTCGAGGCTTTGTTGGTAGAGAGCTTGCCTACCGTACCTAAAGCTGTGGATTCCATCCGCAACCACATGAACACAAGCTCAAACGTATAGGGAGATCGAGAAGGGGGGGAGGGTCAGAAGTTCAAGGTCGCCCTCAGCTAAGAAGGATTTGAGGCCAACCTGAAATGCATGAAAACCTGTCTATACCTATTTCATGACAGAAAGACAGACAGACAAATATAAACATTTCATGGCAGGAACCTGAGACTCATCGCAGCTTGTGTCTCCTGAGGACAGAGAACTCACCCCAGCTTCTGTCTAACTCTGAGATCCCCACTCCATGCTGAGATCACTCCAGGCCGTGACAATGCTTCTTGTCAAACCTTAGATAGGAGGGCAGGGACTGGCAAAGTTAGACACAAGTTCAGCCCTAGAGGCTGCCTCAGTTTAGTGACCATCCTGGCTCTACATGTAACCCTGGATCTCTGCCCATCCACCCTGACACAGCCCTTAACTTCACCTCTGGGACCTTTCGACAACCACCCTTCCCTCTGACCTTCCACTAGCTCTTTGGGTCTGGTTCTGTCTTCTGAGGTGCATTTTCAGCCAACGAATCTGGTTAGTCCGTCCTTAACTCTGTTCTCCCGGTGTCTGACTCATGATCAGGTAGATAAAACAGAACTCACAGTAGTCTATTTTTTTTTAAAAAGAAATAATAATATAGGAGATGGTTCAATGGGTACTGGAGGATGGAGAAAGGCTTTTGGCAGACACACTAAGTGGGGCCTTTGGTTGGCTTCTAAGCTGAAGGATTTTGGTGCCATCAGCATGAGGCAAGCTCAGACATATCATGTTCGTGTTAGATGGATCCTTGTATGGGTCACCAGATATGGCCACAGGAGGGTGGTCCTGACCAGGCAGGTCTAGCTTAGGGTTGACCTCAGCCTGACTAGTTAATTATAAGACGACATTCTAAGTGACCCTGTAGTGGGGACAAATACTAAGACACTAAAACCCTGAGGCCATGCTTGGCCTGATGACAGGGTCTAGGAAAGCCTGGCTCTGTGTCTTTTTAAAGGGAGCACAGGCTCAGGACACAGCAGTTGGTAGAATGTTTGGCTAGCATGCAGGAAGTCCCAGGGCCACATACACTGGGCATAAAGCTACATACTATAGTCCTAACACTCATGAGGTAAAGGCGGGGTCAGAAGTTCAAGGTCATCCAGCTACATACTATAGTCCTAACACTCAGGAAGTAAAGGCGGGGTCAGAAGTTCAAGGTCATCCTTGGCCACATAATGAGTTCGAGACCACCCTGAGCTATGAGACCTCATCTTTAAACAAACAAACAAACAAAAATAAATAAATAAATAAACAAACAGCCAGTCAGGTGTGGTGATGCACGCCTTTAACCTCAGCACTGCGGAGAAAGAAGCACGTGGATCTCTTAGTTCAAAGCCAGCCTGGTCAGAGTGAGTTCCAGGATGGCCAGGATTACATAGGAAACCCTGTTTCAAAGTAAACAAACAAACAATGAATGCTGGCTTATTTTAACCCCAGAATTAAACAGTCTCATTGGATGCCCCCAAGAGCTGCCATTGCGGGGCCAGCAGTGCCACAGGCTGCATACTGAGGAGGGAAGGGAGCCTCCCTATGCTTACCTGGACCCACATCAGGACCGGAGAGGTGACCGTCAGCCTGTCCTTGTGTACATGGACACCGCCCTGAGTTCTGCAGGGAGAACAGGTATGTGGGACCGAGCCCCAGGCAGGCGGAGCTCTGAGGAACTGCCCCACGGTGGGTGGCAGAGGCCTCCACACAAAGGACAATATCCCTTGAGTGCCAAGCAGAAACTCTACTAAGCAGGAACGATGTAAAGAAAAGGCACGGAGTCTTTTCATGCGAAACTGGACAGCTCTTTCTCAGTTTCCGTTTCATCTATTTGGGTGCTTTGCCTACATGTATGTATGTGTGTGCAACACCTGTGTGCCTTGTACCCTGGGAGGTCAGAACAGGCCATATGATCCCCTAGAACTGGAGTCATAGATGGTTGTGAGCCACCATGCGGGTGTTGGGAACTGAACCGAGGTCCTCTGGAGTGCACTTAACTGGAGTCTCTCCAGCCTTGGGGAAGCCGTCTCTAGAAGGCACCATCTCAGAAGAGAAAGCCTTGTCCAGAAGGCAGGGTTGGACCTCAGTACTGAAAACTGGTTGCTTTCCCCTCTCCCCTCTTCCAGAGACTTATATTGTAGCTCACTCAGGCTAGCCTGCAACTCACTCTGGATGGCTGAGGTCACAAGTGTGTACCACCATACCCAGAGAGCAGGTGACTTTATGTAAGAGAAGGTGAGGATGTAGATCCATGATACACTAAATCTTCAACATGTACAAAGCCCTTTTTGATCCCCAGGACAAAAAAGAAAAATGATTAAAAAAAATTTTTTTTAAAGGAGCAGTCATGAATGATGGCACTCTCCTGTCATCCCTGCACTCTGGAGGCTGAGACAGGAGGACTACCAACTGGGGGCTAACCTAGAAAAAGGGAGCCTTTTTCTCAAAAAAAAAAACAAAAAACAAAAACAAAAACAAAAAACAAAAAAACAAAAAAAAACCAAAAAAACAAAAACAAAACAAACAAAAACCAACATAAAAAACCCAGACGTGGCAGCTGTAACCTCCGAATTTCGGATGTGATGGATGACTGAGGTTTAGGAATTTAAGGTTATCTTCAGCTACCCAGTGAGGTACATGAGATCCTGTTTCCAAAAGGGGCCCAATGTGAGAGAAGATACATTCAGGCGCACATATGTGTGCACATGCCACGTGCCAAAAGTAGTCTAAGAAAAAGAAGGCAGAGAGTGGATGTGACCACTGGACTCTGGCCAGAAAGAAGATGAGCTTGTGAACTTCTTCTTTATAATTTCTCCAGTCTGTGGTACTTTCTTTTCTCTGTGTAGCCCTGGCTATCCTTGAACTCAGAGATCCACCTGCCTCTGCCTCCCTAGTGCTGAGATTAAATGCGTGTGCCACCACTGCCCGGCTTTGTGATACCCTTCCATTAGTAACAGAAGGTAGCCAAGAACAACCATCCAATTGTGCCTGGCACAAAACAGATCTCAAATCTATGAGTGAATGAATGAATTCAGCTGGAAAGGAATAGGGAAGAAATCATTATGGGAAGGAAAGATTCTCAGGGGCTGCAGAGATAGATAGCTTAGGGGTTAAGAGCACTGGCTGCTCTTCCAGAGGAACTGGGTTCAATTTCCAGCACTCTGTAGTGGCTCACAACTGTCTGTGATTCCATTTACAGGGGATCCAATGTCCTCTGCTGGCCTCTTTGGGCACCAGGCAGGAATGTGGCGCACAGACATACATGCAAGCAAACACAACATACAATAATAATAGATGCTCAGAGGTCTATGCAGACCTCTCTTGCAGCTGGGTTAAGTCAGAAAAGTATAGCTGATAAGTGCAAATGGTTTAGGGAGGCTCTAAAACCACCCACCCACACATGCACACCAGGTACCTACCCAAATTCCGGAAGGTCTCTGTCAAAATGCACGCTGTCCTCATAGAAGACGTTCAACTCTGCATCAACAGCAACAACTTTAACCTGGAAGACATTTGTGAAAACGGTGTATAGGATTTCCTCAGCCTCTACCTTTGTCCAAGAGGTTTCCAAGTCCAGTTAAGGTTCAGCACTGAGACAAAGGCTAATGGGCATCGTTTTTTGTTTTTGTTTTAAATGGGCATCATTGTAACCATAGCAACATAAGTTTCATGGGATACATGCTCAAAAAAAGAAAAGCAAAGAGATAAGATTAAAAAATGAGAAATGACCGGGCATGGTGGCACACGTGCCTTTAATCTTAGCACTTGGGAGGCAGAGGCAGGAGGATTTCTGAGTTCAAGGCCAGCCTGGTCTACAGATTTGAGTTCCAGGACAGCCAGGGGTACACAGAGAAACCCTGTCTCGAGAAACCCAAAAAAAAAAAAAAAAAAAAAAAAAAAATCGAGAGGTTTTATACTAGAAATTTAATGGCACTCTTGAAAGCTCTAGAACAAAAAGAAGTCACATCCAAAAGGAATAGACAGCAGGAAATAATCAACTCAGGGGCAAGTCTCGAAAAACCAGAGAGAGAGAGAGAGAGAGAGAGAGAGAGAGAGAGAGAGAGAGAGAGAGAGCGCCACACAGAGAGAGGCAGGTGAAACTCCCACGGTCTACAAGAATCCACTCTCCAAACAATGGAGGCTATGGTCCTGCACCTGGCAAGGAGGCTTGTCTCCAGAGGCTGCCCCCAGAGCCATGACTATGGTCAAGTCAGACCTGACATCCTAAGGAAGCCATTCCAAGCTCGGGAAGATGGAGAAACAGGTCTAGTAGGGCAAGGTGACTAAGTTCTATGGGATGTTCCCCAGTGGGAGCCGCAGGTTCCAACTCTCCTCATCGGGCTGAGAAGGGTCTCACAGCTACTATGCTTATTTCTCAAGCGTGCAGGATGAATGCCTCCTGGACGTCCCATGCCTACTTGGAAGGCAAATTGCTAATTCACTCAGCTATCACTGGGAACACCAACCTCTGACCGGCAGTTCTGGAATCACAGACCCTGGCACGCTAGTGCCAGCCAAGAGGGGGTTGGGGGAGGCAGGGAACGGGCAAAGTCCATTTGCATACTATGCCCATTTCACTTTTAACAAAAAAAAGTGCTTGGCGTGGCACCCTCCTTTAAACCCAACACTCAGGAGGCTACGGATAGTGGATCACTGTGAGTTCAAGGCCAACCTGGTCTACACAATGAACCTGGGCCAGCCAAAGCTACATAGTAAAGTTCTGTCTCAAAATATAAAATAAAATAATAAAGAAAAGTAAAGAAAAGGCGCTCAGGGATTATCCGGATCTAGGCTGTGCATGTGCGCACACCTCTGCTGTTTTCGCGGAGTGTGTTTGCGCGGAGTGTCTCGGAATCTAGCCATCTGCAGCCGAGACTCGCGTGGACCCCCGAGGTACTCCCCCCCACAGCCCTCCGCCCCCGCTACGTGTACTCCGGGTTCCGCGGGGAGTCACCCGCGGTTTCCGGGAGAAGCCTCTCGCTGGCAGAGCATCGTCAGGCTCCCGCTCCTCGCCCCGCGCGCGTACCTGCTGCGTGCTGAAGTCCCAGCCCAGGCAACAGCGGCGCCCCGCGCGCTCCGCCAGGGCCCTGGGGGTTCCCGCCGCCCGTCTGTGCGTCCGTGCGTCCATGTGTACTGCAGCGGCGAGACTGTCGCTGCGCTCCGTCGCTCAGAGACGCCAGAGCCCGCCTTTCGCCACGCCCCGCAGGACTCTGGACTGGAGTCACGAGGCGGGAATGCCCTCTGGCGCCGCCTGCGGGAAGGTCGCGAGTGGGACTGCGTCTGGCTGGGGCACTTAGTGGTCGCTACCCACCAGCAAGGCAGCGCAGTGGCTTCCCTCCAATTTCACTCCACCCACACTCACCCCTGCGCCGACCTAATATAATCCCAGCATTTGGGAGGCTAAAATAGGAGGATCTCAAATTCAAGACCAGCCTGGGTAACAGCAGTGGTGGTGCACGCCTTTAATCCCAGCACTTGGGAGGCAGAGGCAGGCAGATTTCTGGGTTCGAGGCCAGCCTGGTCTACAAAGTGAGTTCCAGGACAGCCAGGACTATACAGAGAAACCCTGTCTCGAAAAACCAAAACCCAAAACCAAACCAAACCAAAACAAGGTAAATGGTTGAAACCCTGTCTCAAAATAAAATTAAAAAGAGGCAGAAGAAGCCAGTTGTGGTGGTGCCTGCCTTCAATCCCAGCACTCAGGAGACAGAGACAGGAAGATGTCTGTGAGTTCAAGGCCAGTCTAGTCTACATTGAGAATTCCAGGGCAGTCATAGCTATATAACAGAGACACTTGTCACAAAAGTAAAATGGGGGGGTGGTCTACTGAAGGTCAAGCTGGGCGTGTTGGTGCATAGCAAGTTCTAGGTCAGCCAAGGCTACACGGTGAGACGATGCCCACGCCAAAAATAGATAAATGAAAGGAAAGAAAAGAAAAAAAAAAAAAAGAAGTGAAGGCCGAAGATATTGCTTTTGTCTGACCTGTGCCCTAGAGTCAACTAAAAAATAAAATAAAAATAAAAATCTTAATTAAATTTGGGATAGTAGTACTGGAGGCCCATGAGTTTGAGGCCAGCCTGGGATACATAGCAAGATCTGTCTCAATAATAATAATAATAATTAATAATCAATCAATCTCTCTCTCTCCCTCCCTCTCTTCCTCCTTCTATTGTTTGTTTTGACAGTCTTGACTAGGCTCAAAAAATTCCTCCTGCCCAGATTGGCCTTGAATTTACAATCCTCCCACCAGAGCCTCCCACGAGATTGAAGGCCTGTAACACCAAGTGTGGCCTGACATGATCTGCTATAAGATAAGGTCTCACATACCCCAGGCTGGCCTTGAATTTACAGTGTAGCTGGGACTAGCCTTGAATTCCTGATCCTCCTGCCTCACTCTCCCAAATGCTGTGATTGCAGGTGGAAGCCACGATTCCCAGTTAGAACTCATCTGTTATCGTGACCCACAGGTCAGCAGACTGTCTGGGCTGAGCTCAGGTGGCGGTGGCAGTGGCGGTGTCTCTGCTACTCAAGACTCTTGTCCCCACCCCTGAACAGTATGCTCACAGTGCGCCTGTCTGAGAACCTCAGAAAAGAGCTTAGTGAATGATGTCAGCAAAAGGTGTGGGTGCCCAGTGTAAAGAATGGAGAAATGCATTCTGGAGGCAGGAGGAGGCAGATCTCTGGGATTTCAAGACTAGTCTACTTTACATAGAAAGTTCCAGGACAGCCAGGACTACACGGTGAAACCTAGTCTCAAAATGGGGTGGGGGTGGGGCCACAAGAGGCCATTGCCAGATGGAGAGGGCTTCACACTCTTTGTTGGACACACGGAAATGAACTCAGGCTGGGCGATGTGGATGACCTAGTAATTTAGCTAGAACGTTTGAGGCCCCTCTGGGGTGTCTGAGTGGAGATGTTGAGCAGGCCAGTTTGGATGTGTGGCCTCTAACTCAGGTAAGATGTCTGGGTTGTGAACAATGATTTGGGAGCTGTCGTCTCCAAGTGGGTAAGTCAGATGTGAAAAGAAGAGCTCAGAATAAGGCAGGTGGGGGCCACTGGGAATTATGAAGACTACAGGGAACACACATGGGAATCATGACAGGCATACGGATAGGGGAAGATACTAGATTTAAAACTTTCCTGGAAGGCAGACTTTTGCCAGTTGCATGCTACCTAGAAGTATGTTAGGTTGAAAAATGGAGAGGTGGGTTCTAAAAATTTATAAAGAAGAGCCAGTGGGACCCCCAAGGACCTTACTATGTGTCACTCATGTTGCTAAACCAATGCCAAGGGCTAAACAGTTTCTCACAGCTCTGGAAGCTGGAAAGTCTAAAGCTATATAGTGCTGACAGTCAGCTCCCAGTAAGGGCTCTTTTCAGATGTGCAAATGGTGGCCTCTTCTGTGCGCCATGTCCGTAGAGATGTGCTATCGAGGGGTACAAGGAAGAAAGCACAGCTTCACCCCAACATCCACCGTAGCCTGGGCAGCTCCCCCTCACCTCTTAGTTACTTCAACTCCGGCCAACTGGAACTCCTGGCTCTAACACAGAAAAGAATCTCAGGACCAGCCAATATAAAGCAGAGTCCGGTTTATTTCAGTTTTTGTCTTTACACTGATCGATTGATTGATTGATCATTGATATGGTGTGCATGGTGTCATGTGTGTAGCTGCCAAACAATGTGAAGAAATAGGGTCTCCCTTCTACCATGGGAATTCTGGGGATCAAACTCGGATCATACGGCTTGCCAGCCAGGGTCCTTACCCACTGAGCCATCTTGATGGCACAAAGGCTGAGAGAAAGGCTGCACAGAAGAGGGGCTCGAGAGATGGCCCTGTGGCTACGAGCACATACTGGTCTTGCAGGAGAGCTGGGTTTGATTCCCAGTACCCACATCTGTAGTGAGTTCAAGCCCAGCCTGAGCAGTTTAGTGGTCCATCTGAATATAAAATGCAGGCTGGGAGAGCAGCTCAGCCATAGAGCACTTGCCTAGCAGGGACAAGGCTATAAATCCCAGTATTGTGACACAAAAAGCAAAACAAAGAAACCACCAGAAATTAGGGACTGAACTAGATAAGGCAATTATAATTCAGACTCAATAATTTGTTTTATGTATCTGTAATTTTATAATATGTTTATATGCAGAAGATTCATCTTGGCGGTATACTGGAAATTAAATCTATATTCAGTCTATTTCTTTAAGGAATTTTTAAAAGATCTATTTATGTTATGTATATGAGTACATTGTCATTCTCCTTACACACAGCAGAAGAGGGCATCAGATCCCATTACAGATTGTGAGCCACCATGTGGTGGGATGTGAACTCAGGACCTCTGGAAGGGCAGTCAGTGCTCATAACCACTGAGCCATCTCTCCAGCCCCTTATATTCAGTCTATCGTGACTCAGAAGAAATAAAATTAGTCTTTAGATCAGTGGGAAGTGGTTATGAGGGAAGATGGCATTTTGGCCAACTGTTTCTATCAGGACAAGCATCAGTCAACTCCTGGTCCTCCTTGGAGGGTGGGGTTGGACCTGCCTTCTGTTAAATCAGTAGCCTCTGTTAAAAGGGCAGCTGACATTGCGTTTTTTAAAAAGCAGAGTTAATGTTTGCAGATAGAGAAATGCTTGACGGAATGTGGGGTGGGAGCAAACAGCTCTACGGGGGGAGGAGTTAGTCTTCCCCAAAGGGGACGAGCCTGCCGCGTGTTTGTACTCTCTTTAGAAGCAAATTTGGTTTAGGACAGTTAAAATGTTCATCTTCTTTCTGATTTTACTGTGTTCATCCCTTGGGGTCTGCTTGCCTCCTTCTGTGCACATTCGAAGCTAGGACATCCACACACGTGAAGGAAAAGTCTGGAAAGACATACCCCTGTGCTACCATGAAGATCACTGGGACTCAGAAACTGGTGGTTACAGTTACGGGGTGATTATATTTACATTGCCGTCTACTTTCTATGGCTTATAACTTGTAACTTATAGACTGAGATGACACGGAAAAGGAAAACATACAGGAAAATAACCCACTATCACCCACTGAGCCATCTCTCCCTACCTCTTTCAGGGGTAGATAATGTCTTATTCTTCAGACCACACTAGCCTAGCATTATGTAGACCTCAAACTCACAGCGATTGATCTTCCTGCCTTAGCCTCCTAAGTGCTGGGATTATAATCAGATTAGAACTTTCAAAAAGAAATATTCATCTTAAAAATTATATGTATGTGAGGGCAGATGCCCCTGGAGTTCACGAGGCTGGAGTGACAGGCAGTGGCGAGCCACCTGCTAGGAGTGAATCAGATGCTCTGAGGAGCCAGATGTACCTTCAACCACTGAGACATCCCTCCAACCTGGATTAGAACTTTTCATGGTTCTCTTTATGAGACAGAATCTTTTTTCCTTTTATTGAAAATAGGATTTCTTTCTATATACTAGATCCTGATTGTGTGTTCCTCTGTTCTATTTCTTCCGGTTCCCCCTCACCTCCTCTCACACATGAATCTCCACTGTCTGGCTCTCATTAGAAAACAAACAGGCTGCTAATGAATAATAATAAAGTATAACACGGTGAAAAATAATCAGATAAAACAAGAACACATCAGAACAGGACAAAACAGACAGAAGAAACATACAGATGCTGAGACCTGCGCATTCGCACAATCAGGAATCCCAGTGTGTATGTGTGTTTCCTAGGTGTCTTCCAGAGAATCTCTTGAAACTCAGGCTTGCCTCAAACTCCTACGTTCTCAAGAGAATGAACTCTCCTGCCTCCACTTCCCTTTGCAGGTGTTGGGCTTACAGGCATATACCAGTGCCTGGCTTAAATTTATCCTCTATTTAATAATTACTGGTTTTGTCAGGCACAGTGGCACATGCCTTTAATTCTAGCACTTGGGATATCTCTGTGAGTTCTAGGCCAGCCTGGTCTACAAAGCAAGATTCAGGATAGCTGGGCTCTATTACACAGAGAAACCCTGTCTCAAAAACAAAACAAAATAATAATTTATAATAATATAATAATAATAATAGGCTTCAGGAGGGGTGGAGGCACGAGCCTGTAATCCCAGAACTTGAGAAACACAAAAGGATGCAGAGCTCTGGCCTAATTCCCACCCTGTTAGCCAAAGTTCCAGTCTCCATCCTGCTATTCTTAGCCAACTCATGTTCCACAGCCCAACTCCCCACAGCAGCCAGAGGCACTGTAGAAGGAAAAGCTGCCTGTGGATGTCCCTAGCAGGGACACCCTCATGATACAAACCATCTCTCCTAAGCTCATACACACAACCTCAGTCCAGGTCATGCCAAGTGAGAAGGGCAGGGTTTTTTTTTTTTTTAATTAATTAATTAATTTATTTATTTATTTTTACTCTTGTCTCCTCTGGTCCCCAAATTCCTGAGGGCAGGGAAGGCTTGGCTTCTGCCCTGACTATAAGCCGCACAGAGCACGTGTGTGGGCAGCAAATGCACCAGGTGGGGGCGCTGCTGAGCTGTGTGCTGGGCACTGCTGAGCTGTGTGCTGGGCGGCTGGGCCAGTCAAGCTGGAGAGACTGCCCCAAGGAGGGGTGGGAGGAATTCCTGTATCTTCTGAAGCTGCAAAAAGAAAAGCAGGGGCTGGAGAGATGACTCAGGGGTTAAGAGCACTGACTGCTCTTCCAGAGGTCCTGAGGTCAATCCCCAGCAACCACATGGTGGCTCACAACCATCTGTAATGGGATCCTATGTCCTCTTCTGGTGTGGCTGAAGACAGTGAGAGTGTACTCACATACATAAAATAAATAAATAAATATTAAAAAAAAAAAAAAAAAAAAAGAAGAAGGGGCTGGTGAGATGGCTCAGCAGGTAAGAACACTGACTACTCTTCCGAAGGTCCTGAGTTCAAATCCCAGCAACCACCCGTAATGAGATCTGACACCCTCTTCTGGTGTGTCTGAAGTCAGCTACAGTGTACTTATGTATAATAATAAATAAATCTTTAAAAATAAATAAAAAAAAAATAAAAAAAGACGAAGAAAAGCAGGAGACAGACAGCTTCAGATGGAGCAGCCCACTTGCCACCAATAACCTGAGGTGACACCGTGTCCCCTACCTGCTGTCCTACTAGATCCTCCAGGTATACCTGATTGTGCTGGAGTGGACATGCAGCAGACTGAAAGATGGTGTTACCTCAGGGGTCAGCTCCTGGAGTGTGCCAAGCTCAGGCAAACTGGAGGCTTCCCTCCCCGCCAGGAAGGAGGCCAGCACCTGGCTGGGCTCTGCTCCCAGGCCTGCTTGCCCTGAGGGTAGAGGCTAGAGCGTGGGAAGTCAACCATGCACTCTTAAGACGGAAGAGGAAGCCTGTGTCTAGGATTCTAAAGAGAAACTACTTGGATAGATAGATCCAGGGGTCGGCCTGATGGGTGGGGACAGACAGTGTGTACCCAAAACAGCTGTGAGGGACACTTTGGGGGGAGGGGTTATAGAGCCTCATAAGCTTCACTGTCAGGAAGGTCACAGGCCAGTACAGAGCCATAGCCTTGGGTGACAGGTGTTGAAGAACAGACCCAGGGAAACACCAGAGACCGGAAGCTGAGGCGGAGCAAGCTGGTAGGACTCTAGAGACTGGAGCCTGGGCAGCAGCTGAGGCCAAGGGTTGGAACATAACCTTCCTGGGGTGCCAGCGGTCAGAGAAACTGCCCCATGGAGCCCAGAGCCGAGCTAGCAGGGGAACCCCATTCTCCAGTTGTTGGCTTCCTGAACATTCAACGGCTGTAGTTCAAGACAGCAGCCATATGAGAAGGGTCCATTAACAACTCACCATGGAGGGCAGAGAGGGCTCATGAGGTTGAAGACATGAAAGCCTTTACCCATCTCTGGGGGACTGGGGGGGGGGGGGGATGTGTGACCAAACATAACCTATGCAGGTAAGGAAACACAGACAAACTCTGGTTCATTAAGCGGGACCTGAGTGGAACCACCTTTGACCTGTTGCTGGCTCTCTATCTGCAGAAGAGTCATTTTGTTTGTCCCTCCTTTGGAAAAGATCACATGACAGCTCCATAGAAGGGAGGAGGGGAGGGTGACCATGGGAAGCTAACCCCGGGACCTATCCCAGGAGCAGTGGGCTAGACCGAGTCCAGGTGCTGGAAGGTATGCTGGGCTGCAGCTGTGGGCAAGAGGCTCTTAGGATAGGATGCCTCCTATACATGGTGCCTGGGGATATCTAGTCCCCAGCCGCAGCCTCTGCTGAAGAGTTCCACATGGCCCAGGGTTGGAGAGCAGGGGCAGTGGCTATGGGCTGAATGACTCCTGGGATAGGGGAACCTCCTCTAGGTCAACGGTGTCCACTGAGGTCCCGCATGACAGGTCTCCAGATCTCACCGGAGAGACCCTGGTTCTTAATCATTCATGCACAGAATCCAGGAGGCGAAAGCTGACCCCTGAAGGAAATGACAAGCACCAAACTGAGACAGTACACATTTACTGCATCCCTCCCTCAAAGGTACAAATGGCTTTGCAACCAGGGTGTCCCATGCTCACTTCAGCACTGTTCAGGGTACCTGACGGGGCAGTCCCACCCTCTGTTCCAACATCAATTATGTTTTCTAAAGTAAAGTGCTGTGACACACCCCTCCACTGCTGAGTGTCCCACGCAGACGGCTTCTGTAGCGTCCCTCTCTGGACACCACTGTGGCACTCTCTGGGTTGTGCCGCCTGCAGCCAGGCCTCAGTTCCCAGGGTATTCAAAGACCGCAGCAGCTCCCATCCCAGTCCCGATGCACATGGACACCACGCCGTAAGCCCTGGGAAAGGAACCAGTGTTGGCTCGCGCAGCCAAATCCCAGCCCATGCTCCCGCCAGGCAGAGCTGCAGCAACAAGGGCTCATGGACAGAGTAAGAACCTGCAGAGCAGGACTGTGGGAACTGAGTCCCAGACAGACACACACCCAGGTGACAGGTACCTGGTTATGCTGTTTTTGAAGCAAGGCTTCTGGAAGACAGGTCTCACCCCTCCACTCCCAGTTCAGAACACCTGTGTGTGGGTGCTCGCCTCCCCAAGCCCCAGCTATCAGACACCCCAGCTCGAATAACCCCCACAACACCCCACAAGGAGCAGCCTTACCGTCTGCCACGACGCTTCAGTTCATTGAGTAGCGTGACAACCTGCCTTGCTCCCGTGCAGCCCAGGGGGTGGCCCAGGGCTATTGCACCCCCCAGCGGGTTCACCTTCTCTGCAGGAATTCCTAGCTTCTCCACACAGTAGACGGCCTGGAAGGAACCAGAGCAGCAGCTGAAGCCGCCATCTGCTCTGAGCTGCTCCGATCAATCCCACCATAACACCCAGGCTCACCTGACTTGCAAAGGCCTCATTGATCTCAAAGATGTCTATGTCATTCACAGTCAGCCCTGTAGACAAGATTTGGATCAGAGCTGACAGTTCTGGGCAGGACTCTAAATCCCCTCAGGCTCAGCCCCAAGTTCAGCTCTATTGTGTCTGTCAGGTGAGTGGGTTCTGGTAGTAGGCTAGGGAGGTCTTGGATGTGAGGTGCTAGCCTGACTCACCTCCATCCACAGCACCCACAAGCTCAAACCCAGCTCTCCCAGCCCCAGATACAGGTCTTGCAGGATCCAAGCACAGGATGAGAAGGAGCCACCTCACCTGCTTTCTGCAAGGCTGCAGGGATGGCATAGGCAGGTCCGATGCCCATGACGTCAGGAGGGACCCCGACCACTGCATAGGACCTCAGGACCCCAAGGATGGGGAGGCCCAGTTCTTCAGCCTTGGACCTCCGAGCCAGCAGGACGGCAGCTGCTCCATCACTCACCTGACTGGAGTTTCCTAAGGGAGGAAGGGTGGGACAAAGAGGCATCAGGCCAAGCCAAGGAGAGCCAGCCCCCCACCATCACCTTCCCAGGGGGCCTGGTCAGCTCCAGGTCTCAGAGTGGAACAGGCCACCACGATCCTCCTTACTCCTGGCCTGCGCTCACCAGCCGTGGTAGAGCCTCCATCCTTGAAGGCAGGCTTCAGCTTGGCCAGGCCCTGCATGGTGGTGCTGGGACGGACACCCTCATCCTGAGACACGGTGATGGTTTTCTTGTCACCCTTGTCATCCAGGACAGTGGTTGTCACAGGCACAATCTCAGCACGGAAGCATCCTCTGCTCTGGGCGCTTGCTGCCCTGCCAGCACCATGGGCATAAGACATAGGCATGTTTGGGATCCATTCTTGCCTGTCCCTAGCCTTGGCCAGCTCAGATCATGCACTTCAGGATTTGGAGTCTGGAAAAATACCTGGCCCCTGAGGAGCTCGGATGGAAAGGAGTTCCTCGGGACCCTACCTTTTGGTAGGTACAGGATGCCTGAGGACAATCATAGCCTCTCCTTCATCTGCCCCATGGTGCTCGCTAGATCACCTCAAAGGGGAGGAGGAAGTTTGAAGATGTTGGCCCTCTTTACAACCCTTTTAAAATTAAATGTAATTTGTGTGTGTGTGTGCATACATCCCCACCCCCCATAGCATCTATATAGAGGTCAGAGGTCAGCTTTGCGGAAGCAGTCCTCTCCTTTCACCTCTTAGGGAACAGTCTCATTTCTGACGTTACATCTAAGTTCTGCAAATTGCTAGACAACAGCTCCTAGCTGCTTCTCGCATCTTTGCTAAGAGCCCTCCCTCCTGAACCAGACCACGCACTTCTAGCCTGCCCAGAGATCTCAGGCTTTGTACTTCTCTGATGGCAGCTCAGCTTTGTCTGAGGTCACCTCCCCAGACTCAACCTCGTCCATGATTTGGGAAGCCAGTGCATTTGCCCAACCCATCATGATGCTGGCCACTGTTACCTTCCAAATAGAGCTATGAAATCTGTCCCTTGGCAAAACTCTACCAGGTCCACTCTCCAGCTCCCCCCCAAATCCCGCATCCCCCCAGCCCATCCTGTCCTGCCACACTCACTTCTGCTGGGAGGCCAGCGCAAAGTCATCCTGCTTCTGCCGTGAAATGCCAAACCGCTCAGCCACATTCTCCGAGGTCATCCTAGTGCACACACAGGAAAGCAGAGGCCGTGGGTCTGCGGGCCTGAGGGCGCCAGGGCCACACTGAAGGACTGTGCTTGCACCTCTGGGTGTCCATGTCAGAGAGAGAGCTTCCAGCCATGCCCCAGGCACTCCTGGGTCATCATAAATACTGAGAGCCCATGTCCACAGACCTCAAAGGGGGAAGAGCGGCCTGAACTTCCTACAGAAGGAATTGTCCCCTAGTGAGTCGTCTCTGCCCATAAGAGAAGGGCAGGAAGATGCTAGGGACACGATCTGGTCCCAGTTTCTCCTGTGGCTTCCAGGCTACTCTTGGAAACACACAGGATGTGGAGAAAGACAGGTCAGGCTAAGGTTCTCCTACGGTGAGCCTCC
The DNA here is from genome assembly GCF_000001635.26 of Mus musculus. Classification (NCBI taxonomy): domain Eukaryota; kingdom Metazoa; phylum Chordata; class Mammalia; order Rodentia; family Muridae; genus Mus; species Mus musculus. The sequence goes on along the minus strand of NC_000075.6, from coordinate 119,347,355 downwards.
CAGAATCCCTTGCCCTTGGACGCGCATTGAGGAGCGCACACAGACATGGTTGCAGAACTATATAACTGGAGAGACTTCCCACAAGGTATCTCACGGGCCTGAGCCCTCCCCTACAAGTCCAAGAAACCAAGCTCCCTGTGTCCTCAACTGTTGGGGCCTCCCAAGGCTCTGGGGACTGTTCCCACTGCCTACCCTGAGACATAGCACCTCAGACACAGTGATGAAGAATGAGCTACATTGGAAATGTGTGGAGTCAGAGAGGAGTGTGAGTGTGTGTGTGTGTGAGAGTGTGTGTGTGTGTGTGTGTGTGAGTGTGTGTGTGAGTGAGTGTGTGTGTGAGTATGTGTGTGAGTATGTGTGTGAGTGTGTGTGTGTGAGTGAGTGTGTGAGTGTGTGTGTGTGAGTGTGTATGTGTGTGTGTGAGTGTGTATGTGTGTGTGTGAGTGTGTGTGAGTGTGTGTGTGAGTGTGTGTGTGTGAGAGAGAGTGTGTGTGTGTGTGAGTGTGTGTGTGTGTGTGTGAGAGAGAGAGAGAAAGAGTGTGTGTGTGTGTGTGTGTGTGAGTATGTGTGTGAGTGAGTGTGTGTGTGAATGTATGTGTGTTTGGTGGGAGGGGGGGTCCTCAGGAAAGCGAAGTCAAGGACAACATCAATCTCATACCTATCAAGCGCATGACAGCCAGGGGAAGAAGACGAAGCGAAGTACTGCCAGCCAGAGAAGAAAATATCCTGGCGTCTGGTCAAGGACAGGCAGAACAGTGACCACGCACAGCCGCCTGTGAACACTCACCCCATAGGAGTCAGGCAGTCTCTGGCTTTCTCACTCTCCAGCAGGCGGGAAGAGATATTCCCAGGGTTCCCCATCCCAGACAGGGACATGGACTCCACCCTAAGGAGGAGGAAGAGGAGTGAGCTTTAGGCTCTAGTAGGAAGCCCTAGGGACAGCCAGCTATGTGGCAAGTGCTAGGGAATAAAGATCAAGGGAGCCCTTGGGGAGTGGGGTAAGCTCTCTAGGAAGCCTGAGGGCAGAAGGCCCATGGGATGGGGCAGGTGGAGGTTACAAGGCAGCTGAGCCTGCTCTCCCTCAAGCTTAGGACCCAGCACTTTACCAGACATACTCCCAGTGCTGCTGCAGGACTCTGGCAGTCCCCAGGAACAGTCTTCTGGTACCCACCCCTCAGCCCGGGACAAACGCCCAGAGCTCGGCCAAGCTCTCAGCAATATCAAAGTCAAAGGGAGAAAGGAGAAATTCCCTTAAAACAAGCACAGAGTTAATGTCAATCAAAGAGAGACCTGTCTGGAACAGGCAAGGAGGAAGTCCAGGCAGTCGGCGTCCAGGGCTCGGAAAGGGTGTGTGGGTTGGGGGTAAAGCTTACAGACAAGAGCAGATGACCTTAACCGAGAGCTTTCTCTACCTCTAGCACTAAGTTTTTTCTACCTCTAACACTAGCTTGAACTCTTTTACAGCATAAGAGCCCCTCAAATGGTGTCACCACACAACACAGACCCCATGGTGCCATCTGATCCTCTCGTAAACTTCACAGAGCTGAAGTAAGTGTCCCTTTATAAAGCTGAGGAGAGTGAGGTCTGAGCGGTAGGGGAATGTCCTCAGCTGTCCAACCTGGACCACAACTAGGCAGTCTGGCCCCAGAGATAGCCCTCAGCTAGGGGATGGTCAGGTCGTGATGTGGGCATCCTATAGATACACCTGCTTTGTTTCCAATACCAGGGTAGTCAAGCTAACTTCGTCGAGAATCCCCCAAGGAACTCACAGAGCCCTAGCTCTTTTCCGTCAGCCACATCCGCTGGCCTCACTGTGACAAACACAATGAACAGCAATGGCCAGGCTGGCTGTGACCTATGGCCATCACAGTCCTCATTTGTGGACTTGGGTTGTCTTCCTACCCATACATAGGTCAGGACAACCTGGTGCAGGCAGCCAGGACCTGGCCATAGGCCAGCAATGCTTCCTATCAAAAACTATTCTGCAGAACCAACCGCTAGCTCCGAAGCCTGCCAAGGCCTCCCTTAACTGTCTTTCCAGCTTCGGACAACCCCAAGTCTAGATCCTAGCACCCTGGACTGCAATCTAGGTGGTGTCAGGGAACAGATACCCAGCAGCCTCTCCCTCAGAACGCAGATGTACCCGAGTGCCAGACTGGTGGCAGGAGAATGGCTGAGGAGTAAAAGCTGTATAATAAAAGCTGTCCCTGGGGCTGGGGCTGGAGAGATGGCTCAGTGGTTAAGAGCACTGGCTGCCCTTCCAGAGGTCATGAGTTCAACTCTCAGCAACCACATGATGGCTCACAACCATCTGTAATGGGATCTGATGCCCTCTTCTGGTGTGTCTGAGGAGAGTGACCGTGTACTCATATACATAAAATGAATAAATAAAAAATAAAAAATGAATAAAGCTGTCCCTGGCTTTACGATGGCTTCCAACCTAAAAGCCCTCTTGTCTCACTAGCTGGAATGGGCTGGGATGGACAGGCATGAGCCGCTGGGCTTTACTCTGTATGTCTCTGAGTTTAGAGAACCAAAACTGACATTCCTTTCTGTACAGGCAGAGAGGACACACGAGCACCCTGGGGGCACTCTCAAGGGCAGTGCTTTCTCAACATGCATGCCTATATGTCCCACCTTAGCAGTTCCCCAGGGTACCTTAGAGACAAACTCCCCTTCCTTCCCAGTGCTCGGGCCACTCCTAGACACATTTCTGGAAGCCCAGCCTATTCAGCTGTCTTAGTTGGTAGGGAGAATCATGGAATCACAGCCCCTCAGAACTGAGGAGAGAAAAATTAGTTTGATTGCTGCATTGGTTAATAGGGTCCGGCAGGAAGGCGATCTTACCCACAGGCCATGCCAATGTCATAAGACCCATTTCTGATGCCACCTGCAATAAAAGCACTTCATAACCACCCCTGACCGCAGCGGGCCTGCCCCGGAGCGGCATGGCCTGTCCCCTCCCTCACAGGAGACCCAGGAACACCCAAAAAGACTTGGGATGTGGCCATGGGTGTTCCTCTTTTCTCTCTGCCGATGGTCCCGAGGGTCAAGGACCAAGGTCAGGGTACACTCATGGGCACACCCAGCAGTCACCACTTACCAGCAATGTTGGCCACTGCCTGCAGTCCCGATGAACACTGTCTGTTGACCGTAGACAAAGGTACAGTCTCTGGGATGCCGCTGAAACAGAGGGGAGATGGCAGTCAGCCCTGGATGTGTGGCCAGCCCTGGACGTGACCCAGTCTTATGGAAAGTAGGTCCCATGAGTCTTCAGGGTCCCAATAATGGCCCATAGCAATGCACAGACCAGAGGGTAACAGCTGGCCTTGCCTCCACTATGGTAGATATATACAACTTCTAGAAACCCCTGAGGAACTCACAGAGTCCCAGCCCTTTCCCGTCAGACACATCCTCTGCCCTCACTGTGACAAACATGACCAACAGCAACAGCCAGGAACTAGGCTGGCTGTTACCTTTGGCCATCAAAGTTCTCATTTGTAGACCTGGGTTGTCTTTCTACCCACACACAGGTCAGGACAACCCAACGCAGGCAGCCAGGATCTGACCATAGACCAGCAACTACTAGGTAAACCCTGTCGCTATAGCCACTTGCAACTGAAGAAACAATTGGAAGCCTTGCCATGAGACCTCGTTCTTGGGCTGGTGGCCAGTCTCTTCGTGGTCAAAGGAGATGTCTACTTTTCTTTGTCAAGAGAGCAAGATCATCAGTGGCCCACAGTTTCCCCTGCCCGAGCTTCGAATCTCAAGGTTGCAGAGCTCACGTTTGCAGACCCTTGGGTGCAATGTCTGTATCTACAGGGAGGCACTTGGCAACCCAGTGAACAAGAAGGTCACTCATCTTGAGAGTCAGTCTTCCAAGCTGTCTATGTAGGGACTGGCCAGAGCTAGGTGAGTAGGAGAGAGCTCTCTATGGGGACAGAATAGGCAGAGTGAGTGTATAGGGGGCAGCCTGCACAGCAGAAGAAGGGAAAGTCAGAATGAAGAAGCGGGTGAGAGATGAACTGGAAAGTTACAAGAGGAACTAGGAGGCTAAGCCGACCCATCCCACATCTCTAGAGGGAAGGTTTTTCCCTGTTCTGACTCTGGCTACTGTTGCTACTGTTTCTCACCCACGTGGTAGGAAGAACTAAGGGAGGTGGGTTTTAATCTACACCTGGAAGTAACTGGACGACTGTTTCCTCACCTGGAAGGCCAAGATGACCAGGGACCCTGGCTTCCCCACCCCTCCCCTCAAGCTTCTGATAACTGACTGAGCCTGGGGTTCTTAAGTGGCTCAACTAGGAAATGAAGAAAAGGCCCTGATCAAGTGGTCACGTGATTATTAATCTGCCACGTGAGGACAGAGTCCATGCCTCCAAAGGGTAAACAAGCTGGCTTTGGGAAACACCTGGTCACCTTTGCTCCAGTCCCTGCCTCTGGGCCGGGTAACACACCCTTCAAAGCAGGAGCAATGTTGGGTCCAAGGATTCTGGCTGACTTGGTATCGAGTATCCAATCTGATAACCTGTCACCTACAGACTGGTTAATCCCTACCAGAGGGAAAAGAGTTACCTCAGAAATTGGGCGATGCGTGCCATGACAGCCCCGGCTCCTGGCTCAAGAACATTGCCTGTAGATAGAAAACGTATTCAGTACCAAGTAGTGTCCTGCATACTAGGGTTCAGCTGGGAGTCCCAGAGAAGAGACATTCCAGATCTTTCTTCCGGATCACTTTAGGGTTTTCCCAGGCTCATGTGAAACTATAAAAGTTCAGTGTGTGGAAAATAGGGAGACAGCTACCCAACAGCTTGTCATCCACCTGTCCAGTGATGGAGGGCCAGAGCATGCTCCTCTAAATCACAGGCTTGGGGGCAAGGGCTTGCCTGGTAACAGGAGAGACTCTAGAGTAAGAGACACTGTGCAGAGCCATGGGCAAAGGGAGTCTGCAACTGCTCACCTCCCCAAGTGTCCTCCGCCAAGCCCTGCGTTGCTGCAGGGACGAGGAACAGGCTGGCACCTCGGGACAAGACCGTGTCCTACTCTATGTTCTAGTTCAGGTAAAGCAGGGGTTAGGACAGGGTGGGGGTGAATCCATCTGCACCTGTAACCCAGGACACCATGTAGGTAGAGAACTGCGTTTTCTCACCTCCTGCAGTCTCCAGGAACATCTAGGCTTCTGTGGTGACCCCCAGCCATAAAGTTATTTTTCATTGCTACATCAGAACTGTAATTCCGCTACTGTTAAGTATCGTAATGTAGATATTTGTGTTTTCCGATGATCTTAGGCGAACCCTGTAAAAGGGTCCTTCAACCATCCCACTTAAATCGGTGGAGTCTGTAGTCTTGCTCAGTGAAACCCAGGTTCTCGGAGAGAAAGTGAAGCTTCGGGAGGAGGGCGGGGGAGGGCCGGTGCAGGACCCGCAGGGGAGCTCACCCACGGAGATGTCTCCCAGCTGCTCAGGCTTTAGCCTCACGTCCTGGAGAACCGCGGTCAACACGGCCGACAGAAGCTCGTCGGGGGTGGTGTTCTGCAGGGCGAGGCGCAGCAGCGGTGAGCCCAGCTCCCGCATCCCCGCCCGGGGACTCTGCGGTCACCGGACCCCCGACGGCAGAATTCCATCCGCGCTGGCCGCCTTCTGCTCCCCTCGCCCGCCCGAGGGGCCTCACCTTGAAGCCTCCACGGCTGGCGCGGCCGATGGGGGTGCGCCGTCCGTGCACCACCACCACGTCGGAGGCCGAGGCCTGCGGGAACCTAGCGGAGCAGGGCGCAGCTTGCAGCGCGGAGCTCGACTCGGGCCGGCCGGCCAGGTGGCCCAGCACTACCTGCAGCCGATGCATCGCGGAGGTGGGTCCTACCTACTCGTTTAGGTTCTGGGTGCAGAGCTTTAGGAACAGGAATGATGGCAGGCGCAGGCGCAGGCGCAGGCGCGGGCGCAGGCGCAGGACAGCCTTCTACGTCGCAAGGCCTGAAAGGGGATCACAACCCCGGTAGAATGATACTGCGAGAGGTAGGATGGGGTCTTTAGAGGGCCTGCCCACTCCTAGGTACAACCAATTAGATTAAGGGGAGTCTGATTGAGGGCCGCCCACTCACCCCTTGCCCCAGAGTCCCGCCCAACGCCCGTCCTAAGACGCTTTCTCTCCACTCAAAGCCCCGCCCGCCAATCCTACGGAAGCCAATCGTAATGCGCACTCTTAATCCTCCTTGAAAGGCAGACTGGAAACTTCCAAGTTTGCACAACCTTTTGTAGACATTGGGGAAGGAGGTTTCCCAAACTTCTGGTTTCCTAGGATGAACTCAGCCTCAAGGGAGTCCCTCCCCTTGAGCTCAGCGCGCAGCCGCGTAGAAGGCGGAGCCCGGCCCATGGCTTCTCTGCTGAGCTAGCCCGAGAAGACCCTTGTCTCCCATCAAAATTTGCTGTGCTCAGCCCCGGGTCCCAAAACCGAGAACTGAGGACCTAGAAAATGTTGAGGCACCTAGTTAAGCCCCAACCGGGTTGGCTGTCACAGAAGCTCTCTCAGAAAACAAAGTAATTTTGGGTTCCGGGCTGGTGTGAAGAACCGATTAAGGTGCTGAACGGCAGGCAGGTTCTAACTGTAACGTGCCCCACTCGTCTTAAGCCTGTTGATCTACGTTTGTTTGGGATAGTGCCATTAGTGCCCACATTCCCCTAGGAATTCTACTAAACCCGGGGATGGGGGTGGAGGGTGGAGGGAGACCCAGTATTGGAGATTGACACCTAAATAGATTAACCAAGTGAATTAACGAAAAAATCTTCCTTGGGTCTAGACCCAACGTTAAAGAGTAAGGTGGTAGGTTCCGCGTGTTTTTTGCAGACCCCGGGAAGGTAGTGCTGTTTGTCTCAGAAAACAAAGGACAAGATACCCTAAATGCCAATTTATGGGCAAGGTCGTGGGCTTTCCCCTTTAAAAAGCAGAGTCACAAGTGACATCAGATAGCTAAAGGTAGACTGAGCCTTCGGGTTACTACTTCCGAAGCCAGTCTGTCTCTTCCCTCCCTACTACCAGAATATAAATTACTGTACAGAAGGGCTGTAACTCCTTCAAGTCCTAAACAAGGCTGATTGAGCTAACCATGCATAATAACCACTACCAGATCGCCTAGTCCATCCACCTTGATCGGTGGGCCAAGGCAGATGCCAGAGGCGGTTTATATAAATTCTCACACCTTCGAGGGGAGGTGAGCAAACGTTAGAAGCACAAGTGGGTTGACTTTTAGGCTGGGTAGTTCTGGCCCCGTAGTCTAGATTCTAGCAAAGGGCGGAGCTTCTCGGAAAGCGAAAGAAGGAGGGGCTGGCAGGAGACTTAAGGGAAGTAGGAAACTCCACAGGCGAGCGTACTGGACGGCACCGGGGGCCCAGGGTTGCCTGCCATGTCTGCGGGAGACCCCCGCGTGGGATCCGGGTCCCTGGACTCCTTCATGTTCTCCATACCCTTGGTCGCGCTTAACGTGGGAGTGAGGCGCCGCCTATCGCTGTTCTTGAACCCTCGGACGCCCGTGGCGGCCGACTGGACCTTGCTGGCGGAGGAGATGGGCTTCGAGTACTTGGAGATCCGAGAGCTGGAAACGCGCCCTGACCCCACTCGCAGTTTGTTGGATGCCTGGCAGGGGCGCTCTGGCGCGTCTGTCGGCAGGCTGCTAGAGCTGCTGGCCTTGTTAGACCGTGAGGATATACTGAAGGAGCTGAAGTCGCGCATCGGTGAGGAAACGTGCTTCCTGGCTTTGTGCCAAGGATCAACGAGGCTAGCCTTGGCATATTAATCTTGTTCATTTTTTTCTGGGGTGCGCTAGGGAGGAAGAGAGTGACAGTCGAATTTTCTGTCAGTATGCAGGTCAGCGTAGGGATTGGGAGAGGGGTCAAAAACCCTGAGGAAAGATGGAAAGAGCCTAGGCAAAGACCTTCAGTTGTACCAAGAGTCAAGATCTGCTTTTCTCGCGGTATCTCAGTTGTGTCAGGATCAACCGGACAAGTGAGGACCCCTTCCATCACTCACTGGCACTCAGCACAACACCCCCGCCCCGCCCACAGTGAGGTACACCTTGCTAGATGGGGGTCACCATTCTCATTGAGCACTAACTGGGTGCCTGAGCCCTTCTGACATTCAATCCTCTGCTCCGATTGCTCTGTGCCCTGCTAGATGCCCAGTTTGGCTCCATTCTCTAGAGCCTTAGAAAGGGAAGGCAGGAGGAAGGCTCAGAGAAGCAGGCTGACTTTGGAGTCCTCTCAGATGCTCATTTTGGGAGAGTCCAAAAGGAAGTGTTAGTTTGTAGAGCCATCCATGGTACCAGTGGCTGGGGAAGGCTCGGCCCAAGTAGGCCCTTTTTAAATTTTTTTTTTAACATTTATTTATTATTATACATAAGTACACTGTAGCTGCCTGCAGACACACCAGAAAAGGGCGTCAGATCTCATTATGGGTGGTTGTGGGATTTGAACTCAGGACCTTCGGAAGAGCAGTCAGTGCTCTTACCGGCTGAGCCATCTCGCCAGCCCCAAGTAGGCTCTTTAAACTAATTCAGGATTTTGAGTGTGTGTACAGCAGCAACCTGGGGCATGGGGGGCGGGGGTGTCGGGGATGGGGTGGGAGGAGGAGCCTCTACACCCTTCTCTTCTCCACAGAGGAGGACTGCCAGAAATACTTAGGTAAGCAGCAGAACCAGGAGTCCGAGAAGCCTTTACAGGTGGCCAGAGTGGAAAGCAGTGTCCCACAAACAAAGGAACTGGGAGGCATCACCACCCTTGATGACCCCCTAGGTAAGGGCCCAGTACTGTGCCCCTAGGTAGAATAGGTGGGCCACAGCCTCAAACATGTGACCTGCAGAGGGCATGGATACCGGAAGCAGATGGATGGACCTGGGACCTTGGGCAAGCTGCTCATTCTGAGCCTTGGTTTCCCCATCTAAGAAATGGGAATAATGGCAGTCCTCTCCCAGAGTGGTTCTGAGACTTTAATGGCATGCCTCCATCATAGTTAACCGGGATTTCATCTGGGAGGAAGTTATCTGTTCACTGGTAGAGAGGGCATGTATATGACATTGCTTTGATATGGATACAGGCCCAGGTTCCCTTGATGGAAGACTCCAGGTTGGGCTCCTTCCAGCCTTCTGCAGAGGCTGATTGATTCCCTTGTCCCCTGTCCTCAGGACAAACGCCGGAACTTTTCGATGCCTTTATCTGCTACTGCCCCAACGATATCGAGTTTGTGCAGGAGATGATCCGGCAACTAGAACAGACAGACTATCGGCTTAAGTTGTGTGTGTCCGACCGTGACGTCCTGCCGGGCACCTGTGTCTGGTCCATTGCCAGCGAGCTAATTGAGAAAAGGTTGGTTAAACATCTAAGAGGGTAGGTGGGTGAATGCATGAAACCCAGAGGTCCAGATGCAAGGACTGTCCTGCTAGCTGGGCTCTGTCCCGCCTGGGTAATGTAGTCCTTCCTGACCCCATCCTCTGAAGGAAGTCACCGCAGTGCCACTCTCCCTCAGGTGTCGCCGCATGGTGGTGGTTGTTTCTGACGATTATCTACAGAGCAAGGAATGTGACTTCCAGACCAAGTTTGCACTCAGCCTGTCTCCAGGTAAGCTTAGGCCTGCTTTGGTCAAAGAGAGAGTAGAGATATAGCCTTAGGATGATAGTCCAGGAATGCAAAACCAAAGCACTACAGATCTCTGAGGACGGACCTGTGTACTTCCTTATGTAGTGGATATGTATCATGGATACCTGGTTGGTGGAGAGCTGGTGTTAGCCCGTGCTTTAGGGACTGAGCCTGTCCCACCCTAGGGCCCCACGTGGTCCTAATACCACACCCTTTGGCCTTCAGGTGTCCAACAGAAGCGACTGATTCCTATTAAATACAAGGCGATGAAGAAGGACTTTCCCAGTATCCTGCGGTTCATCACTATATGCGACTATACCAACCCTTGCACCAAGTCCTGGTTCTGGACCCGCCTTGCCAAGGCTTTGTCCCTGCCCTGAAGATGACCCTGGGAGCCCTAGGTATGTCAGTCTGTCTGTGTTCTTCCGCTTGCCTCCTTTGACACTGTAGTGGGGAGCTTGTGGTCCGTCTATCCCTAGACATCTACAGTAGCCAGATGTCATCTCTCAAGTCCTTACGGAACCAGTGACTGCAAGTGACATTATGACTTGCCGGGTTGCCAGCCAGGACAGTGTTTATCAGGGCTGCATGAGTCTAAGCGAAGGACTAGTTGAGCTACATCTCAGACATCTTTGGCCTCAGGGTCTCCTCCTGAGAAACAGGATATGGAGATCAGGCAGGGAAATAGTGAGGCACTCTTCTGGCTATCCTAGGAGACCCAGTGTGGGCTGAAGGGGAGCTGAAGGAGCACACACTGGCTGTTAAGGAGCACCACAGGCTTGCCAGGACAGCTGCTTTGACCTGCCAACCTTAAACTCCCTTTCTTCCTCCCACAGGGCAGAGGGGAAGATGAGACTGATGCGGAGCCAGATTCTCTGATGCCGTCCTGTCTACATCTTTGACTCCCCTGGGCTCAACCCGTGTTCAATGATGACTGGCCTGAGCAACTAGGACTGCCTTTCCTCCCAGCCACCCATGCCTGTGCACGCACCTCAGTACACACATGCCTCCTCGCACACACAGGCATCTGCATATGTGTGTTTCCTTTGGGACAGCTCCCAAGGATAGCTGAGTGGAAGAGTTCTATCATCAAGGGGGCCTGGCCATCTCCCTGGACAAAAGTGGGGTGCCTTTGCTACAGGTAGTGGCACGGGCCTATAGTTTCAGCATTTGGGAGGTAGAGGCAGGAGAATCAGGAGTTCAAGCTTATCCTTGGCAACACACCTAGTTTAAGGTCAGCCTGGGCTACATGAGAGCCTACCTCCCCCATCCCCTACCCCCAGAAAAGAAGGAAAATCTGGGGGCACTGTGGATTTCTCCTCTCTTTTCTCTACCTGTTGAAAGCAAAGTCTAGGAAGGCCCCAAACATGATAGCATTTGGGCCCTTAGTAAGCTGAAGATAAAAAGGAGAAGCTGTTTGGCTTCGCCCCACAAAGCAGCTGCAGGCTCAGCTGTTTTCTCCCCAGCAGCGAGGTTTGCATCTTCTTATTCCTTTCACGTTCTCTACCATAGAGGCAATGTCATGGTCCCTCTCAGGGTACACCCCAGGGCCCTGAGTCCCCAAGAAAGTGAGTCTCCCCTCAGTGTCTGGGGGAGGAATGAGGCCTCTGTGCACGGTCTCATGGGGCATTTCACTGCTTGATGTTGAGCATTTTAAAGCAACCTGGGTCAAGTGTAAACCTCCTCCACCTGTGTTAGAGGTTTCATGGGAATGTCAATAAAGAAAAGAAGGGCTCGTGTTTGTACTTTGTACTTCTGTGTGTGAATTTATAATAAAAAGTATTCTATTTTGAGAAAGTGTACTTGTGACTGACGGTATGTGTGTTAAGGTGTTTGGAAGCAGAGAGGTAGGCTATGAGTTTCTAGTATAAGAGAAAGTGCTCTATAATGTGGTGCCCCCTAGGGCTTCTAGATGGCTGAGCCTTGGGCTTCCAGATGGCTGAGTCTTGGCCTCACGGGCTTGGGCTTCAGCGGGGACCAGATGGAGCTAAAGGTATCGTCATCAGCTCCAGAAACCTGCTCCTACCCAGCAGCCTGAGTCTTTTTTAGCTTAAACTATGTCCTGGCCCTGGTATGTAGTCTCAGGGATTGAACCCAGGATCCATGTTAGGCAAAGTATGTCTTCTGAGCTGCATTCTCAGACTACCATCTGTCCCTTGATTATGGAGTCACACCAGCCATTGGATGACCAAGTGCTATCTATACACACAATGCTGATGCTACATTTGTAGTCTTCAGATTGAAGGAGATTGTGTGAGGAGTGTAAGAACTCGGATCACCTTTCCAACTTCCTCGGGATCTGTAATTATCTCAAGGAAGAGAGTTTTTAAGCCAGGTAAGGTAGTGTGCCTGTGGTTCTACCTACCTGTGAGACTGAGGCAGGAGGACTGTTTGAGCCCTACAGTTTAGGAAACAGGGAATTCTGCCAAAAAAAAAAAAGTTTTAAAAATTGTTTTGTTTTGTTTTGTTTTTGAGGTAAGGTCTCTACTATGTAAGTCTGGCTGTCCCAGAACTTTCTATGTAGAGCAGATTGGCTTTAAACTCACAGAGCTCTGCCTACCTCTGCCTCCTGAGTGTTGGAATTAAAGATGTATGTGTCACCACACGCAGTACTTTAATTTTTAAAGGAACACTTCTTGTTTCTGCATCTCTGAAAGTTCATGTATTTCCAACCACCCCTGCATTTCAGAAACTTGCTTTTTTGAGGATCTGTTTGTTCCCTGGGGCCAGGCCAAGGCAGAATATAGAAACTAATCATGCTCTGATCTAAAGGAAACTAGACAGCAGTAGAAGAAGCAAGATACAAATGCAGAAAGTCAGAACCACCCAGGAACCAGGCAGTGGAGCCTTGGGCAGCAGGTATGCTGGCTGGACCAAAGGCACGCATCCTCCATGTCCTGAAGATGGGGCTCTGAGAGGTGGTGAAGGAGACAAGGTAAACCCTATGCTGGGAGACATACTAAAGGAAAAGATCTGATCGAGAGGCATGCCTAGGATGGAGACTAGAACAGTCAGATGAGACCTGTGGGGCTCAGGGGAGATGACCGCAGCCATAGCGTGCAGGCTGCAGCGGGGCCCTGGCTTCCATGTGGGCAGCAGGGAGTGCTAGACTGAACTATGTTGGGAGGAGCAGAGGAGTGGCTGCCCGGAAGGTGGATTGGGTAGGTGGAAAAGCTGGGTTGCTGTGTCTGCTTTCAGGAAGCTGCTTGAAGGAGGATGAGAACGGAAGTGGTGGTGAGCTGGCCGTGGTCCCCACGGCTTCCTCTTTCCTTGGATCACACCCAACTGGCCTTGTTCTCACATAGCCAGGCTTGCAGCAGCCACATTGCAAGCGCTCAGTTGTTACGTGTAGATGGCTCCCACTAGACTGACCTACTTTGAAACCCCCGCTACTGACCCCTGAGCCAGTAGCATCAACATCACCCCCTCTGTTAGATATGAGGCCTCTCTTTGTCGGGAGGAGGCACTGGGAAGATCATTTATCAGGATGCCTGTGCTTTTTAATCTCTTAAACGATTTTTAGTTTGTGTATGTGAGTGCTTAGCCTGCATGTTTGCATGTGTACCACATGCATGCCTGGTGTCACAGAGGGCAGAAGAGGGCGTTGAATCCCTTGGAACTTGAGTTATAAATGGTCATTAGCCACCAAAGGTTGTGGGCGCTGGAAACTGAATGTGGGTCCTCTCCAAAAGCAACAAGTGCTCTTAATCACTGAGCCAACTTTCCAGCCCAGAATCCCAGGACCCAAGAGTCCTTAGGTGTCGGGGTCCAGCCTCCACACAGGACTGGAGTTCTCAACTGGAAGCAGGGATATCTGGAAGGCGCATAATAAACAGACACAGACTACTTTTTGGGTACAAACTGACAGGCAAGTTTTCAAGGCTTAAAGCTGCTTTCTCTCTCTCTTCTCTCTCTCTCTCTTCTCTCTCTCTCTCTCTTGCTCACTCACAGCTTGAAGCTACACACACTCTGCATTCTCTTGCACACTCTGTTTTTCTCCTGTGTGCTTTTCTTTTCTCGGCCCCCCCCCCAACTCCTACACACCTCTGCGTGTTCCCCTTTCACTCTCACACACACTCTCTCTCACACTCTCTCCACTCACTCTCTCTCTACTCACCTCATGCGCACCTCATGCACACCTCGCTCTCTCTCCACTTGCTCTCTCGCCTTTAACTTGCCCCAGTCTTTTACTGTTACTCCAAAAAGCAGGTATAAAAAAAGACATTGTGTAATCATTGCCAAATCAAATTCAAAAGAATAACCCCATTCCACAAAGAATCAAGAATTGCAACTGTTCCCCAAAGTTTCAAGCTTCCCTACTCCCAGGCCTTTGGCCAAAATAATAATAATTGCAAACTTTAACTTATTTTACTTCAGAGCTCAGAGCTCTGATGTCAGCTACTTGCATTTTCTTGTGAGGCTCCAATGATAAATGACGTGGGCAAAGCTGCCAGGCAGTGACCAGAAAGAATCAAGTTAACCCTTAACTCAGTAGTTCCAGTAGCTTCTGCTTCTGCACATTGCACACAATGACTCTCCTAAGAGTCCCAGTGTTTTGACTCAATATTATATAATTATATAGTATATAATTTTATGTATTCTATAATTTCTTATCCAGGAACCACTCTTAAATGTTGTCCAAAACTTATTTCATAACTTCAATAGCTTTTTCCTTTCTCAGGGTCCCAATGTTGGCTCTATTTCACTTTCTAATAATTTCTTCAAACTTTCTTTGCAAGTCAAACGTTAATCCGGAACCACCATTGTGCAGGTGTTACATTGTTTCCAAGATGAGAGGGCACAGAATGCACCTGGGCCATTAGGACTGTGCTGTGCTGTGCTGTGCTCCATGCCTCAATTTTTAATTGTTTAAGAATCATTACATCAGGGAACACCTAGTTTCACAGAATTCACCAGAGCAGAAGGAGAAAGAAATAGGAAAGTAAAATATAATAGAATAATTATGCACACCAGAGCCAACAGAAAAGCAGTCGCACACAAATTAAATCTATACAGCCATTGTCCAGGGCTAAGGTTAAGAGAATTGGGAGCAACTGTTTTGTTTGTTTGTTTGTTTGCTTGTTTGTTTTTTCAAAGAGCTGCCATGGGCTACTGAGAGGTCTCCATCCTGGCCTACTGCGGGTAGACCCTTATTTCAGATGGTGGGTCCCCTGGAGGAATGTGTCTCCTGCTTCTCAGGGTCCCAGACACTATTCTTTTTTACAAGGAGTTGTCACGGACTTCTGAGATGTCTCCATCCTGGCCTGCTGTGGGCAGTCCCTGTCATGGTATGCTGTCCCCATCATCTGACCAGCATTCTGAGGTTCTATGCTCATTCTAGGCTATCAGCATGGCTGAATAGAGAAGGGATTTCTTTTTTCTTTTTTTCAAGTTGCTTTTTTTTTCTTCACAGATTTTTTTTTAAATCACATCTCTGAGTGTCTTAGTTAGGGTTTTACTGCTGTGAACAGACGCCATGACCAAGGCAACTCTTTTTTTTTTTTTTTGTTTTTGTTTTTTGTTTTTTTTGAGACAGTGTTTTTCTGTATAGCCCTGGCTGTCCTGGAACTCACTTTGTAGACCAGGCTGGCCTCGAACTCAGAAATCTGCCTGCCTCTGCCTCCTGAGTGCTGGAATTAAAGGCATGTACCACCCCACCCCCACCCCCCACCCCCCAGCGACCAAGGCAACTCTTATAAGGATAACATTTAATTGGGGCAGGCTTATAGGTTCAGAGATTCAGCCCATTATCATCAAGGTGGGAGCATGGCAGCATCCAGACAGGCATGGTGCAGGAGGAGCTGAGAGTTCTACATCTTCATCTAAAGGTTGATAGCAGAATACTGTCTTCCAGGCAGCTAGGATGAGAGTCTTAAAGCCCACGCGCACAATGACACACTTCTTCCAACAAGACCACACCTCCTAAGAGTGGCACTCTCTGAGCCAAGCATATTCAAACCACCACACTGAGAACAATAAGCAATGCAGTAGGCATCTCAGTGATTCCAGGTTGAGAAGCTCTGACCCACACCTCAGCGTCAATATTCTTCTTCAGGCTGTGTGTGATGACTTCCCTCAACACTAGCTCCTATGGTCTGAGGACATGACTTGGCCAAGTCATATACCCTAACCAGATTCAATGAAGCCTCTGGAAATTTCCAGGATGCTGAGTGCAGAAGGTTGAGTTCTGGGGCCTGGGAGCACAGACGTGTAAAATGGAGGGGAGCTGGTGGCAGCACTTGGAAGCCCTGTGTCAAGCCTTGCTGCTTGAGTTTTCAGGCATGTACAGCAGCAACTGCTCTGTGTGTTTAAATAAGTCTAGGCGGGGTTCAAATCACGCGGTTTTCTCTGTATCTCTTCCTCTTCCATTGGGCTCTAAGCCTCAAGATGCTGGCGGACCTTGGAGGACTGTGGGTCCCCTGAGTCTCTGGTTTGCTGATGGGCCAGCACCTGCAGATTTAAATGTAGGAGCAGAATGCAGGGGTATTTACAGAACCGTGGCCTCTCCTGTCAAGGGATTACTGATGACTGCTCTTTAAGTATGCTCAAAGGTCACACTTCAGGTGCTTCTAGAAGTCCTCATCCTGGGATCACTTGGGGTTGCTCCAGATCATCAGCTTGGAAGAGTTCCACTCATCCCTCCACTTGTCCCTCGGTCTTCCTTTGTCCTGCCTATCCTTGGCAAACAGCTCCCTTGCCAAACTTTTCTCAAGTTATCCACTGTGGTGCTGTCATTTATTTCTCACTGGTACCCGATGCAGTAATTGGTACAGGGAATGGCCTGAAGATGGGGTTCTAGAATGGAGTTGATCACACATGTTCTGTTGGAAAGTGACAACCTGTCAATCCACAGCAAGCATCATCATCAAAGAAAGGAAAGCTCACACCAGAGGTACGGGTGCTGGGCGAGCCAGACTATCTGAGCGCCAGTGCCAGGAGCTACCTGCTACACTGATCCATCAAGTTGGACTGGCACCTCAGGCTCCCATTGTGCAATGAAGTGCTATGTGCTGAGCTTATCCAAAGGTACGAGGAAGTCTTCTTACCCACAATCCCACCCACTAGGTCTCCACCCGTGCCTTTAAAGGAACACGTTTCATCGGTGAGTGGAGGAAAAGAAAGCACAGGTTTCATTCAGAGAGGAATCGAACAACTCTCGTATGCAGCCTCCTATGGAGTGGCTGGAGAAGCCAGTGGCGGAGGGCTGGCTTTGGTGGGACTGCTGCAGGTGGAGATCCAGTGTGGGATGGAAAACCATGCCAGGAAGTTTGGTAAGATAGAGCAGGCTGAGACCTGGAGACCCAGCGTGTCCTAAGTCAGGAGTCTGGCAGGGAGCTGGGAGTCGCCTTAGCCTTGGATGTGTGCCCACTGTGTCTCCCTTACCAAACTTCCTGGCATGGTTTTATGTCCCACAGTCCAGATCTGATTTACTCATGGGTAGTGACCAATGGGTATGTCAGCTGGTCAGGGATTCGGAAAGGACAGACTCAAAGACCAATGACAAGGAGGGCAAGGCGGGGTGCGGGGGGGGGGGAAGGTCTGTAGATGGATTGTTCACAGTGTCCCACATAAATGGTTATCCAGTGGCATTTCTTGGGAAGACTCTCAGTCGTCAGGAGATGACTCCACCTGGAGACATCAGTTGGCCTCATTCTCAGATGTGCTAGTATTTGCTGTTAGGTCTGTTTATAAAGAGACCATAGTGCGAGGGAAAGGGACCGTGGTGGCATCACAACACAGATTTCTCTCTGGTTAAAGAGGTGGACATCTAGTCAGAAGCAATGAAAAAAGGGGGCTGGAGAGATGGCTTAGTGGTCTGAGCACCATTGTTCCTATGGAGGATCCAGGTTTGATTTCCAGCATACGCATAGGGGCCCAACCATCCATAACTCCAGTTCCAGGGAATTCAATCCCCTCGTATGGCCTCTGAGGGTCATACATATGGTGCACAGACATACATGCAGGCTTTCAGGTACTCATACATATAAAATAAAGTAAATGAGTCTTAAGAAAAGGAATGAAAGGATAGATTTAAGTAAATGAGGGAGATATTCTGATAAGGAGCAATCTGGAAGAGTTAGCTTAATCGTAAGGACAGTTGTTTTTATGAGGTGAAGTCATGGGAGTTGAGCCTTGAAGTGAGTCTGAAGAGTTTATGGAAGATCCCCTCGCAACTCCCTACAGAGGCATGAGAAAATGTGAAGGCTCTGAGGAGAGAAGGGGCTGGATAAGGACTAGAAGGAAGGCCTCATGGACCACAGGACCTAGAAGGCAGGCCCCCAAGGATCTCAGGGACCTTCCCATTTTGTTTTATTTTGTCTAAGAGTTTCTTGTATAAGTCAAGCCTTGAACTTGCCGAGTAGCCAAGAGCTTTGAACTTCTGATTGTCCTGCCCCAGTATAGGGATTAGAGGGCTGTACCAGTTGATTTTGTGTCAACTTGACACAAGCTAGAGTCAACAGAGAGCAAGGAACCTTAGTTGAGAAAATGCCTCCATGAGATCCGGCTGCATGGCATTTTTTTCTATTAGTGATCAGTGGGGGAGGGCCCAGCCTATTGTGGGCGGTGCCATCTCGGGACTGGTAGTCCTGGGTTCTATAAGGAAGCAGGCTGACCAAGCTAAGGACAGGAAGTTTGGGGAAGCAAGCCTATGAGCAGCATCCCTCTATGGCCTCTGCATCAGTTCCTGCCTCCAGGGTCCTGCCATGACTTTTTTCAGTGATGTGGAAGTGTAAGCCAAATAAACCCTTCCCTCCCCAACTTGTTTTTTTGGTTACAGTGCTTTGTCCCAGCAATAGAAACACCGAGACAAGGGCTATGCCACCATGCCTAGGTTCCTCTGTCTGTCTGTTTGATGGTGCTCTTACTTTGTGTCTACCTTCTTTGAGAGTCCTTTAAGCTATGTTTATATGGCTGTGGTATATTTCTGCTGCTATACAGTACCAATTATCTTAATAGTTTCACATTTTACTCGTGCGGTTTCCTTACTTCCCCATTCTTTTAAATGTTGCTGTAGGTATTCTTGGATATGTTGCTTAAAATAGATGCAAAAGAGTTTATCTTGGCTGTAGACTGTACAGTGGAGTTTGGGGTTCAGAGCAGAAGCATGGTTTCGACTTTGCCAAGATAATCAAGCTGCTTTCCAAACTCACATTCCCATTAGGATGAGAGGATGAGAGTTTCTGTTGTCTTTCATTTTGGCAAGCATGCAATATTCTCTCTTTTAAAATTGTTTATCTGGAGAATGGTGAAACATCTATTTTAGTTACACACACACACACACACACACACACACACACACTATGTATATATATTTAAAGCCAGTGTCTCAATCAGCCCAGCCCAGCCCAGCCCAGCCCATCCTGTCCTGGAACTTTCTATATATTGCTGTGATTAAAAGCAACTTGGAAAGGAGATGGCTTGCTTGTCTTACAGAGTTATTTATCATGGAGGGTAGCCAATGCAGGAACTCAAGGCAGGAATCTGGGGGCAGGAATAGAAGCAGAGGCCATGGGAATGATGCCATGATAAGCATCCTAGCGAGGTTTGACTTATTGTCTATTGAGATGGTGGTCTCATGGCGGCCAGGTTAACCATGCATTCGCTGATGTAGCTCAGGGTGACCTAGGTTTGACTCATTGTCTATTGAGATGGTGGTCTCATGGCGGCCAGGCTGACCATGCATTCGCTGATGTAGCTGAGGGTGACCTGGCTCTCTTGCCTCCACTTCTCAAATTCTGGGGTTACAAGAATCTGCCACCATGCCCAGCTTTGAAGTGGGTCTATATATTTACTTGTTTTTGAGCACAGTGAATATAGGTTGCATGAGAATGAGTTCCTGAAAGTAGGAGGAGCACAGATGGAAGAGTGAAGTAAGTAGGCTTTAAGGCCTACTCTAGTAGTTACTCAGTCCCACATGGCAAGCAGGCAAGGGAGCAAGAGCAAGGCTCCCTCCTTCCAATGTCCTTATATTGTCTCCATCAGAAGGTGTAGCCCAGGTTAAAGGTGTTTTCCACTACACCTTTAATCCCAGATGACCTTGAACTCAGAGATTTAATCTTCTGGAATCCATAGCCACTAAGCCTCAAGATCTCCATACCAAGATTCAGATCAGAAACTTCTATCTCCCAGCTTCCAGATAAGGGTCATTGGTGAGGCTTCCAATTCTGGATTGTAGTTCATTCCAAATATAGTCAAGGGGCTGGTGAGATGGCTCAGTGGGTAAGAGCACCCGACTGCTCTTCCGAAGGTCCGGAGTTCAAATCCCAGCAACCACATGGTGGCTCACAACCATCTGTAACAAGATCTGACGCCCTCTTCTGGAGTGTCTGAAGACAGCTACAGTGTACTTACATATAATAAATAAATAAATCTTTAAAAAAATATATAGTCAAGTTGACAACCAGGAATAGCCACTACACCTACTAACCCTGTAATGGGTAATGTTGACAGCACCTAGGAACCGGCCACCTCAACCAAATATTTCCCATTTTGCATTCAATTAGCCTGAATTAATTAAGCTGCTTTGGTGCAAGGTTGGAAGAACCTGGCACTCTTCTCTAGCTCAGAGCCCAGTTTGATGCTGAGACTCCACTGTGGGCATGGACTTATTATTTGTCCCCTAAAATTCCCTTTACACTTACCCTGCATGTCCTAACTGTCTGTCCCTGTGGACATTTGTGATCTGGATTCACCAAGATGACAGTCCCTCACTGGGCTCCAGATTCCTAGCTTAGGTGCTTTCCTCCACAGTCAGTTCATGTGGTTGATCAACAAACACTCTGACCTAACATGTTCTTCTGTAGGGTATTATGTCAAACACAAAGCAGAGAGCACTCCCAAGTGGGGTATGGTTATTGTCTCTTCTCGTGAGGAGGGATGACATCACATCTCATGTAACATGTAATAAGGACTCTATGGGAGGGACAAATCCAGAATACTATAATTGGCCCCTGGCCTGATAGGGAATTGAGAAAAACAGCTCATGACAGAGACATGACATCATGCTTTAAAAAAATATATTCATGGGGTGGGGCTCAGTGGTTCAGTGCCTACCCAGGATCTGTGAAGTCCTTAGTTCAATCCCTGGTACTGCCAGAAAGGGAAAAAAAAAATCAGATTCCTCATAGGGGTTACCCACTAATTTCTAGACTTCAAAAGCAGTTTTACTTAAAAAGCCCATAAACCTTGAATTCTAATCATTACATAACTACATGCTATTACCCAAGACATCACTGGTCTCGAAATCTGTCTTTCCCTCTCCATTCTGCAGATGCTAATGGCAAAACTCAGTGCATGCAGCTGCTTCAACGAGAAAGCATGAATATTCTTTTACATCCAGTTTCTCAGTCCAGGGATAGATGGTGGTAGGTCATGTTCTTTGGCCTGTTGCAGAGTTTGCCTTCTGAGAGTCTTGGTACATGAAACACATCTGTAGCTGCCTGTGTGCTCTCTGAACCCACAAGCTTGCTTTTCTAGGCACTGAGCTGTGGAGGAGTGTGGGAGAGTTAACACTATAAGGGCAAAGATACTCCTGATTAATATCTCACCTTCTGTGTGGTCCTGAGGATTGGCATTCGTGAATGCTAGGCTAGCAAGAACTGCACCGTCAGCCACACTCTCAGCCCTTCCTTGTTTCTAGTCTCTTAATACAACAATTTTGAGATGTGTCTGCCTTTCTTTCTTTCTTTCTTTCTTTCTTTCTTTCTTTCTTTCTTTCTTTCTTTCTTTCTTTTGTTTTTTAAAAGATTTATTTATTTTAATGTTTGTTTATTTATTTATTTATTATATGTAAGAACACTGTAGCTGTCTTCAGACACTCCAGAAGAGGGCATCAGATTATTTATTTATTTATTTATTTATTTATTTATTATATGTAAGTACACTGTAGCTGTCTTCAGACACTCCAGAAGAGGGCATCAGATTATTTATTTATTTATTTATTTATGTATTTATTTATTATACGTAAGTACACTGTAGCTGTCTTCAGACACTCCAGAAGAGGGCATCAGATTTCGTTATGGATGGTTGTGAGCCACCATGTGGTTGCTGGGATTTGAACTCAGGGCCTTTGGAAGAGCAGTCAGCGCTCTTACCCGCTGAGCCATCTCACCAGCCCGCCTGCTTGCTTGCTTTCTTTCTTTCTTTCTTTCTTTCTTTCTTTCTTTCTTTCTTTCTTTCTTTCCTTCCTTCCTTCCTTCCTTCCTTCCTTCCTTCCTTCCTTCCTTCGTCCTTTAGACAGGGTTTCTCTGTGTAGCCCTGGTTGTCCTGGAACTCACTCTGTAGACCATGCTGGCCTGGAAAAAGAGATCTACCTGCCTCCATCTCCTGAGTGCTGGGATTAGAGACGTATGCCATCACCATCTGGCTGTGTTGTGTTGTTTTTTAGGTTACACAAAGAAGAATGAAGCCCATCACCCACACACTAAGCCCTGATTAATAATATCCATCAACAATTATCCTTCTCTTCTCTCAACTCTTCCATTCTTTAGAGAGCCTCTTTGGGTTGCCCTTAAATAAACTTTGCACTCAAATTCTGGTCCTAGAGCTTGATTTGGGAGGAAGGGAACTGAACCAACACAAGAATGCCTTGAGAATGTGGGGAAAAACAGATTCTCTTCCTGTGAAAAATATGCCATACTCTCAAGAAACCAGGGTGGGATATGGGGAATATTTGAATATAAGGATCAGGGTTCCAGAACCATTCCACATTTCCTTTCCTCTCTTCCTCTAAATGATTATCAAGGGAGTCACAGGCATAAGTGGGAGAAAACCATAATTTTACTAATAGTTTCAAAAGCAGATTTCTGAGTTTGAGTCCATCCTGGTCTACAAAGTGAGTTCCAGGGTAGCCAGGGCTAACAGAGAAACCTTGTCTCGAAAAACCAACAAAACAAAACAAAACAAACAAAAAACTCAACAAAACAAAACAACAACAACAAAAAAACCAAAAAATCCTCCTCCTATTTAAAGCACACTTTACATAGCTGGCTCCCTTTGCTCCGGGTTCGCTGAGGTGATGTCACGGCGTCACGGTCACACCCTTGAGACATGCAAGCTGCGCCTTTCCTGTATGGTGCTTTATGATTTATAAGTACTTATTTTTTTTAAGTTTTATTTATTTTATGTATGTGAGTACATTGTAGTTCTCTTCGGACATACCAGAGAAGGGCATTGGATCCCATTGCAGACAGTTGTGAGCCACCATGTGGTTGCTGGGAATTGAACTCAGAACCTCTGGAAGTGCCAGTGCTCTTAACTGCTGAGCCATCTCTCCAGCCCAATTACTTAACTATTAACTTAAATGCTCCCTACTGCTTACTACAAAAACTCCATACTCCAGCAAAAAAAAAAAAAAAAAAAAAAAAGGGGGGTGGGGGGACTAAGTCCCTGATCACTGTTGTGAGAGTGCTCACATGCAAGATATTTTAAAGGCTGAATCTTGCTTGAGCTTATGGCCTCAAATACCCAATTCCTGGCTTCCTTCCTCATTAAAATCATGGTATTTTAACCTCGACTAGGCCACAGAAAGTCAGGGACAGGGGAAACAAAATGACCAGATTTATAGAGAAGGTTCCTGCTCTACCAATCCACTGAGGTACATGAATGAGGAGGTAAGCAAGAACACATTAATGAATGCACTATAATGTTATCTAATAATAATTAAGACCCAGTATCTTGAAATTTCACCATGAAACTGGTAGTTCCTTTTCTTGGGGGAAGGGGAAAGAAGGCAGTCCCAAATTCTAAGTTATATAATTTATTTTCATGGTAATGAAAGAAAATTGTAAAGTGTATCCGTGGTCCACAGAGCCCAACAATTCCAGATTATTTTTGGCTTATTGGTTTTCTATTGGTACACACCATGAAGAGTTCCAATCTGTCCCCACTTCCTCTCGATGTTACTTTTATTCTTCTTCCAGCAAGAAAAAGTTATCACACGCACTAAATGTGTCACAAGTAGTGGCTGCAACAAATTTCTTCCTTCCTTCCTTCCTTATTTTTTTTTTTAAAGATTTTATTTATTTTATATATATGAGTACACTGTAGCTGTATTTAGACATACCAAATGAGGGCATTGGATCCCATTTCAGATGGTTGTGAGCCACCATGTGGTTGCTGGGAATTGACCTCAGGACCTCTGGAAGAGCAGTCAGTGCTCTCAACCACTGAGCCATTTCTCCAGCCCTGAAACACATTTCTACAGCAAGACCTTGCACCTTTGCCGGGTCTGGAATATTCTGTCCTCCCATTTTCTGTTTGCTGAGATCCCCTTAGCACTGTAAGGTCTGGCCCAAATGGGACCTCTTCTTGAGATGTTCCATAAGTCCTATCAACCAGACGCGCTCATGGCCTTCCCACCGAAGAGCTCAGCAGTGCTGCTCAGCTGAACACTTTGTCCGCAGCGACCCTGTCCAGGTTGATGTTTTAATGTTTTGTTTCACCAAAGCGCGATCTTCTAAGGCCAAGAAAACGGAACTTATTTTTGTGAAGATGACAAAAGCCAGGGCCGGGGGCCTAGAGCTGACCCCTAAGTCGCGTGACAGAAACCACTGAACAGTCAAGGCGCTGCCTGGGCAGAGACAACTAACCTAGGTCCCAGGCAGGTGCTGTTTCTTTAGACCCGAAGCGGAGAAAAGACAGAAACCGCTTCCTCCCGGATCCTGGAGGCGGCGCTGAGTACTTCCGCCTTAGGAAAAAAAAAAATGTCATCACGGGCCGAGCTTCCGGCTCCACTCGGGAGCCCGCAAGACCTTTTATCCTAGTTGGCCTTCGTCCGCGCACCCCACCCGGCCGCTCCCTCGGGCTTCTCCACACCCCGGGGCGCGGTTTGCACGTCTCGAGGGTGTGACCGTGACGCCGTGACGTCACCTCAGCGAACCCGGTCCTGAAAGGTTTTGGCGCTCGGTAGGAACTGGGAGTCAAGTTCCCGGAGGCGGGACTAACATATGACTGATGTCCACACGCTCCAGTTGCCGTTCTCATGCTTTCTCAAACCAACCAATGAATGCAAAGCAGAGAGGGCAACGCCCCTCCCTCAGCTTCTAGAGGAAGCGCCGCTCCTTCGGTTTAGCACTCAGTGGCCGCCATGCTTGGTGTGGCTCCTCGTTCTGCGGCAGTTTGCTCTGTTTTGGCTTTCAGACGCCCTCAGTGAACTCCTCCACGAGCACTTCTGCTCTCTAACTATCGACTTCCACTCTTTCCGGCTTCCTTCTCGCTTGCCTCTTGTCCGGCCACACTCAAGATGGCGGCCGGGGGGCGGCGAGCCGCGGCCAGGCTTCCCCGGCGTGGTGACGTCAGCGCGCTGCGTGTCGGCAGGTGGAGGGAGAAGGGAAAGTTTGGCCCGTGCTTGGGGTTCGGGTGGAGGGCGGGACGGAGGGGCAGGGCTGGGTAGAAGCTTGTTTCGCGGTGCCGCGGAGGTTAAGGCCGGCTCGTGGGCTGGGCCGGGGACTGCGGGACGCGGAGCCGCGGGAGGCGAGGTCGGTCGCAGCCGCGCGTCTCCGCCTCGGGGCCGCGCTTGACCCGCGCGCCCCGGCGTTGTGCGCCCCAAGGCTGGGCCAAGCGGCGGGTTGGGGGCGGCGGCTGGGCGTGGGGAGGCGCGCGGCGAGGTGACCTGAGAGCCCGGAGCGTGAGGAGCACGGAGCCAGGCGCTGCAGCCGTCATGTCCGAGGACTCGAGCGCCCTGCCCTGGTCCATCAACAGGGACGACTACGAGCTGCAGGAGGTGATAGGTGAGAGCCGAGGGGCGACGCGCCGGGGTTCTGGGCCCGAGCCTTGCTGGGCACTGGTGCGAGCCGTGCGCCTAGGGTGGGGCTCCCTTCGGAGGGAGAAGCGTACCTGAGACAGATGCGTCCTGTGCAGAAGAGCCATGTGGATGGGCGGCAGGCCTGGCTCAGGGGGCACTAGGGTCCGTGGGCAGAGCCGCGTGGCTCTGGGATTGTGGGGTCTGTGCACTTGAGTCCATCCCTGCATCCACGCGACGATGCACTATTTCGCAGGTGTGAGGCTGAGGGCAGCTCCAGGTACCGGTGCTGAGCAGGTTAGACCCGCCTCTAGCTCTTTACAACTGACTTCTCAGATCCCGGAGGCAGACGTCAACTACATAGAAAGAATGGGAAAAGCGGTAACAGGTCTCAGTAGGTGGCCGGAAGGAACCGGGCAAGATGTTATAAGGAGTGGTTTGAACAAGTTACGTGATTTCAAGGAAAAGTTGAGCCCTCAAAGCGAGTCGGAGGAAGATCGCCTTTCCCCCTCCATTGAGGAATAAGAAAATACTTAGACTCTGAGGAGAGAGAGAGTGCTTGATAAGTTGAGGGACCAGAAAGAGGGCACACATTAGTCTCAGGGACCTTTAAAGCTATGGTAAAGATTTGGAGTTTCAAGTTGTCCTTGGAGGGCTTCAACTAGGGACCATGGCTCGCTCCATAAATCTGGCTATTATGTGTGAAGTGGCCCTGAATAAGATCCGAGAATACCAGTTGGTCGACAGCAAGCATGGATTGTTACTCTCAGAGGTGCAGCGTGCTTGAGGAGGTTAAGCGGCTAGGGATGAGGGAGAGTTTGTAGCCCAGCAGTAATGCAGTGGCCATAGAAATCGAAGGGAAATGGGTTTAGCAAAACAAAGGCTTAATCAGCAGACCACTGTTTGTTGGAAGAAGTCTGTCTACACTGATAGCATTCTACCTTAAAATTAGCTTTACAATAGAGACCTGCCAAAAATCCCAGAGCTTCCTTAAAGGTGCCAGTGTTTATTTCTCGGTGTTAAGGAGAGCAAAAACAAAAAGCCACCAAATTTCGTTGTAGGTCTCTGTGTGGCTCTGTGTAGGTTTATGTGCTCGTGTAAAGGCTAGCTTTTCACGTTCTTTTTTTGTTTGTTTCTTAGCTTTTTTTGGGGGGGGGGTGGAGGGGGAGGAGAAGGATAGGGTTTCTCTGTGTAGCCCTGGCTGTCCTGGAACTCACTTTGTAGACCAAGCTGGCCTTGAACTCAGAAATCCGCCTGCCTCTGCCTCCCAAATGCTGGAATCAAAGGCGTGCGGTGCGCCACCACACCCGGCTTTCCCTTGCTTTTTGATGAGTCTCTTTAGTTGATCCGGAACTTACCTTTTGACTAGATTCCTAAGACGCCTGAGTCCTCCTGTCTCTGCCTGGAAGCACTTGGATTTCAGGCTCTTTCTAGGATCCCTGGGCCTCCCACTTCACATGGGGGCTGGGGATCCAAACTCAGGTTGCTAGTGTTCACTCAGCACACATTCTACACTGAGCTATCTCCCCAGCCCCCTCCTCCCCCCCCCCCCCGTTTTTTTTTTTTTTTTTAAAGGCAGGTCTCTGGTTGCTCAACTTGGCATCAGATTTGCTGTGTAGGTAAGATGGTTGCCATTTCTCTACATTTCAGCTTTATGCTTTCTCTGCCAAGCCTGATGACCTGAGTTCCATTCCTGGGACACTAGCGGAAGAAGGAGAAGCTTATATCCCCCCCAACCCCCAAGTGCAATGAAACATAAAAGATGCTTCATCTTTAAGTCACTTCATAGGTCTGTCCTTGCTGCATATTGGGTCTTTGACTGGTTGAACTAGGCATGTCTCTGTTTTTGTAAAGACGCTCTTGATTGGTTGTTTCTTGGGAACTTACTTTCATAATGAAGAGAGAGTTTAAATGGGAGACTCCAGAGTGATGTCAGAAAAATAAAGAAAGGGGATTCTGTTATTCTGGAAGAGTAACATTGTTCTTCCCTTCTGGTGGGGTGTGCATCCCTTCTGGTTGTCTACAGCTAGAGGACTGGTTATAGTTATCATCCCTGATGCTTCTGCTCTTCAGCTACAAACTCTGAGAGCTGCAAGGGCTGTGGAGATGGAGTGACACTAAGTTTGCCCAATGATAACTATAGAACAGGATGTCTTAGTGGGCAGTACAGAGGGAGTCTGGTAGTTCTGAGAGTAGATTCACACCCCACTCATAGAGTGGTCCATGGTTCGTCACAGGTTAAGAATGCCAGTGTGATTGGGTCACCTTTTACAAAACAACCTGCCAGCTGGAGAGATGGCTTAGAAGTTAAGAGCATTTACTACTCTTTTAGAGGACCTGAGTTTGGTTCCTAGCACCAATATCAGGGGCCTCACAGCCGTCTGCAATAGAAACTCGGGGAGATCAGATTGTTTTTGGCCTCAGGCACCTGCACATACATGACATTTGAATATAGATATGCACATATACACAGGAATGAAAAATAAAAATAATTTTTTTACCATGAATTCCAGTCATAACGTGATTTTTTCTTTTAGTATGTTTACCGTGTAACCATCATACCATCCAGCTTTAGATTATTCCTGTCATCCCAGTGGGACGCGCTTGTGTTTCCTGCTCCCAGTCCCAGGCAACCACACATTTATTTTTGCCTATTGGTTGTCTTTTCTGGACATTTTACTTAAATAGGATCCTATAATAATGTGACCTTTGGTGTTTGGCTTCTGTCACATAGCACACTATTTTTAAGAGTTTGTGAATGTATAATTTATACCCCATAAAATAACCTGATTAAAGTGTACAGTTCAGTAATATCTTAGTAAATTTACAGAGTTGTTCAGTCATCACCACAATCCAGTTTTAGAACATTTCTCTCATTCCAAAACGATGCCTCATGTCCATTTGCAATAAGGAGTAACCCCTGTTCCACCCCAGCCCAGGCAGCTAAAACCTTACCTTCTGTCTGTATAGATTTTCCCTCTGGACATTTCATATAGGAGTAATCATATAATGGATACTCCTTGGTATTTGTCATCTCTTACTCTGCATACTTGCTGAGGTTCAGCCATGTCCCATAGCATGCAGTAACAGTTACTCATAGTTCCTTGGACTTGGACGGCAGTTGATGGGAATTGGGTTGTTTCTCTTCCTTGGCTTTTCGGGATAAACTGCTTGTATTCATGTCAAGTCTTATTGGACAATGCTTTATTTTCCTTGTAGAAACCCAGGAGTAGAATTGCAAGGTCGCAACAGTAAGTTCTACTTCTCTCGGTAAACCACCAACATGTTCGTTCTCTCAGAGTGCTTGCACCATTTTACAGTCATCTGCTTTGTGTGAGAACTACCATTTCTCTACAACTTAGCCGCCTGCAGTTTGTCTTCTTTTGTTTCTTTTGTATGTGTGACTGTATCGTATGTTCAGGGGCGCACCAAGGCCTCACACATGGTAAACGTGTGCTTTGCTGCTGAAGTCCATGGCTAGCCCTGTCTCTGGTTACCGCTCTTGTAGTGAATTGGTCCATCTCTCTGAGGACTAATGATGGTGAAGATGGTTCTGCGTGCTTGCTTAGACGTTCACACACTCACCTTGACCTCTCTTGCTTGGGTAGTACTTTGGTACCTTTTAGAGGAAAGGCTCCCCTCTGGAGCACAGGCCGGTCTCAATTGGTGGCAGGTCCCCCCCCCCCTTCCTCCCACTGCCCCTCCCTTTCCATTTTTCATTTTCATTTTCCTTTCCCTTTCTTTTTTCCTCCCCTGATACAAAATACCATATAGCGGGCTGGTGAGTTGGCTCAGTGGGTAAGAGCACCCGACTACTCTTCCGAAGGTCTGAAGTTCAAATCCCAGCAACCACATGGTGGCTCACAACCATCTGTAACAAGATCTGACGCCCTCTTCTGGAGTGTCTGAAGACAGCTACAGTGTACTTACATATAATAAATAAATCTTAAAAAAAAAACAAAACAAAGAAAAAACAAAAAAAACCCATATAGCTCTGGCTGTCCTGGAACTCCCTATATAGGCCAGGCTGCCTTCGAATTCACAGAGATCTTCTTGCCTCTGTTTCCCAAGTGTTGGGATTAAAGGTATGCTAACATGCCTGGCTCTAGAAATTTTGATTAATTTTTTATTATTATTAATTTATTTTGAGATAGGGTCTAGCTATATAGTTCTTACTGGTCTGGAACTTGCCTAGGTAGATCAGGCTGTCCTGGAACTTGAGGCGATCCTCCTGCCTCTGCCTCCACCTCTGCCTCCAGACGTTGGGATTATAGGCCTCAGCCTGGCTAAAAATTTTACATTTTAAGGAAGTTTCTTTTTATATTGATTTTGCTTTTGCTGTAGATATATCTAAGACATCTGTACTAACCCAATATCATAGAGATGTTTTGATAATTTCTTTAAGTATTGTAAGTGTAGCTGTGATATCTAAGTCTCTGATACATTTCGAGATTTTTTTTTTGGTATGGTGAGAGATAAAGTAAACTGCCTTCTTTTGTACCCAAAGATATTGAGATGTAGAAGATGAAAGAACAGCTTTTGGGAATTCTCTCTCTCTCTCTCTCTCTCTCTCTCTCTCTCTCTCGTTGGTTCTGGGGATCAGGTTCAGGTCAGTAGGTACCTTTACCTGTGGGCCCTCTCATTGTCCCCTTGTTCTTCTTTATGGTAAAACAAGGTACCTGCCCTGGGACCATGGTAAACATATATGTTGGAGCTCAGAAGGCTTCCTTTAAAAATTTTTACCATCTTAAAGATGTTTTGGCAAGCCTTAAAGTCTCCTATGTGATTATTGTAAAAGGTGTTAATATCCTCACAGTTAATCATTTTAGTAACTTTGAGCTTGTTTCTCGTCTAGTTTTGCATGAGAAAATTTCAGTATATTATGGCTGGAGAGATGGTTTAGTAGTTTATAGCACTTGCTATTATTCCAGAGGATCCAGGTTCAATTCCCATGTTTGGTAGCTCACAGCTGCCTGTAAGTCCAGCTACAGGGGATTTGACACCTTATTCTGGCCTCTCAGTGTGTGTGCACACACATAAAAATAGAATGTTTAAAAAAGGAATTTCAGCATGGTTATGCACGCTGTATTTGATATGTGTGGAAGCAGTTTTAAAAATAAGGAATTTGTGATCAAATTGACTAACCTTGTCTTTACTACTTAATAGGTTTGTGATTGTGGGCCCATTTTCTGTAGCCAGTTTTAATATGGTGTTCTGATGCCAATAGTACCTGTCATGGGGACAGTTTGGATTGAGAGTGCTGCTTGTTTCTGCATACTGTTCAGCATGTGTTAAATACTTCCTAATGTCGTTGTTATTGTCTGTTTCCTTTGTCTTCCTTCTTTTTGTCGTTTTTTTTTTTTTTTTCCTTTCCTTTCTTTCCCTTTCCCTTTTTTTTGGACAGGGTCTTGAAATAGCCCTGATTGACCTGGAACTTACTATGTAGACCAGGCTAGCCTCAAACTCACAGAGAACCATCTTCCTCTTTGCCTCCTCAAAGGCTTGTACCACCATGCCTGACCCCTTTGTCTTACATTTCTCAGATTCTGATATTATGAACCATGAAATTCTATGTGATTTCAGCTCTTTAAAAAAAAATTATTTGTGTGTGGGAGGGGGCTTGGTGATCTACGTACATCTATATAAGTAGTTGTCTGCATCCCTTGTGTGGTGGACAGAGGTGGACGTTGGGTGTTTCCTATGCCTCCCCACTTTGTCTTGTCTCTGCACCTCTACCCTCCACCCTGTGCTGGGGTTACAGTCACACGCCCCAGCTTTTGCACAGGGTTTGTGTCTGAACTCAGTTTTCATGTTTGCACATTAGCCACTTTCCCCACTGAGCTATTATTTCTCCAGTCCCATGTTGGAATCGGAATCTTGTAATAAACATTTGAATCTGCTTATCAGCTTGTTGCTACATCTTTGCATGTCCCCTCTCCACTATTTCAGGTTTCATTCAGGTTTTGGTGGATTGGATGTTTATGCTAGCTAGTCAGGGTAATACACCTGTATAAGGCTCTGCACCATGCGTGACGTCAACACTGCACTATGGTGACAGACAAAAACCAGCCTGGCAGAAACCACCTTGGCTAGGAAGGACTGTGCCGTGTGGCATTTACTGCCATAGCCGAGTCTTAGTAATAACTGCTTACTTCAGATCAGGTTTAAAACTGGAAAGCTTTAGACTAGTTTTAAGACTTCACCCAGCTTTGACAAAGGCAACGCTCTAGCTTTATCATTTACTTTCTCTCCTTACCATTTTAATGTTTATGAGTTTTTCACTAGCTGCACATTTGAATCTTTAAAATTGTGGTTTCCAAATGCAGATTCTGGAGTGTTCCTTCAGACTTGTGAAAACCCTGATATTCTGTGTGTAGTGATATGTTTTCTGCTTAGTTGGGTGGGAGAGCCATCATTAGATCCTCAACTTGTTAAACCAGACACTGCACTGGTCTCCATGTGACATAAAACACATAGCTATGGTTTAGTACTGAGCTTTCCCTCCCCTGCATGGAAGCCTGAGGTCCAGACCTCACATCGTTACAGTCTAGCTTTCATAGTTAAGTGGTGTTCCTCTCACCTCTGGTTTCACACTTACATCTAGTCCAGAAGAGTGTAGCAGAAGGACAAAGCCTTGACAGACAGATGAGTCAGCACCTTTCAAAGATCCTTTCTTCTTGGGTACCTTAATTGGTGACTTTCTTTATTGGCTTAAACTGTGTAAGTTGGTCATTGCAAAGGAGACTGGGGAATGAAGCTTTCTAGTAGGTAGTACACTATTACTTCAATAAAATAGCAGAAAGTTGTGAATAAAGCTAGTGTGTTGTTTTTGTCAAAATTAGGTGAGTAAGGGCTGCAAAGATGGCTCAGCAGGAAGAGCACTGACTGCTCTTCCAGAGGTCCTGAGTTCAATTCCCAACAACAACATGGTGGTGGCTCACAACCATCTGTAATGGGATCCAGTGCCCTCTGATATGTCTGAAGACAGCTACAGTGTACTACTCATATACATAAATAGTTCTTTAAAAAAAAAAAAGCTGGGTGGTGGTGGTGCTCGCCTTTAATCCCAGCACTTGGGAGGCAGAGGCAGGTGGAGAAACCCTGTCTTGAAAACTGCCCCCCCCCCCCCCCCAGTTAATTACCTACCAGTACCAGTTAAGGGCATAGTATTGGAATATAGTTTCAGTCTCTGAAATCCTGCTTTCCCTTGCACTAACTGGTTGACCTACATCTTCTTAAAAATATTTATTATTATTCTGTGTATATGTGTTTTGTCTGTGTGTAGGTCTGTGCACCATGTGTGCCTGGTGACTGAGGATGCTTTAAGTGTGTCAGCTCCTTTGGAACTGGAGTTACGGATGGTTGTGTGCCCTTAACCTGAGGCATCTCTCTAGCCCAGGACCCAAGGCCTAACTTTGCTTGTACTGCTTTGTTAGCATTATTTGTGGCACCAATGAGAGCTGAGTGATGGGATTATTGTAATGATCAGATGGGAAGCAAAAGGTATTTATGAGAAGTTCAACATAGTGAGAGCTCAGTTACCATCAGTGTGCATGATGATGGCAGTGAAGCAAGACCATAGAGACCCGGCACCTCGATGCTCTCCTAACCCAGCAGTTTCTTCCTGAAGAATAGCCCATGATTTGATTAATATGTTCAAGTCTTTATTGTACACCTGTTATATACCAGGTACTGGAGGGAAAGCAAATGCAGAAATCCTTCCTCTCCTGAAGTTAATGCCCCTGCTATGATGAAAAGGGAAAGGATTATAGGTTGCTAGAGATAAAAGTGAGAGTGCTTATGTAAATAGGTCAGAGAAATCGTCACCTTGGGGAAGCCTCACCTTGGGAAAGCCCTACCTAGAAGTTGACATCTGAGGAAAGACCTGAAGGGCATGAAGCAGTAATTGGTATGTTTGTTGTAGAAAGTTTGTTTCAAGCAGGAACTGAGCAGGACTGTGAGAATCTTGCCAGTGTGAGAGAAGAGGTAGGGGTGGCAAGAGCAGAGTGTGGAGTAAGGTAACACCGGGTGAAGAGATTCTAAAGATAGTGTGGAGATAGAAGGCCATCAGAGTCTAAGTCATGGCAGGGACTGATGCTGTGTATTTGTGTATACGTGCGTATG
Source organism: Mus musculus (assembly GCF_000001635.26). Taxonomy (NCBI): domain Eukaryota; kingdom Metazoa; phylum Chordata; class Mammalia; order Rodentia; family Muridae; genus Mus; species Mus musculus. The sequence continues at coordinate 119,313,869 of NC_000075.6, read as the reverse complement.
GCCTCATGTGGGCATGGAGGTCAGCTTGTAAGCTAGTTCTCTTCTTCCACTGCGGTGGTTTGAGTGAGAATGGCCCCATTGGCTCATATGTTTGAATACTTGGTCCCCAGTTGGTGGAACTGTTTGGGATGGATTAGGCATGGCCTTGCAGAGTCAGACGGGTGTCACTGGATTGGGGGTCAAAAGACTCCTGAGATTCCCAGCTTGCTCTCTGCCTCTTGGCAGAGAATCAGGATGTGAGCTCCCAGCTGTTCCTTCCTTCTGACATCATGGACTCTGCCTTGTTGTTTGATAACATTTAGGTTTGCTGTTTCATTGTTCGTTCATTCACAGTTAGTGGAACTTGTGGGTTCAGGAAATTAGAACTAAGCTAAAACCATCCCATTGTTTTTATAGTAGTCCTATTATCTGTGTTTTGTATTCTGAGTTTTTAGTTACCTGAAGTTTTTAAATGGGAAATTCCAGAGTAGCACCGTGATATTGGCTGCATTGTTCTCTCTGCACGCTGTGGTTGTCCAGTGTGTTAGTGCTGTCTGTGAGGAGGGCTCAGTGCCCAGTGCTCACTTGCCTTCTCTGTCAGAGGTATTCCCTGACTAAACCATGTGCTATTGTACTCACTCGTGTTCAGCGAGCCCTTAGTGATGGGCCCATGCGGAGCCGGTGGTGCTGGCAGGTCTCATCCATGACAGGGTTTCCCGGTGGTGCTGGCAGGTCTCATCCACGACAGGGTTTCCCGGTGGTGCTGGCAGGTCTCATCCATGACAGGGTTTCCCGGTGGTGCTGGCAGGTCTCATCCACGACAGGGTTTCCCGGTGGTGCTGGCAGGTCTCATCCACGACAGGGTTTCCCGGACAATAGCACAGAAGCTGCATTTGCAGCGCTAGCTTTTTTTTTTTTTTTTTTTAAAGATTCGTTTATTTATTTATTTACTTATTTACTATATGTAAGTACACTGTAACTGTCTTCAGACACTCCAGAAGAGGGAGTCAGATCTTGTTATGGATGGTTGTGAGCCACCATGTGGTTGCTGGGATTTGAACTCAGGACCTTCGGAAGGGCAGTCAGTGTTTTTAACTACTGAGCCATTTCTCCAGCCTCATCTGTCATGTTCTTAAATTTGTGAGTTGACTTGTAATTAAAGAACAATTAACAAAATTATCAAATTTCTTTTTCTACCACATTTTTTTCAAACCCAGAAATCTACAATTATTTTCATTTCAATATAATAGAAATGCTTTTTTAATGAATAAAAACATACATCATATAAGTTGCAAAAAAAATGCCATATTTCCTCATTAAAAACTATAGACAACAGCACCCACGAGGCAGAGGCAGGTGGATCTCCAGGAGTTCTAGGTCAGCCTGGCCTACAGAGTGAGTTCTAGGACAGCCAGGGCTACACAGAGAAACCAAACCCTGTCTCAAGAAACCAAAAGACCCCCAAACCACTAAAACCTATAGACAGAAAATCATCATCATTATTGTTTAATTTATTTATTTGATTTTTTTTGAGTCAGGGTTTCTCTGTGTAGCTTTGGTTATCCTGGGATTCGCTCTGTAGAACAGGTTGTTCTGGAACTCACAGAGATCTGCCTGCCTCTGGCTTCCAAGTGCTGGGATCAGAGAGACCAAAGGCAGGCACCACTATGTCCAGCTTATTGTTTTTTAATTATGATTTTCTGTGAGGCTGGCTGTCACTATGTAGCCTTAGCTAGCTTGGAGCTCCGCATGTAGACTACGCTGGCCTGGAACCCAGAGATTCCTGCTCCTGCCTCTCCAGTGCTAGGATTAAAGGCGTGGGCTAGTGCACAGGGCTCTGACATGATTGCTCATGTTTATTTGTAGAAAATGTTAACTGCGTATCCTTTTATTTAGCATTTTGCTCAATATTTTTTTCCTGATATTTGGGATTTTGTTTTGTTGTTGAGATGGGGTTTTACTTTGTAACCTTGGCTAACCTTGAACTCCCTGAGGCTGGGCTGGCTTGGAACTCAGGATCTTCTTCTCTCATCCCAATGAACACTTGGGACTGTAGACCTGTGATGCCGTGATCACTGGGATAGCTACCCTAAACCATGGCGATTAAACTGCTCGGAGCTTTTAGTTCATTAATGGCCAGACCAAGAGCGGGCTTGGGCTTCTGAATAGTCTCTTGTGACCAAGCTTGGATGCAGCATTGTAAAAGGCAAAAACGACAACATAATTTGAATTAAAGTTAATTTAGGGTAAAAGTAACATTGACATGTTTATTCCTGTCAGAGCATAATTATTTTAGCTATAACATAACAATTTTTTTACTTACACCTTTTTCAATTACTTCACTTAATTATTTTGGTTAATGTATCTGGAACATGGTCAAGGACATGTCACTCTCAGTGTATTCCAGGCAGATGTAACTGCTGGGGAGGTTATGGAGGGCCGAGAACTGTCTCAGCAAACACACAGTGTAGTGAGACCAGGATGGCGGTATCTGTCATTTCAGTCCCACTGTGCTTGCCCCATCTTAGGTTGTCCTGTACTTCTCCTGGGATGCTGCCGCTGCTTTTGGAGGACTGAAGAAACGGTTCTGTGGTTAAGAGCATTGCCTGTTCTTCTAGAGGACATGGGTTTCATTCTTAACACCCATATGACAGTTTACAACCATCTGTAACTCTAGTCCCCACGCCCTGCTCTGCACTCTGAGAGCACCAAGTACACACATGGTGCACACATACACACACATGCAGGCAAAACATCCACATACATAAAATAATAGCAACATTTAAAAAGTCTCTCTTTGTGTGGGATGTGTATGCATGTGTAGCACACATGTGAAGGGCAGGTGTAGATGTAGGTGACTTTTTCAGTTGCTCTGCACCTGTATTTTTTTTTTTTTTAAAGATTTATTTATTGATTATATGTAAGTACACTGTAGCTGTCTTCAGACACTCCAGAAGAGGGAGTCAGATCTCATTACGGATGGTTGTGAGCCACCATGTGGTTGCTGGGATTTGAACTCTGGACCTTCGGAAGAGCAGTCGGGTGCTCTTACCCACTGAGCCATCTCACCAGCCCCCTGCACCTGTATTTTGAGACCCAGTCACTTACTGAACCTGGGGCTCGCTGATCACAGATCCTCCCCTCTCTGTTTTCCCAGCACTAGGACTACAGCATGTGCTCTCAGGCTCAGCTTTTACATGAGTTATGGCTTTCTGAACTCTGGGTATCATGTTTTTGTGGCCAGCACTTTATGGATGGACCTGTCTCCCCAACAACCCATTTTACAGGTGGATTCTGAATCTTATTAAAGGTAAACTCTTGTGAAAGTAAATGCTTGTTACAAGGGAGTCTAGGCCTAGGTAGCTTCCCCCAGAGTAGTGGGAACATTGTGAGTTTTGTGTCCAGCAGTCCACTGAGGGCTGCTCTCATCACTACAGTTACTCTGCAGTACGTAAAGCATTCTCCTTCCCATTCACTTGCCAACAGTTTCCTGAAATTGCTTTAGAGGAAGATAAGATAATAGAGAAGGAGGGAGGAAATCTAATGACACTTTCCCTGTAGTGTTTAATGTGTTTCCATCTGGGGCTCACTACACAAGAGGACGTTTACTGTATGGTCATACTAGTGACTAAGTGTTGGGAGTGGAGCCCCTGTCATTTCAGTGAGTATGTAAAGGTTGGAGAGCTGGTAGGGATAATTTGCCCTTCTGTGTTTTGGTAAAGATTCAAGTACTTTGGAACTTTATTAAGCTCACCGTAGCCCAAATAATGCTTGACACACACACATGTGTTTGAACAGATTAAATGACTAAAATTATGTAGTGAATAAAATCAGTGAATAATAGCAATCATTAATTGAGCAGTTCTCTGCCAGGCACATGGCTGTGAAGTGGAAATTTATTCTATCCCTAGTAATGGAGCTGCAGTGTGAATTTGAGTCTGTTTTGTGGTACTGCTGGAAAATAGGCGAGTTTTGAGGACATCACATGGGTCATCTGTAGAAAGAAAGACTGAAGGGAAGACATGATATGCATGAAGGTGGTGTGGGAATGAATTACATTCAGGCTATGGAAATGAGAGAATATGTTCTGTTACCAAGTGCTTACCAAGTGCTTACCAAGTGCTTACCAAGTGCAGGATCAGTGGATGCAGTAATTGAGAGGCTTAAGGAATGACTTGCAAATGCGCGTCATATCTGACAGAGGGAGCACCTAGGTAAGATTTAAAAATAATCCATGTCAGTCAGGAGGGCAAGTGATGGGCCAGAGATGGGAGGAGGGAAGAGTGTGCTGGTGGGTGAAGAGTGTCACGGACTTTGTGACCCCTGGGAAAAGACCATAGATTCAGTCCAGTTATTGTGTTCTGGGATCCCTGGGCCTATCCAGACCCTTGGCTCTGAGCCTGGGATCTCCTAGGCATCTCACTGGGGGCTTCTAAATGTTATGGAGTTTGTAACTCCTGGGAAAACACCATAGACTCAATCCAGTTATAATTCAAAGGTTTATTGATTAGCTGCTAGCAGGATGAACAATCTCTGAGCCAAAGTTGATATTGCCATGTGGGAGGGTTATGGGGATGGACTTTTAAAGGTGAAAACCACGCAGAGATCTTCACATCTGTACAAGCAAGCAGAAAATTGTTCTGCTCTGCCAAGTTAAGTGGTTAAGGCAACTCAAACTAATCTTTGGCAATCTGCTTAAGCAAATTTCAGAAGCAAAAAAGCAGTCATATAACAAGTAGATTGTCATGGCTGTACATTTTTGGGTGGGGTCACTGAGTCAGGATTACTGGGAAACATTTTCCAGGGACTGGAGTCAGAGACAGATGGCTGGTGGGTACCAAGATGGATGCCCAGCACAAATGGAGCTTCTTCAGCCATAGCAAAGAGAATGTGAATGACATTAAATTTGCAATTTAGTTTCCACAACCTTAAAGGGTCAATACGTGCCTCAAACCTTCTTTTTGGGAGTTGGCTCGGAGAAGGGAGACCAAGCAACAAAAGGGTTAAAGATCATCCGTTCAGTTTCTTCATCATGCCTCAGTTGCCGTTGTTTTTGAAGCATTGCTCCATTTTCTTTTCAAAATTATTGGATTAGGAGGTAAAGGTTGTAGTATCCGAAGAAAAGTAGGAAAAAGTTACTTTTTTTTTTGAGACAGGGTCTCTCTCTATGTCATCTTGGCTGTTCTGGACCTGGCTTTGTAGATCTGCTGGTCTCACAGAGATTCTCCTGCCTTTGGCTCCTGAGTGTTAGGATTAAAGGTGTGTGCCGTTATACCTGGGTAAAAGGAACCCACACACCCCCCCCCCCCCCCCCCGACAGGGTTTCTCTGTGTAGCCCTGGCTGTCCTGGAACTTACACCAGGCTGGCTTCAAACTCAGAAATCCGCCTGCCTCTGCCTCTGCCTCCCAAGTGCTGGGATTAAAGGCATAGGCCACCACTGCCTGGCTAAAAGTTACCATTTTAAAATGTACACTTGAGGGCTGGAGAGATGGCTCAGCCGTTAAGAGCACTTACTACCCTTCCTAAAGTCCTGAGTTCAAATCCCAGCAACCACATGGTGGCTCACAACCATCTATAATGAGATGTGACGCCCTCTTCTGGTGCATCTGAAGACAGCTACAGTGTACTTACATATAATAAATGAATAATCTTTAAAAAAATGTACACTTGATGAAAAGTTTTTGCATTTAGGGTGTTTAATAATCATGAAGAGAAAGAATAAACCCAGCTTATGATGCAGTTGCTTCCACTCATCCTCTCAGCTCCTGGCAGCCACTGTTTTCTCTCAATTTGCATGTTCTGAACATCTTACATAAAGGAAAGCTGCTAATATGGGTTTTCCATGCAGGGCTTCACTAAGTTAGCCTGGTTTTTGTTTTTGTTTTTGTTTTTGTTTTTGTTTTAGGTTTACCCTGTTTTAGCATGTGCCAGTATACATTTCTTGGCTCATTGCTATATCATAAATAGCTATATCACACACATATATATGTTTTATATATATAATATTTATATACATATATGTGTGTGTATATACATATATATGTATGTGTATATACATATATATATATATATATATATATATTTATATATATTCATATTCCAGCCTTTGCTTCCATTGTCTTGTCTAATGGAACTCCTGCTTTCCTCTTTCACTGCATGGATCCTTTTAATTGCATTGAGCCGTCCAGATAATTCAAAACAATCTTTATCTCTAGATTACTTCCTTCCTTCTGTTCTTCCATCCATCCGTCTGCCCTTCCTTCCTTCCTCCCTTCCTTCTTTGTCCGTTTATTGTTGACCGAGTCTCACGCAGCAGGCCGACCTGGAGCTGACTGTGGTTGGGCCTGGCCTAAGACTCAGTCTTTTGCTTGTGCTGCTTGAGTGCTGACATAGTTGTGCACCTCCATGCTTGGCTTCAGAGCTTTAATTTGGCAATATCTAGCAAGTATTTTTAATAATATTTTTTATACGTAGATAGATGTTTTCCCTGCATGTATGCTTATGGGAGGGCAGAAGAGGGCTTTGAATTCCTTGGAATTGGAGTTAGAGGTGATTGTATACTACTTAGTGGGTGCTGGGAACTAGCTAGTGCTCTTAACCACTGAGCCATCTCTCCAGCCCTAAAATGGATGATGATGATAATGGTGATATAGGGTGATAATGCTTGTAGGTTTTGGAGACTAGAACATTTATGACTTGGGAGTGAGCAGGGTCGTTACTTTATATATTACATGGGATGTAGATCCCTTGTTGTTACTGCTACCTTGGGCTTTTTCCTCAGACCGTTTTCTTGTTGTTCAGGTGAACTGTTGGTCTTGACTCAGAGTTCACAGATTCTCTCCTCATTTGTCCGTCATTGAGCTCCCAGCAAATACTCTTCCTCAGTCACTATCTGTCTCAGCTGTAGTTCCATTTGGTACTTCAACTTTTGGGTGCACATTTCTTTTCTTTCTTTTTTTTTTTTTTAAGATTTTTTTACTTATTTTTTATGTATGAGTACACTGTAGCTGTCTTCAGACACACCAGAACAGGGCATCAGATCCCATTACTGGTGGTTGTGAGCCACCATGTGGCTGCTGGGAATTGAACTCAGGACCTCTTGAAGAGCAGTCTCTCACTCTCCAGCCCTTGGGTGCACATTACATTTTTCTCTTTTCTTCACATCAAGAGAAAAGATATCTTTGGTGTGTTAAACACACCTCTGTAGATAATCAGCAGTGTAACCAGTTTAGCCACTGCCGCCAGTCACATTCAGACAAGCAAAATTATCTGGGGCTGAGGATGGGTTGTGTTGCTAGACCTTGTTTGTGCTCAGTATTCACAGCCCCCTCTAGACACATTCCTAAATTATTACATTTATGTGTGTGTATGCATGTGTGATTATGGACATACAAATCACTGTATAGTGCCTGTGTGTTGAGGTCAGAGGACAGCTTCCAAGAGTCAATTCTTTCCATCATGTAGGTACTGTGGCTGGAACTCAGGTTTTCAGGCTTGGTAGCAAACATCTTTACCCACTGATGCCCCCTACCCCGGCTCCCTGCTTTTTCATTGAGTTTTTTTTTTTTTTTTTTTTTTTTCCGACACAGGGTTTCTCTGTGTAGTCCTGGCTGTCCTGGAACTCACTTTGTAGACCAGGCTGGCCTCGAACTCAGAAATCCGCCTGCCTCTGCCTCCCAAGTGCTGGGATTAAAGGCGTGCGCCACCACTGCCCGGTGAGAATTTATTTTTTATTATTGTTTTTTGAGATAGGATCTCATGTCCCACTGTCATGAAGCCCAGGCTTATCTCCAGCTTGTCACGTAGCCAAGGATGGTTTTGAATTGATCCACCTGCCTGTTTCCTAAGTGCTGGGACATCTTGCATCATGTCATTGATTATATCCCAGACATTGGGCTATTCTGTTGGCAGATTCTTGGCCCTTTTTTAATCTTATATTTTGGCCAGCAGTTACCACCCTATTTCAGCTTAGTGTGTAGCTTTCCGTCCTGCTTTTGGAAACTGTAATCCTCACCTTGATTTAGTGCTTTTGCAATGTTGTCAGGATCACTGTGGTCTGTTCCATGTAGCAGGAGCTGTCCTGGCCCCAAGTTCTGCTAAAGGCTGCTTGGCTTGGCATTGCCATAGGTGTGCACAGGGCTGAGTCTGCTTGCCATTATTGAAGATGCAGAGTAGGGGCCATTCCTTGCTGCTGCGGGGACATCTGGGCCAGTCCTTGTCCTGGATGAGGACTGGGCAGTGTTTTGACTACGAGTTCAGTGCTGAGCTGCCCTTTTTACAGACCTGTAGGCTCTTCTAGTTTGTTGGCTTGTCTGTGTCTGTTTTCTCTTTCTTGGTGGCTCTGGGGTGCAGGCCTCTGCTGTTCAGTATGCGAGAGAGGAGGAGAAGGCAGTGAGCTCATCATGGATTTCCAGGTCCTGCGCTCTCAGGCCGTCCCCCGCCTTCCTATACCTTCCAAAGCCCGTGGATGGTTAGGTTTCGGTTGGTTTTATGGTATTTAGTTGTGTTTGGAAAAGAACAAGAAGTATGGGTCTACGCTAGCATACTTCAGAACTAGAATCCTAATGAGTTTCCATTTTTTACACTGTTCTTATTGGCTATGGATATGAAATAGCCGAGGCCTTTTTTTTTAAATTCTAAATTACATTTTTCTTTCTTTTGTATGTGTGTGTATGAATGTGGGTGCACAAGTGGTGAGTGTGGAGGTCAGAGGACCTCTTGTTGGAATCTGGGCTCTCTTTCCACCGTGTGGTCCTTGGGTTTGAACTCACGCTGTCAGGTTTGGTGGCAGTGGAACCTTTTCCTACTGAGCCACGCTGACGCCCCTGAGGTTCTGAAGCTTGTGCTCTGCAGCTTCCTCGGGTGTTTCCCCTCGTCCGTCGTCCACTGTGGGACACAGCAGGCTCAGCCGTCATTGTTTAACTGTGGGGTGCTTTATGTGTGTATTTATTTACATATGTGTTTGTTTGCAGGGAGTGGAGCAACTGCCGTGGTCCAAGCAGCTTACTGTGCCCCCAAAAAGGAGAGAGTGGCGATCAAGCGGATAAACCTGGAGAAGTGTCAGACCAGCATGGATGAGCTCCTGGTACGCGCAGCTCAGGCTCCCTCCACGGAGGGAGGAGTGTGTTCTTAGAGTTCATGTTAAAAAAAGAGGTGTTTAGTTTCTTTTGAGAACGTGACTTATTTTCATTAATAAATGATTATAAAATTTATAAAGTTAAAGTAAGTTGAAAAAATTACTTACAATTTTATTACTCTGAGGTTAACATTTAATACATACATTTTTTTAGACTGAATATTTTAATTTCTTAGCATTTTTGAGATTTTGCTCTTTTTGTGTATTCGCTCTGTCCAGGGACTGGCTTGTACCACTGTCTGTTTGCTCGGGTAGGTTTGGTAACTATGTGTGTACTATGCACTGAAGAATGTACATAGTTTAGAGCATATGTCCTGGTATTGTATGATTGATGTTTGTTCTTATTTATATACATGGTGGCTACTTTCGTTCTCATTTCTTTAAGTAATACGTGGGTTTTTGATTCCTGGGTTAAGAATCTTTTAAAAGATACTGTCCTTCGAGAAACAGAGTATCAATGTGTCTTCTGTATCCTGATGGAAGATGAGGAGAGAGAGAGAACACTGATCCTTTACCTCTACTTATTTTAAAAGCTTGTTTTTTTTTTTTTTTTGTTTTGAGACAAGGTCTCACTACGTACCTCAGGTTACTCTGCAACCCTTAGATTCAGACCATAGATCAGGCAGGCCTTAGACTCTCAGTCTCACAGAGATCCAGCAGCTTCTGCCACCTGAGTGCTGAGATTAAAGGCATGTGCCACCTTGTTGGTTTAAAGTTTTTTTAGCGTTTACTTTGGGAGGAGGGGTACTCATGCGCACATGTCCATGTTTGTGGGTCTGCAAGTGCATAGGTAGGCCTGAGGTCAAATGTTGGGTGTCTTCTTCAATTGCTTCCTACCTTATTGTTTGAGGTGAGTCTGGAACTTGCTAGTTGACCTGGCTCACAGTCAAGCCCCAGAGTCTTCCCAGAGCTGGGATTAAAGCATTTGCTAAGGCATGCTTTTATGTGGGTTCTGGGAATTGAACTTAGATGGGAGCAATGCTGATAAAAGATATTCTCTGTCCCCAGCTCTGGAAAAACACAACCCCACAGGGATTGTTTTGTATTTCTGTTGTATTCTTGGATTAGCAGTGCAGTCTAAGAATGTAGTCCTGAGTAGGCTATATAGTGAGTTTCAGGACAGCCAGGGCTATATGGAGAGACCTTGTTTCAAAAGAATATGTACTAAGTGCTTAGTAAGGAAATTTAGCTTTAAAAATCATATTTTGAGACAGGGTTTCTCATTATAATACTGGCTGTTCTGGAGTTTGATATGTAAACCAGCCAGGCCTTGGATTTAGAGATCTGTCTGCCTTTGCCTCTTTAAGTACTGGGATTAAAGGTGTATGCTAAGGGGCTTGGCTCATTCATATATTTTTTGTTATTATTTTTGCAGAGTTAGCAGTCAAGATGTAGGGTGTGTATATGCTAGTAAATGCTGCACTGCAGAGGTTTTATATCCTGTGAGTTGTTCTTTGTTTTGCTTAACATAGAAATATAATAGCCCCTTTGGGGACCTTCCTAAATCATATGGTATTCAAAAGCGGTAATCTACCATACTGGGTGTATTGATATTTTTATTTTATAGTGATTTTTTTTTTCTCCAGTGGAGCTGGAGAGTTGGTGCAGTGATTAAGAGCCCTTGTTGCCCTCATAGAAAACCCACTCAGTACCACACGCAGTTTACCATCATGTGTAACTTCAGTTGTAGGGGAGCTGATGCCTTCTTCTGACCTCCCTCCATCAATGCCAAACATGCACTCAGTGCTTATATATACACACATATATGTAAAATAATAAAATAAATGTAAAGTATATATTTTTAAAAGGTTAGTGATAGAAAAGTTGGGAATAGACTGTAAAGGCATTTACTGATGAAGACCTGAGTTTAACCTCTAGGACCCACAAGGTGAAAGTAAAGAAAAACTTCCCAAAATGGTTCTCTGAATGTCTGTCTGTAAGCACATCATGACAGCATGCACAGATGCATGTAAGCATGTTTTCCATCTCTCTCTATCTCTCTCTGTCTCTGTCTCTCTGTCTCTGACAACAAAAGGCAGGGATTGCCTGCCTGTCTAGAAGTTTTTCCATTGCCCCCTCCTTTCTTTTTATTTATGGTGCCAGGCAGTAGACCCAGATCTTGCCTTCCAGGCAGGGAGCAAACTGCTGAGCTGCCTCTCTGTAGAACACCACGGTCTTCATTTGAGTTGGATGACCGGTGTTGACCACCCTGAGTACTAGGGACTGACTGGAGCGAAGGGAGACATAGTAGTGAGATTCAGTATTAAACAGAGCAGATGGGACAAGTAAGCATCAACTGGAGATGACACATGCGTGGGGGCAAGCAGTGGGCGCTGTGGTGATCTTGTCACCTCTGGTAAGAAACGTAGGTTGGAGGAGAGGCTTGTAATCCTATTTCAAGATCCTGGGGTAACAGTTGCTATAGTCTTAGAGCACCATTTGAACCTTGGGCCAGCAGTGAAGGTAAAGACAGTAGGTGAATTTTGAATTAATTCTGTTAAAATAAAAATATCCAGCCGGGATACACCTTTAATCCCAGCACTTGGGAGGCAGAGGCAGGCAGATTTCTGAGTTCGAGGCCAGCCTGGTCTACAAAGTGAGTTCCAGGACAGCCAGGGCTATACAGAGAAACCCTGTCTCGAAGAAACAAAACAAAACAAAAAACCAAAACAACAACAAAAACTAAACAAACAACAAAAACATCCCTCCCCACAGTAAAGCTGGAATTTAAGAATTCTGATGTGTGGGGGCTGAAGAGATGGCTCAGTAGTTAAGAGCACTAGCTGCTATTCCAGAGGACCTAGGTTTAGTTCTCAGCAACTAGCTCTAACTCTGAACTCCAGTCTTAGGGGACCTGATGCTTTTTGCCTGTGAAGACTCCAGGTTCACATGTGGTGCACTAACATGTGCCCACAAACAGTCTTGCACATTAAAAACAATATGTAACAGTATCTATCTGCCATTTGCCTTTTTTGTTTGGTTGGAGGTGTCTGTGTACAGTGTGTGCTCTCAGTACAGAGAGGGTCAGAGCTGAGGGTTGGGAATTCAGGTCATACTCAGCTGCATAGTGATCTTGAGGCTGATCTGGGATATGCAAGTTCCTGGACCCTGTATTAGGGTTTATTGCTGTGAATAAACACCATGACCATGGCAGCTCGTAAAGGAAACATTTAACTGGGGCTGGCTTACAGTTCAGAGGTTCAGTCCATCATCACCATCATGGCAGAAAACATAGGGCCATGCAGGGAGGCATGGTGCTGGAGAAGTAGCTGAGCCTTTCACATCTGGACCAGTAGGCAGCAGGAAAAGAGTAAGACCCTGGACCTGGCTTGAGCATCTGAAACCTCAGTGCCCACCCCCAGTGATACATTTCCTGCAACAAAGTCACCTACTTCAGCAAGGCCACACTTCTTAATAGTGCTATCTGTTAGTCTATGGGGATCATTCTTACTCAAACTACCACACCCCGAAACCCATGGATTACTTTTACTTATTTTCAATTTTTAGGTTGTTTATTTGATGTGATAGATTCCATTGAAAACAAGTAGTTTCTGTTTAATAAGCGTGTTTTCAAAATATGGTTACAAGGGAATAAATAGGTTTTTATACTCTTTGTTTTAGTTAACTTTCTCCCAACCTCTCATTTCTCCCATCCCCATCTATGCCCCACTTAAACCTTTCTACTTAAAACAGAGAAAAAACAAAAAGCAAGGCTGGTGAGGTGACAGTTCAGAAAGTGAATGAAGGCCCGGGTTTGATCTGGGTGTGATATTTGCAGGAAAGTGGATGGAATTAAAAATAACTACATCAAGTGAGGGAACTCAGTACAAAAAAGCAAATGCTACGTTCTACTTCATATGTGAATCCCTGCTTGACATGTCTAAATTTGTGCTCAACTTGGAGTACCTGTAGAAACCAGGAAACTAGAAGTATGTGTGTCTGTGTCTGTGTGTCTGAAGGTCAGAGGTCAGGCTGGGCATCTTTCCTTGGCAGCTGTCAGCAGTGGCTTTTGTTTTTGATTTAAAGATCCCAGTTTTTAAAATTAAGAAAAAAACACTCTTTATGTATATGGGTGTTTGCCTCTATGTTTGTGTGCTGTGTGCCTGCCTGGTGCTCCCATAGGCCAGAAGAGACTTCACTGGGCCACCTGGGACTGGAGTTGCTGAGGCTTGTGAGACACCATGGTGGTGCAAACCCAAGTCCTTTGAAAGAGCAACTGTGCTCTTAACTGCTGAGCTAGTTCCCCTAAACATTGTTTTAGAGGCAGAATCTGTCATTGGCATGGAGCTAACAGGTTAGGGAAGGTTAGTTGGCCCGTGAGCTTTAGAGACCCAATTATCTCTTCTTCCTAGTGCTGGGGTTATCAGGCCATGTCATGTAGCTTTAGGTAAACTCTAGCATTCAGCTTAGGTCCTCTTCTTTTTAATATTAGTTTTAGGTCATAAGGCCAATAACCTACTAGGTTATTTTGTTTGTTTTTTGTTTTTTGAGATAGGGTTTCTCTGGGGACCCTGGCTGTTCTGGAACTCACTCTGTAGGCCAGGCTGGCCTGGAACTCAGAGATTTGCTTGCCTCTGCCTCTCTAGTGCACCACCTCCTGACTACTTTTGTTGTTGTTGTTGTGTTTGTTTTGTTTTCATTTCAGTGTTTATATATTTGGAGGGGGACCTATAAATAATTTACAACTCACAGTTAACTTTTCACTAGACAAGACACAGAGGCAATGGGGTCCCTATATGTAGTTAGTAATAGTGGCAGAAGAATAAAAGTGTCAAACTTCACAGATGAAAAATTTGTTAGCATTGGTACAAGAACTTCTTGAGGCATGGTTTATTTATTCTATATGGATGAAGAACTGACTCAGTTGTCTGAATGGAAAGTTGTGTAAATCATAGAAATCAAGGTGAGTTTCATAAGCAAATAAAAGCCATCATTAAGAAAGAAATGGGAGGGACTGGAGAGATGACTCGGTGGTTAAGAGCAGTAGCTGCTCTTCCAGAGAACCCAGCTTCAATTCTCAGAACCCATTTGGCAGCTCACAACTGTCTGTAACCCATGTTTTCAGGTGATCCAACTCCCACATGGACATGAATCCAGGCCAAACACCAGTGCACATAAAAAATTAATAAATAAAATTACCTTAAAAAAAGAAATGGAGCGGGGAAGGTGGTGACTCAGTCCTTTAATCCCAGCACTCGGGAGGTAGAGGCAGGTGGATCTCTGAGTTCTAGGCCAGCCTGGTCTACAAAGCAAGTTCCAGGCCAGCCAGGACTACACAGAGAAACTCTGTGTCAAAACAACAGCAACAACAAAAGGGGGGGGGGAATGGTGGGGACAAATTTAAAAGCTAAAGACACAGTACAGTGCCTGTCTATCATGTGAGGCTCTAGGTTCAAGCCTAACCAATAAATTAAGTAAATAAAGTTGTGCACGACGTGGGCGTGCATAGCACTGATCCCATCCACAGGAGGTAAAAGCAGGTGGATCACTGAGTTCCAGGCCAGCCTAGTCTACAGGCAGACCCCATTTTTAAAACATGAGAGAAAAGAAGGAAGGAAGGCTTGGCTGACTGTGAAACACGTTGAAGGAGCAATCTCGTCGGCAAGGGTAGACTTGATAGGTGGTTAAGGAGATTGTTGGAGAATTAAGTGAGGGTGATAGATGCTTGCATGGCATTTGTGTCTATTCAGAAGAGAAGCGTAACTGGAACAGGTGTTATGGAGGGGGGAGGAGATTCTACGCCTCGGGAGGAGGAGGGTTGTTGAGGAGCCTAGGCTGTCAGTCTTTACTGTCCTTGGGAGTCTCCTGCTAGAAACCTCTAGAAATAAGCAGTTTCTCAAGTTACAGCTCAGAATGTAGCCTACCATGTAAAGCTGCAGCTTGTCCCCAGGCCTTCATACTGCTTGTCACTGCTGTCCAGTCCTTTCTCTCACCACCCGCCTCAGCCAGCTTCCAAGTCTGTTGTTTACAGCTCCTCTTCACCTTTTGGCTCCTCCCTTTGGCGTATATTGCCTTTTTAACTTCTTGAAACTGGAAATTGAACCTTGGCCTGATGTGTGCTAAGCAAGCGCTCTATCACTGGGTTTTAAACTTTTATAGACAGTTCTAAGGTTGAAGATTTGTAAGAGTCCTGCTGCTCTCTCAACTTCTCTAATATGAATGTAACCATAGGTCTATACCTAAGACTGAGCTATCTATTGTTGTATGGAGAGTAGTTGTCTCTAGTCTTCATTTATTTCCTAAATTGCAGCCAGAGTGATTTGTGAATATATATTTACATATATATATATACACACATATATATATATCATATACATATGTTATATATATAACATATACATCTTATATATATATATATATTATATATATATGCTAAATTTTTAATATACTCAAAATGACCCCTGGTTCCAGGGAATTAAACAATCAAGAGGGTTTCACTGTCAGTGCGGTAGGACTTCAGAGAGCTTGCTGGTTGTGCCTCTTACTTTTTGTGCCTCTCTAGTGGACTCTTTTGATTTTTATTAAGCTATTTTTCTGTTGTCATGGTATTCTTTAACTTTTTTACCAGACTGTCAGGTTTTATGAAGGTTTGTAGTGGTTAGCAGTTGGGTGTGACACAGTTGGTACAGCAGTCACTTAATAAATACACGTATGACCTGCTCAGTCAGAGGTCTCTGCAGGTCATTGTGCTGCCGTTTGCTTCTTTGCTTTTCAGCCAGGGATTCACCAAGTAACCCTGGCTGGCCTGGACTTTTCTCTGTATAGACCAAGGTGGCCTTGAACTCAACAGCGCTCTGTGCTTCCCTTCCAGCTGCTGCGATTAGAGGCATGTGCCATCATACCTGGCCTGATGCCGATTTTGTGTTTTAATCATGCATATGTTTGTGTTTCTGTGTGGTGGTAGGTATGTGCACACACACGTGGGTACCTGCAGAGGTCAGAGATAGCAGATCCCTTTGAGTTAACGTCAGTTGTGAGCTGTCCAATGGACATGTTGGGAACAGAACTCAGGTCCTCTGCAAGAGCAGCTAGTATACATTCATAACTGCTGCCATGTCTCCAGCCCTTATGCTACCAACTTTTACCTCAAGCTGGGTTCTATTTTCTTCTTGAACTTGTGGAACCTTAAGACCCTTTGCTGACTTGAATAGGAGGTAGACTTGCAGATCAGCTGTTGGGGGCTGGGAGCTTGTAGCTAGACGTAAAAGAAGAATGTTAGGCTAAGGAAAGGGAGAAATGGGGCTTTCTTGGGTATGGATGGAGATTTTCTAAGGAAGTTATTTTCTGTTCTTTTTTATGGTTCTTTCCCAGTGGTTGTCTCAGCCCTGGGTTGGGATGACATTTGACATTTGTGTGGGATTACGCTGAAGTCTGAGTTATCTTGGCAGTCTTTTGGTAGCCACCTGAGATCCACCCAGCTTGTCTGCCTTGCTGGTGTCCTGTCCAAGATTAAGGCAGTGTAACAGTTGTGCCTTAAATCGCTCTCACATATTGTGTCATACTTAAATATTACAATGGGACTGTGAATGTGGCTCAGTTCCTAAATGCTGGGTGGGATATCACTTGTCTTTAATTCCATACTGCTCTAGTTCCTCAAAGTCTGTAGGGCTACACTGAGCTCCCAGCTCCTCCCAAAGGGCTCTTCTGTCATCCTTGCCTGTCTTAGCTGTTTGCTCCTGTTGATTCTTGTAATGTTTAATATGATTACTAATTTGCCATGTACATGCTGACCTATGTGTTCCTTTTTTGCATGCACATATCTTACCTGAAGTCCTGTCTAACTGTAAATGGGCAAGTGCTTTTTTCCTTTTCCTCTCATATTTACTGAGTTTTCTAAGTTAAGGGGCCTTGCAAAAACCTCTGCTGGTGTCTTTAGGGCTTGCAAAATATATACAAGGTCTTTGGTACGAATAAATTTGCCTTTAAGTAGAAAAGATGAAAAAAATAGCATTTACTGAGCACTTCATTTATTAGTTTTAAAGATTGAAAATAAATGCTTCTATCCAAGGCTCTAAGGCATGAGCATGAATAAATGGAGAGCTGTATAGAGCTTTCCATCCAACAGATATTTATTAGAGGTGTACATGTGTGTCAGACACAATGGTAAATGCAGAGAATCCCCTTAGTTTTTGTTGAGCTTACAGTTCTGTGGGGAGGTGTGTGCAGAATAACTCGGCAGTGAGTGTAGGAGCTAGAGATGACTCAGTGATTCTGAGCATTGCTGTCCTCCTGGGGACCCAAGGCAGGTAGCTCACAACTGCCTGTAATTTTAACATCTCCAAGTGATCCATTGCCCTCCTCTGACTTTCATTGGTACATGGGTGCATGCACGCACGTGTACACCCCAAATAAGAATAATTAAAGAATTGGTGTAGGTTCTATTTTAAGCATATACATGTGTGTAAGTGTATGCATGTATGCTTGAGTGTGTGCCTGTGTGTGCATGCACACACATGTTCATATCAGGCATCAAACTAAGGATCTAGTACATGTTTGGCAAGTACTCTACTTAAGCTTACATCTTCAGCTCCATGATGGTTGGGAAAACAGGATTTAGTAGTTGTTGGTTTTATGAGATAGGGTGTTTGTGTAACCCAGGGGGCTGGAGGAATAGGTCAGTGGTTAAGAGCTCTGGTTGCTCTTCCAGATGACCCAGGTTCAACTTCAACTCACATGGTCACTCACAAGTATCCATAAATCCAGTTCCAGGGATCTGATGCCCTCTTCTGACCTCCACAGGCACCAGGCATGCAGAGACATACATTCAGACAAAATATGCATACTCATAAAATAAAATAAATATTTAAAACAAATCTCTATGGAGCTGAATCTGTCCTCATTTCTCTTGCCTTCCCCTCCCAGGTGCTAGGACTGCACACATGTGCCAGCCCGTGTGGGAGTCTTGTTCTTGCCTTCGTGTGGCCCCAGCCTGACAGAACCAGACAGTTAAGCACATAATACTATGTAGCACTATGTATTATGTAGCACTACATAAGCACTATGTAGTATTTATTTGCTGTGAGGGAGATGGTGCACAAGAAGGTGCTTGGAGTTATGGGCTCTTGGGACTCCAGTCCAAGGCCTCTCCTTCCAGAAAAAGGAAAGTTGTTACAGTGCCTTTATTTTAATAATAATGATAGTGATGATGATGATGATGATAATAGAAGCAGCAGCTGCAACATCATCACCTGATGAACCTCAGTACCCCAGAAAAATGGTAAATGAAAAATGTTCACTGAAAGCAGATTGCTAAGTGCAGATGCTGCGGGGATATATGTAATGCAGAGGGAACCTTGGGTTTGAGGTCCAGAGGCAGAGCATGTGTGTGTCTGTGTCTGCATCATAGGAGTGGGGTCGGAAGGGACAGGGTAAGAACAGAGGGGCTGCTTTTACTCGGGGTTCTTTAAAACATTTCTGATCCTTTGTTCATTTGCATTTTATGACCCAAGATAGAATTAGGCTTTGGCACAGGGTTCACTACTCTGGATTCAGTTTATAGCTGTCCATTTCAGTGTATTTCTCTTTGGTGTAAAAATTATTAAGTCTTCTCACAAAAATCAGATGACCCGATATTTTTTAAGATAAAACAACCCCCACAAACAGACAAAAATCCTCTGCCTTCTGTTTATTAGTAATTATTCTCTGGGGCCTGATCTTCTAAGGTGGTATTCAGGGATGCCTTGTGTGATAAGCAGTGAGTATCTGTAGTTTCAGAGACTCTCAGTGCAGTGTGTACAATGAGTAGAGTCAGAAGTGATGGAGGGAAACCTCGGCAGTTTCTGGTTTAGCCTTTTTTGAGGGAAGGGTGGGGTGTTGAGACAGGGTTTCTCTGTGTAGCTGCGGCTGTCCTGGAACCCATTCTGTAGACCAGACCTCAAACTCAGAAATCTGTCTGTCTCTGCCTCCCTAGTGCTGGGATTAAAGGTGTACATCACAGCCACCTGGCCTGGTTCAGCCTTTTGAGACAGGATCTGGCTTCCTGTGCATCTTGGTCAGAGTGGTCACTAACTCTCTGACTTCGTCCTTCTTCTCAAGTCCCAGGATTAGAGAAGTGTGCTACTTTGCCTGATTCCTGGTTCCAGTGGAGCCATTCATGAAGAAATTAGTTCCTTGGAAATCCCAGAAAAGATTGTAACATAGTTCTGGGGTGGCCAGATCTAGATTTGCTTAATTATAGGGATGGTCTTAAGCTGAAATTTAGTCAACAACCATGTGTTTTTTTCTTTGTAGAAAGAAATCCAGGCCATGAGCCAATGCCATCATCCTAACATTGTGTCTTACTACACATCTTTTGTGGTAAAGGATGAGCTGTGGCTCGTCATGAAGCTGCTAAGTGGAGGTGAGTAGACTACAGTAGAATGCTGTTTTATTAGGTTAAAAATGTAATATTTTCCAGTACTCAGGAAGCAGAGGCAGACAGATCTCTGTGAGTTCAAGGCCAGCTTGATCTACATATCAAGTTCCAGGTCAGCCTGAGCTACTTCTTCAATGTGATCCTCTCTAAAAAAATAATTAAATAAAAAGTTTTTTCATCCTGATAGGGTTTTGGGGATATTTTGCGTTTGAGGAGATACTGAGAATGCAGTTTCAATAAAAACAAATGCTAGGACCCTGATATAGCTGTCTCTTGTGAGACTATGCCAGGGCCTAGCAAACACAGAAGTGGATGCTCACAGTCAGCTATTGGATGGATCACAGGGCCCCCAATGGAGGAACTAGAGAAAGTACCCAAGGAGCTGAAGGGGTCTGCAACTCTATAGGTGGAACAACAATATGAACTAACCAGTACCCCGGAGCTCTTGTCTCTAGCTGCATATGTATCAAAAGATGGCCTAGTCGGCCATCACTGGAAAGAGAGGCCCATTGGACTTGCAAACTTTATATGCCCCAGTACAGGGGAATGCCAGGGCCAAAAAGTGGGAGTGGGTGGGTAGGGGAGTAGGGGGGGGAGGGTATGGGGGACTTTTGGGATAGCATTGGAAATGTAAATGAGGAAAATACCTAATAGAAAATATAAAAAAAAAACCAAAAAACAAATGCTAGTGTGTAGCTGGGATAGGTTAACACTTTCCATTTGGCCATTTGGCCTCTGACATCTCTTAACTTAGTATGGTTTCCTCCACCTTCCTTTCAGGACATAAACTGATTGAGAGATTTTGTCCATTTAAGTTGATTTATTTGATTCTTCTGTTTTGATGTCACCTATAGTCTCTATGTCTATTTCTAGCATACGAAGCATTAGATTGAAAGTTCAGCTTGATCAAATTCAGGCCAAGTATTGACCATTCCACAGTGCATCACATCAGGGAGTGTTTCCTGTCTAACTGGGTCTTTAATAGTAACATTTATTTTGTTTGCTTAAGATTGTGACAACCCAGCCGGGCATGGTGGCGCATGCCTTTAATCCCAGCACTTGGGAGGCAGAGGCAGGCGGATTTCTGAGTTCAAGGCCAGCCTGGTCTACAGAGTGAGTTCCAGGACAGCCAGGGCTACACAGAGAAACCCTGTCTCGAAAAACCAAAACCAAACCAAAACAAACAAACAAAAAGATTGTGACAACTCAGGACTCTCTATGAAAACTATTTTCTTGTAGCTATCAGGTAATCTGTGAAATGAAACTTTGACACTATTTTCTATATCCCTTAGGACTTACATTTTATTATTTTAGCATTTAGTCCTTGTTTAAATCAAGTAATTCATTAGAAGTTATTTTTATTGCTGCATTGTTTCTTTTGTAAATATAAGGTGATTGTTTTTTAAGATTTATTTCTTTTTTGTATATGGGTAAACTAACTGTCTTCATGTACACCAGAGGAGGACATTGGATCCCAATACTGATGGTTGTGAGCCACCATGTGGTTGCTGGGAATTGAACTCAGGACCTCTGGAAGTGCAGCCAGTGCTCTTAACCTCTGAGCCATCTCACCTGCTCTCCTGGTTTTTTTTTTTTTTGTTTGTTTTGTTTTGTTTTTGTTTGTTTGTTTGTGTGTTTTAAAAGAGGAACCTCGCCTTTTTAACTGAGGCTCTTTAATCTCTATTATAGTTCCCATTAAAAGGGCAGAGTAAAAAGATTGAGGGCAGGTAAGATGGCGCAGCTGGTGAAACACTTGCTGTGAGGTGTAAGCCTAGTGCTTTCTTGGGTCTCTGGGACCTGTGTGAAGGCTGGATGCGAGCGCAGCTCCGTAAGGGTGTCCTCTGACCACATGTGCACTGGAGCATACAAGCTGCCCTCAGGAGCAAAGAAACATTCAAGCATATATAAGGATTGGTGCTGGCCTAGAGAGAACCGGCTTAGTTAAGACAGTTCGTTGCTGTTGCAGAAGGCTGCTTTCTCTCCCAGCAGCTACGTGGTAGCCTACAGCCACCCACAACTCCAGTTCCTGGAGAGCCAATGCCTTCTGACCTCCAGGGATACCAGGCATGGATGTAGTGCATATTTATACACTGATGTAAAATACTCACACATAAAGCAAAACAATTGATTGTCGAGCTTGGTATGATGGTTCATGCCTGTAATCTTAGCATATGAGCATATAAGAGGCTACGGCAGGAAGATTTCAATCTGGGGCAGGCTTAGAATGGTGTCCTTGCTATTTGATTCACACCCCCTCTCTCTCCTTTCCTTCCCTTCCCCGCTTTGTTCGTGTATATGTTCGAGTGTACATGTGCACACACATGTTGATGTTTTTGTGTGTTTATATTAACTTTAATTTTTTATTTTTTAGATGCCCCGCCTTCCTTGTTTTGAGACAGGGTCTTTCATTGCCCTGGTCTTTGCCAAGTAGCCTAGGCTGGCTGGCCGGTAAACCACTGGGTCTTATAATCCCTACCCAGTAATCTCTGCTGCACTTGTAATGCCTACCCAGGGCTAGGGCTTTGGTATGCTCACCACATCCAGCCTTTGCTTTCAAGTGGGTTCTGGGAGCCGAGCTCAGGTCCTGGTGCTTGCTCTTTTATTGGCTGAGCTGTCTTCCCAGTCATATTCAGAATTTCTCAGGTTCACGTTTGTATCCCTTTTCCCCTGATCTATAGTCAGCCAATATTCTAAGAAGTGTTGACATTTCTTCTCAAGACTGGCCTTACACAGCTTAACTTAAGTGCTTGCAGAGTCCAGTGCTCTTAGAGCTTGGAAATACTGTATGTTACAAATAAATCATAATTTCACAATAATATTTTCTATTGGATATAATATAAATTTGTACAACTTAATATTATACTTGAATCTGATTTCTCTTGCACAGAAAATGTTGATTCCTCCAGTATTAGAATAATTATGTATTTTTTTCTTGTAGAATATATATAATATATACAAGTACATGGACATTTAGCATGTATAGATTGAACTTTTTTAGTGTTATCTGTAGACACATGCTATTTATAGTGATATATCTATTTTTCCTCCTTTGGTAAGGCTCGGGTTTGAATGTGTAGCATAGTTGGGAGGACTTGTGAGTGATAGGGCCTCAGCCTTCCCGTCCCGTGTTGCTTAGTTTCTGTGTGCCTGCCTGTGGGTTTTTGTAAGAGAATGTGAGTTTCCATCTTACAGTGTGTCATTGTAGAAAAAAGAATCCACATTTACTTAATTTGCAGTTTTGGTGTGATATTTTACTTCATAATTCCTCAGAGAAACATAGGCTTTAGAATAAAATATACCTTTCTCTTTAGAAAGTGTCTCTCACTGGAAGAGCATTTCAGGTCTTTTGACTGAGCATGCCTTCCTGTGCTCCTGGGTGTTGATAAGGGTGCCCGGAGCTGGTAGACAAGAAGGTCTCCCTCTGTGCTTTCGTGTGGGTGGTGCACAAAGCAGCTTACTTATACTGGGAGCCTGCCCTTGCTGTCTGATGCTTTCAGCCTAGCCAGAATCACCTTTTTGTTTTAATCCCATTAGTGACACACTGGAGAAACTGGATTGCTTTGTTAAAGGCCCGTTTCATATGATGGTTGCTAACACCAACCACCTTTCAAGATGGTGGTCAAGCATGGTTCTTTTCAGTATGGACAGATATGGGATCATTAGGTAATATTGTATCTTTTGTTATTGATCACCTATAGCACAATTGTCTTTATTTGTGATTTATAAATATGTATGATATAGAGTTTTCCATGTTTTGAAAAACAGTTTCATGATAAATGGGAGTGTCTGCTTAATTCCCATCACTTTCCTATGTGCTCACCCGTCTTTTCTACACTCTGTCCTGCAACGAGAAACAGTAACTGTCTGGTTAAAGATCCCTGTTCCTCTCTAGGATTCTGATCACAGGCAGGTTGGATGTGAAAAGGATAAAGTATTTTTTAATTTGCTTGTTTTCTTTCCTTGTCTTCGGTTTCCTGGGTCAGTGTCTGATTTTTCCAACCTAGCACTAGGATACTTAAAGTGTGCCCTAGTCATAATTCTTTATATAATTACATATATTTTTATAAGTCAGCATTATCTTAATATATATCTATGTATATTATGATATATAATATGTAAATATATAGATTTAAATAGGAAAAGTTCTATGTTTTTTAAGATGGTGAAATCTTTTACTGTTATAGAAGGAATGTTTAAACTTAATAGGTATATTAAGCCATATTTAAAAAACAAAAACTAGAACTATATTCACCATATTTGTATACACACACACACACACACACACACACACACACATATACATATGTATATATACACACATACATACATATATTTTTTACCTTACATTAAGGAATTTTATTCTGGTATTTCCAGCAATAAGAAAAAAACACTATATATGTTTAGTTTAAATTAATTTTTTATTGGTTTTGTTTTGGGGGTAGAGTCTCTATATAGTGTTGGCATTTATTAGTATTCTGATAAATCTTTAGACCCATTTTCTGTCCAAATATCTGTTTCTGCAATTTGTTAGCTCGACACTGCAGTGAAAGACTTCCAGAAATCCAGGTAGCTGGGGCTATCAAGTTATTCTCTGACCTCAACCCACTTGCACGTACCATATTCATACATGTACATGGAAGTAGATAAAATGAATCCAAGTGCTTAAGGAAAATTCCGAGAGGAAGGAACGCAAGTACCTACAATTATTAAAGGATTATGTATAGAATTACAGACATCTAATTTAGATGCATTTTTCTAGAGAGTAAGGTATTTTGTTGTTTATAACCATCCTTTGTCATATTCTTATAGATGAAAATATGGGTAATCCCCTTTTCTAAGCATTAAAATTCTAATAGTGATATGCTTTGCATGTTTAACAATAATTTTTGAGTTTTTAGTTTTTTGACACCTATTGGCTTATAATGGAATACTGAGCTAAAGAAAGTTTGGGCCCCATTAAAGCTCAGTGGCTCAGAAACATCTTAGGAGTGGCAGAAGTCGTTGCAGGTTAAGGACATAGTTGAGTGGTAGAATGATTGACTAGCATGGGCAATGCCATAGCTAGCAAAGTTTAAAAATGAGTTTATTTTTGTTTTTAAATCGAATCTTTCCATAATAGTAAAGTGAGAGCAGCGGGCTGATTGGTTCACGTGATTGAGTGAGTTGCCAGTTTAACAGGCTCAGCGGCTAGCCTAGCTCAGCAGCTGCCTCACTATAGTCCATATTGTTATTTTCTTTAAAATGTCATTAACATTTTTTACTTTTTATTAGATATAATTATTTCTATGTATTAGTGTATCATGTGTGTGCAGTGTCCACAGAAGTCAGAAGAGGGCATTGGATTCCTTGGAACTGGAGACGGTTGTGAACCCCCATGCGGGTGCTGGGAACTGAACCTAGGCTCTCTGCAAGAGCAGTGAGTGCTCCTAACCACTGAGCTGTGTCTTGTCAGCACTGTTCTGATCATCAGCATGATTTCCTTGGACAGGTTAGAAAACCTCTCTGTGCTCAGGTTGTGACGGCACACAGATTATTTGGGGAGTGGAAGGGCTGTATTTTTAACTTTTTGCTTTGTTACAATATTTGTACTAAATCTCATTTTCAGTATTTTGTTTGCTTTATTTTAAAAATGCTTGGGCCTTATTTATTTTTCTTTTGAACATTTCTTTTTGAGATAGGTTTTCATATAGTATAAGGCTGGCCTCCTCCAACGTGGTGTGTAATGAGGCTGACCTCCTATTCATTCAGTCTCCGGTGCTGGGGTTACAAGAGACCCCCATACTTGGTTTATGCATCGCTGGGGATCAAACCCAGACTCATACCTGCTAGGTGAGCACCTGACCAACAGTGGGTTGCAGAGCACATGGCGTTTGATGGATAGCTGTCATCAGAGCAGTGTAGGTTGTTACAGTGTCTGTTAGAGTGGGACTTCTTGGGCTCATTTTTATGTAATGACAGTTTATAGAGTCCCGGAGTCCACTGTTTCTCTTTTGTTGTCGTTGTTTGTTTTGGTTTTGTTTTCTCTGTACACGATTCCTTGCAGATTGTGGTTAGGAGTGCACACTCTTGCAGCTAGTCCCCAAGTCCCGACTTTAGTAAACTGGGTTAATTGTGCTGTCAGTGATCCTCGTTAGTTTCCTTTGGTTACCATGTTTATCTACATCTTTGTTGCGGTTCACATGAACACTTCTGTGTAACTGTAATGTTTGAGGAGAGAAGATTGTAATCACCATCACTGAGTTAAATCTGTATGTTGTTGAATAAATCAAATGGATAGCTCTGTTGTATATGTTCTCACTAGTTCCCATGTCAGCCTGACACATTAGGGTCATATGGGAAAAAGGAATCTTAATCCAGAAAATGCTTCCATTTGCCAACAGGATTGGGCTCTCTCTCTCTCTCTCTCTCTCTCTCTCTCTCTCTCTCTCTCTCTCTCTCTCTCTCATGTTTTGAGATGGGGTTTCTCTGTGTAGCCCTGGTTGTCCTGGAACTATCTTTGGAGAACAGGCTAGCCTTGAACACAGAGTTCTGCATGTTTCTGCCTCTCGAGTGTTGAGATTGAAAGAGTGCAGCACCACTGCAGGCCTGTGGTGTGTTTTCTTGATTAATGATGGGAAGGGTCCATCTCACTGTGGTGGTCCAACCCGTATGGGTGCTATGAGAAAGCACCTTTCTTGGCCCCTGTGTCAGCTCCTGCCTCCAGCTTTTTGCCCTGTGTGAGTTCCTGTCCTGGCTGGCCTCAGCAGTGGAGTGTGAATTGAAAGCTGTAAGTTGAAATAATTTTTCCTCACGCTGTATGTTTCCTCACAGCAATAGCAATCCTAAGTCAGACCATGTACTCTTTTGCTATGTCAGGCTCCTTGAAGTCAGCAAACATATCAGATCGTGTCTTTTTTCTTTTATTTTGAAATATAGTGTCTGTATGTAGTACTGGCTGTCGCAGACTTCATGTAGATCAGGCTGGCCCAGAACACACAGAGATCTGCCTGCTTCTGCCTCCCAGCTGTGGGATTAAAGGCCTGTGCCACTGTGGCTGACATACATATCTTATTTTGTAACAAGTTCTACATAATAATATAATATGACTTCCTTGAGGTTATTTATTTATTTATTTATGTTTTGTTTTGCTTTATGGTGTTTTGAGATAGAAGCTCATTGTGGGTAATCTGGAATTCCGTGTATAGTACAGGCTGGCCTTGAACTTACGACAGACCTCCTGCCTGCGCCTTGAGTGCTAGGAATAAAGCATGGGCAGAATTGTCAAAGGAATACATTCTGTTGATTTTAAATTCTATCAGGAGTTTTCCCATTTCCAGTCTTTATTTTAAAAGTTCTTAAAGTTTCAAACACGGGACTTTATCTCTTCACTGGACAGTTCCTGGGCCTTTTGGAGTGAACACACATGCAGTCTCTTTTGATTGATTTGGTCACTTTTCTTCAGGGTTTAGTAATAAACTCAAGGGAGCTGAACTTTTCCCTAGACCCTCTGGATTACACTTTATAAACTCCAGTGTCAGGGAAGGGAAAGCTGTCCTATAATAATGTGCTAGGAAGTGCTATGTAGCATTTAGAACCTCTCTGGTTCCTTATCTCTAGACAGAATAAAGTGCCTGTCACCTGCTGGAAGTCCTGAGTGTAGTGGGCTGGCTCCCAGAGGCAGAGTAATGAGACTCTCACTTGCAACCAGTTCTGCCCTCTTTCCTCCCCTCCCTTCTCTTCATATGGCATGGGTGCTGGAACTCCAGGTAGGGAGTGCTTTCTTTTTTATTTCTTATTTTAAGCCTGTATTACAGTGTGTAGCTCTGGCTGGCCTGGAATGCACTCTGTAGACCCTGACTCAGTGACTCACCTGTCTCTGTCTCCAAGAGCAGCCGGGGAATCACTTCCTGAATTGGTCCTTCAGGCACTGAAGTTCATTTTCTCTAGTCTGCTTTCTTTTTAAGAAGGTCGTTACCCTCCTTCTTATCTCTTGTGTCTTTTCTTCCTACTTAGTCTGGAGGGAATGTTGCCCACAGAGGTGTCAGGCTTGACCACATCTGTATTCTGTCATGGATGTCTTCTGTGGACTGCTCCAGAGGCTTAAAAGCCTTCTAGAAGCCTTAGCACAGGATTTAGTGTCAGTTCTTTTTTTTCCTTAAGCACTTGGCTTCTGGTGGTGGTGGAGGTGGTGGTGGTGGTGATGGTGATGGTGTTGGTGTTATTATTGCATCAGGCGTATTGAGTCGTGGAATTACTTTGTTTGACAGGGGACGTTTGAGGCTGTATCTCCTATAGTTAAGGTTGCTGTTGAGCTCTCTGTTGTCACTGAGCATGTCCTTCAACTCCTGCCCTCCCGCTGTACTGTCCACATTCCAATATTATGTTTATGAGCCACTGCACCTGACTCAAGTCATTGGTTCTAAAAGAAGCTTGTGGTGACAGTACAGTGCTTTGGTCTTGGGAACTGAGGCTAGGGCACTCTACCACCAAGCTGCACCACTGGCCCCGTGGATTACGATTTCTATGTGTTTAAATTAAGTTCTTCAGGTGAGTTAAGCAAGAGTATGCAGCATAGTGCATTTTCGGTGGGACCTAGTGGCTTTATTTTATTGAAGAAAGATTTTAGAGAAAGAGGGAGACTGTAGGTGGTAAGCAGTGGGAGGAGACCAGTGGAGTTGTTTCTATGTGTTCCTGAGTCTCTGGAGAGGTTTTGAGTGTGAGAAGTTTGGTTGTCAGTGTTGTGTGAGCTCAGCTGCTGTGCATGTTGAGCAGCATCCTCACCTGGAGGGGAGCTGGCTGGGCTGCTGAGACATCTGGGCGTTACTCCAGGGGGAGCTGAAGTTGCTTTTATTCCTGGCTTCACCTTTGCCTTACCCAGTTTATTTATGATCGTTATATTAGGGTTCTCGAGAGTAACAACTTACAGAGGTGATCTCTCTTTCTCTCTCTCTCTCACTCTCTTTCGCAGGCTGTGGTCCAGCTAATCCCCAACAGTGGCTACCTATGAACAAAAGGTCCAAGAATCTGGTAGATGTTCAATCCAGCAGTTTGGACGAATGAGCTGGTTTCTAGATGTCTGATGCCAGTGAAGGAGTGGGTTTGCTAGCGATGGCAAGGGCAAGCAGACAGAGTGAAGCTTCCATGTCCTTATGTAGACTTCCAGCAGGAGGTGTGTCCAGATTAGAGATCTGGATTAGAAGTAGACCTTCCTATTTCAAATTAAGCAAAAATCCCTTACAGATGTGGCCCTCCATTTTGGGGTTATAGTTAATTTGGATGTAGTCAAGTTGACAACCAAGAATAGCTTTGATTTTTACTTTCCATGTGTTTCTTCATTGATCTGACTTGTATTTCAATTGTATTTTTACATTCTTAGTTATAAAATACTACACAGTCTAGGTTGAACACTTCTTTGGTTTGTGATATTTTGTATTAGAGTGTTACTGATTGGTGTGGTTTACCCAGGAGATTCTTCAGAGATGACTAGAAATCCTACACTAACCTTTCCAAGTTCTCATTAGAGATCTAAAGGACTTGCTGGTGTAGCATACCATGGGGCATAATAACTCTCTGTTTTAGGTTGGAATTTCCAGTTTGAAGCATCTGTATTTCCTTGTATTTGCTATTTTTTCCTTTCTTTCTTACATAATTTATTTGATGTGAATGTTTTAAGTGGTTTGAGTTATTATTGAATGAGCTAAAATTTTTAGAGGGCTGTGTTTTCTGTTTTCAGGTTCTGTTCTGGATATTATTAAACACATTGTGGCAAAGGGGGAACATAAGAGTGGAGTTCTGGACGAGCCAACCATTGCTACAATCCTCCGAGAAGTCTTAGAAGGACTGGAGTACCTGCATAAGAATGGGCAGATTCACAGGTGCGTCAAGGTCTCCTTCCTCATCCATAGGAGGGCGGGCTGTGCTTTGTCTCACTGAGAATACTTCCTTTCATTTATGAATTTGTTTTATTTCTGAGCCCCGTACTTTCTGCATTGCTAGTTTTAGTTTGTTTTGCTTGTTACAGTATGAATTATACAACCTATAATTATTAAGAAAGTGATAAATATTAAAATACCAAACAAAAAGTAAGCCAGTTATGTTGGCACATGCCTTTAAACTCAGCCCTTGGGAGGCAGAGGCAGGCGGATGTCTATTGAGTTTGAGGACAAGCTGGTCTACATGCAGGTTTGAGGACAGCCAGGGCTAGATAGTAAGGCCCTCTCCCAAAGAACAAACAAACAAACAAACAAACAAACATGGTAAAGATTTTAGTAAAGTTAGAAAATGAAAAAAAAAAAAAGACAATTTACTTTCTGCCAAGTAGACACTCACTGGTTTGGAATATTGGTTTCCATTTTCTTTTCTGTTTCTTAAAGTGCATAAGATAATGGTACTTAACATCATTTTCTCTCATTTTTGAGGTGCTAGGGGTTGAACTCAGGCTCTCATTCATGTTCTACAAGTATTTACAGCAGAGCTATATATTGCTAGCTGTAAAAAGAACCCCAACAAAATACCATTCCAACTTTTAAAAGTTTTGCTTAGTTGCCCATGCACTCCTGATCCCTTTGCCTTACCTGTGCAGACCCTGGAGTCACAGACACGCACCACCTTGTCCACACTGTCTATTGCTCTTCTCATTTTATTCTTATATCTTTTTAAAATTATCTAATTTGTTTATTTTATTTATATGAGTACACTGCGGCTGTCTTCAGACATCAGAAGAGGGCATCAGATCCCATTAAAGATGGTTGTGAGCCACCATGTGGTTGATGGGAATTGAACTCAGAACTTCTAGAAGAGCAGTCAGTGCTTTCAACCATCTCTGAGCTGTCTCTCCAGCCCTATATTTATATCTTAGATATTGTGAGCCCCTCTTCCCTGTGCAGGCTGCTGTCTGGTCTGGGGCAGTTGTTACTGCTTTTGGAAGTGGAAGGGTTTTCCCTAAGCCATCTTTTGCTGCCTGGTAGGGAATTGGCATACACAGGAGGATTAGGGTTTTTAGTAGCACTTTCAACATTTTTATAAAGGATGCTTCTTGAAGTTTTCTCCTATTTCTCTATCACTAAATGAGCAAGCAGACAAACCAATAAATAAAATTTCATTTTTGTATTTATGTATGCATGTATGCATGCATGCATGCATATATGTAGCTGAGTAAATAACTTTGTAATCATAAATGTCATGTGTATCCTGGTTTATAGCTGACAATAACCAACCATCTTGACTTCAGATACCTGAGAAAAGCATCAGAAACAGTCGCAGAGACGTTTCATATTGTTAGGTCTATCAGAGACAGTTGCAGAGAAGCCTCAGATTGTCAGGCCCACTTGGAACAGTTGAGATCCTTTGGGAAAACATTTTAGACTTTATTTAATAATTATTCTTTCACAGTTTAATACATGTATGCAGTGAACCTCTTCCTGCCCCATTGTCCTCTCACTCCTTTCACTTGACCCCCTGCTTGTTTGAGCATAGTTATGGGGTTACTTACTTGATGGAAGCCAGTTAGCAGTGGCTACACAATTTAGGAATGCAGCCCTCCCTCTCTCTGCAATCAAATTGCTTGTAGCCCATCAAGGAGGCCTTATGAACCCTTCTCCAACCATAATGAAATGTGTGTATGGAGAGGATGTCATAGTCCCTGGAACTGCAGTTACAGGTTCTTGAGAAGCGCCTGATTGTGGGTAGTAGTGACCAAACTTGGGCCCTCTACCAAAGCAGAGTGCACTCTACATTGAGCCAGCTCTCATTGAGCCAGCTCTCAACTCAGTCCTTCGGATATATCTCATTAACTTGTAGCCACCATTGTGCCACTGTTATGTCAGTGTTAACTGTGTAACTCCCATGCCCTGCAGAGTGCTTTCTCTCTCGCTGTTCTCAGGAAGAGGGAGAGGGACAGGGACAGGGGAAGGGACAGACAGACATAGATACACACAGACACACATGAAGACGAGGAGGAGGAGGAGGAGGAAGAGGTCTTCATCATCTGTCCTTCTGTGAGATCATCTGAAGAAAGTTCCCAGAGTCTCTGGTTCTGGGCACACCTCTGATATATTATTAACAAATGTCCAGAGAGATTCCTGACGATAATCAATCTCAAACCCTCTTTGAGATGTTCCCGCTTCTGGGTTAGGTTTTAACTGTTTCACTGTATTGCTGTTGGGCACACAGATAGTTTTGAATGTATGGTTCCCTCCCTCCCTCCCTCCCTTCCTCCCTTCCTCCCTCCCTCCCTCCCTCCCTCCCTCCCTCCCTCCCTCCCTCCCTCCCTCTCTCCCTCCCTGTGTGTTGATTTGTAGATTATCTTTCCTTTTCTGTCTCTTGGGCTGGCTGCTTTTTCATGGATGATAGCATGTTTGCTTTTGACTCAGATTTCTGAAAACACTCTTGATTTTTTTTTTCTTGTCTGTCCTTTAGGTTAATAATTCTGTCTTGAAATTAAAAATTGTTCTGCTATCATCAATCTGCTTCTAGTAGGGTGACTCCCAGTAGAATTTTCAGTAATCCCTTCATCCTCTCTCCCTCCCTCCTCCCTTCACCTGCCTGTCCTCTTCCTCGTCCTCTGTCTTCCCCAGCCTCCTCTTCTAGTGTGTGCTCACTGCCTGTTTCTCCTGTACTTGGTTTACGTTTGTGATGGTTTGAAGTCCGATGAACGAGTAGAGGAATACTCACATAGCACTAGCTGCTGACTTGTGCTTGTCTGCGGATCTTAGGCTGTTTCTTTGCGGAAGCTGAGTGGTGGTACTGCAGTCCAGCACTTTGTGACCAGGCTCTTTTGAAGTCTCCTCTGCTCCTTGTACATATCCTTCTGGTGGGCAGAAGTGTAGTGGTAGCAAAGGCCTTTGTGTCAGTTGAGCAAGTGTGAGCATCTCCAGGGGCTTTGTTTCTAGCCGGTCTGCTACAGACGATAAGAGTTAATCTTTATCTTTCTTCAAGCAGTCCTCAGGCGGTGGGTTTTGTTGCCAGTGTCACTGTGCAGATGTTGCCCACCACTTCTAACCAAACAAGTCTGAGTATCAGAGCTCAGACCAGAGGTGTGTTGATCATCAGGATGTAGACAACACAAAAAATAGCTGTTGCCTTAAAGGGAAAAAAACCTGTTTACTCTGGGGCCAAATGTGAGTGCTCATGGCCTGGAAACATAGAATTATGTTACCCTAAATGTCATGTTCCAATGAGGGAGCAATTTCCTCAAGACTTCATCAAAACAGAACCAAGAAGGTCATAACCCAGGACACTTTGGAGTGCAGTGGCAGACGCGTGAGGTAGGTGTTTCTAGCAGAGGAGGCAACCTCAGTTCCTGCCTTCCAGGCTCAGTTGCTATCTGTCAAGTTCTTAGGTTGTGGTTGGTGGGAGCTGGTGCTCTGCTAAGTCAGTACAGTGCAAAAGGTCTCTCTCACCAGATAGTCTCAAACATGTTATATCAAGCAGGATGGGGTGGGGGTGGGGGGCAGGCTAATAAGGGGGCTAGAGATAGCCCCAGATAAATCTGAATCAAGCTCTGTACCTGCACCATTCTAACCTCTCAAGTTTTTGAAGTTGTAACCAGATAGTCAGCCTTGTAGAAACTTGGGTGCAGGATGGAGCTCCTTTCTGGCAGGCAGGAGTCGTCTGCCTGTCCTAGTAGACCTAGGGGTCTCAGAAGTACTGTTAGCACTTCTTGCAAGAGCTCTTCTAATTACAGATCTTCTTAATTTTGAGATTTAAAGATTTGGAAAAAAATCTTTTATTTTTTTCACTTTTAAAGGATAATCTCAAAGGATAGAGACTAAATTTATCCAACAAATTTATCTGTTTGTCTTTCTATCTGTCTCTTCCTCTCCTGTGCCTACACACACACACACACACACACACACACACACTCACACACACACACACTCACACACCCCTACCTATAGACATGTGACTGTACTGTGTCTTTGAAACAAGGCCTCTGCTACTGACAAATGTTCTTGTGTTCTATGTATGCTTTCCATGTTGTTTGGAATGATTCTCCCCCACCCCCCATATACTGCAAATAATAGATTGTTAACGCTTTTAAAAAATGTTTTAATGATTATTTTTATTTGTGTGTGAGGCAGTCAGAAGAGGGCTTTGGATCCCTGGAACTAAAGTTACAGACTACTGTGAGCTGCCTGATGTGGGTGCTGGGAACTTGGTCCTCTAGAAGACTAGTAAGTGCTCTTAATAACTGAGCCGTTTCTCTAGTCCTGACCCTCAATCTTTAAGACATAGCAAAATCACATGGGAGACTCTTAAGAAGTATTGCCTCCTGGGTCTTCTGCCAGAAATTTATTTAAATTTAGAATAAAGCTTTGGCACAAGTCGGTCAGTGGTGTTTGCATCTTTAATCCCAGCGTTCTGAAGGCAGGGCCACGGGCAACTCTGTGAGTTCAAGGCCGGTTTGCTATACAGAGTGAGTTCTAGAGCAGCCACAGCTGCTACACAGAGACACCCTGTCTCAAGAGACAAACAACCAGAGCCGAGCACTGGGGTACGGCGGCTCTCCAGGTGGTTACCAGTGCAGCCAGAACAAGAAGTCTCTTAGCTTAGATTTAAGAACAGCTCTGAAGTGTACTAACTTTTCATCAGATCTGGGAGAAAGCTGAACTGGGAAGCAGAAATGAATCTTCAGAAGGTTTGCTTTTTCTCCTGTGTGTGCAGTAATAATAGGCTTTCTCCGCTGAAGAAATCAGCCAATTGAGCCACATTAACAGTGAACAGGGCAGGTTCCTTGGGAATGGGCTCCCGGGCAAGCTCACCAGCTTTGGGCAGACGACTTTTTTTTGTTAAATAGATTATAGGTGAAGGAAAAGGAGAAGTCTGCCACTTGCTAGGCTTGTGGAAGGGAACAGGGGTCTTGTGTGGCTGATGACTTCTGGCTGGGGGCTTGGGACAGATGGCAGTAATGTGGGACTGGGTGTTTTGGCCTTTTCTGTTTGGAGGCTTTCTGTGTGGGCGGGGTTGGACAGAGAGAGGAATGGAATTTGTGGGACCTCGCTGAGGAGTGGGGCAAGCCAGCACTTTAACCTAGCATCCAGTGCAGTTGTTACTGTAGGTCTTTATCTAAGTTACCTTCCTTGTCTAGCCCTCTAGACTTTTTTCTTTTCTTTCTTTTTAAAAAGAATTATTTATATATTTTTTTGTGAGTACATTGTTGCTGTCTTCAGACACACCAGAAGAGGGCATCCAATCCATTACAGATGATTGTGAGCCACCATATGGTTGCTAGGAATTGAACTCAGGACCACTGAAAGAGTAGTTAGTCCTCTTAACCATTGAACCATCTCTCCAGCCCCCATCTAGGCTTTTGAGGTTTTTGTTTTTGTTTTCATTGAGACAGGGTCTCAGTATGTAGCTGTGGCTGGCCTGGAACTTGTTAGATAGAGCTGGTAGTCTTGAACTCACAGACATTGCCTGCCTCTGCCTCTTGATGGCTAATGTGAAAGTTGTTCGATCCTGGTGTTCAGGCTGACTAAAGGGTTCTGTGGTGAAGAGTATCTTGGTGAAAGGGCCAAAGGTATGCTACAAAACCCACATGTGATGGCAGGTATATAGGGGTATGGAGCACACACATAGGGAAAATACGTCAGGCTACAGTGGAAATGTGGCATTGGTCATTGGTAATGACCGGGCTGGCCGTAGGCACTGAGTCGTTAAGGGTGGGCGAGCCTGCTTCTGGAATGTTCTTAGCTGACTAGCACTGACTTCAGAGATTCTGACTAGGATGAACGTCTTCTAGTCTTTCCTCTCAGTGTGCGCTAGTGTCTTTCCTAGCAAAGAGGTTAGCTTTAACAAACGTGTTGGACATCTTTAAGTTGCTAATCTAGTATATTTCTAGATGTTGGTTGTGAATCATTGCTTCACTTAATCTCTTTTCAAGTTTTCTATAAATTGGAGAAAGCCTACTATGTCTATTGCAGTCATTTTTTTGGTGGAACCTGCAACTGGCATGTGAGAAACCCCAGTAAGCGGCGAGAGCAGATGAGTGTGGTTGTGAGGTACTAAGCCGGGCCAGCCCTCGACCTGCAGTATTGCTTGCAGTTGTTTGGGACAGAGGAAAACAAATTCTTTAGTCTGGTGATAGTGGCCCATGCCATTAGTACGAGCACTCAGGAGGCAGAGGCAGGGGAATCTCTGACTTCAAGGCCAGCCTGATCTACAGAGAGTTCCAGGACAGCCAGGGCTGCACAGAAAGAGCCTGTCTCGGGTATGTGTGTATGGGGTAGGGGGCAAAACAACAAAACAAGATCTTCAGCTGACAACTGTACTTGACATCTTGAAAGATCCCTTGTCTTGTTGCATGTGCGGCCTGCCTGGTCTCTCAGAGTGCTCAGTGAGCCCTGCCATTGCTTTGCTTTTACCCCTGAAGCTGCTTCTACAGATGACATGTTTAGTTTGAAAGGGAAACACAGACTATCTGGCAAATTAATCAAGAAAAGTAGTTGCACTGAATGTAATAGAAGAGAAAGTGCGGAAAAGCCTCAAACACATGGGCACAGCGAAAAGTTCCTGAACAGAACAGCAGTGGCTTATGCTCTAAGACCAAGAATGGACAAACGGGACCTCATAAAATTGCAAAGCTTCTGTAAGGCAAAGGATATTGTCAATAGGACAAAGTGGCAGCCAGCAGATTGGGAAAGGATCTTTACCAACATACACCCTTACATCCGATAGAGAACTAATATCCATTATATACAAAGAACTCAAGAAGCTAGACTACAAAGAACCAAATAATCCTATAAAAATGGGATACAAAGCTAAACAAAGAATTCTCATCTGAGAAATACCAAATAACTGAGAAGCACCTAAAGAAATGTTCAACATCTTTAGTCATGAGGTAAATGCAAATCAAAACAACCCTGAGATTCCACCTCACACCAGTGAGAATGGCTAAGATCAAAAACTCAGGTGACAGCAGATGCTGATGAGGATGTGGAGAAAGAGGAACACTCCTCCATTGCTGGTGGGATTGCAAGTTGGTACAACCACTCTGGAAATCAGTCTGGTGGTTCCTCAGAAAATTGGACATAGTACTACCTGAAGACCCAGCTATACCACTCCTGGGCCCAAAAGATTCCCCAACATATAATAAGGACACATGCTCCACTATGTTCATAGCAGCCCTATTTATAATAGCCAGAAGCTGGAAAGAACCCAGATGTCCCTCAACAGAGGAATGGATACAGAAAATGTGGTACATTTACACAATGGAG
This sequence comes from Mus musculus, assembly GCF_000001635.26. Taxonomy (NCBI): domain Eukaryota; kingdom Metazoa; phylum Chordata; class Mammalia; order Rodentia; family Muridae; genus Mus; species Mus musculus. The sequence continues at coordinate 119,277,204 of NC_000075.6, read as the reverse complement.
TACTAGCTATTAAAAACAATGAATTCATGAAATTCTTAGGCAAATGGATGGAACTTGAAAATATCATCCTGAGTGAGGTAACTCAGTCACAAAAGAAAACACGGTATGCACTTACTGATAAGTGGGTATTGGCCTAAAAGTTCGGAATACCCAAGATAAAATTCACAGACCTTAATGAAGCCCAAGAAGAAGGAAGACAAAAGGGCGGATGCTTCAGAGCTTCTTAGAAGGGGGGCACAAAATACTCACAAGAGGAAATATGCAGACAAAGTGTGGAGCAGAGACGGAAGGAAAGGCCATCCAGAGACTTCCCCGTGGGGTAAAAATGGGGTCTGTGTCCACTTGGGGCTAGGGCTGCTGGGCGAGGCAGGACATGGGAAGTTTTGACTGCCCACACTCTCACAGAACTGCTGGGCGTGTTTCGGGCTGTGAGAGGCCGCAGGCCCCTGCTCCGGGGGTGGGGAAGGTGCAGTCTGAGGTCCCTGTGGACCTGCCGGGGTTGGCCTCACTCTTGGGCACCACAGACGCCTCTGGGTACTGTGGAAGAGTCAGTTCTGGGGTCCTTGGGCTGCACAGAGGCCACAGATGTCAGATTCTCAGTCTTAGACACCGCAGATGCCCCTGTGGACTCTGGCCTGGGGCAGAAGGGAAAAGGGCATGGAGAGGGCTCTGGCTGGTTACCTCGGTACTTGTCTTGCTCAGTCGGCAGCTTGGGTTGGCAGAAGCTGTGGCTGGGAACTCTGAGAGGCTTGGGTTGGCTGGCAGCCATGGCTAGAGCGCAGGGAGGTCTCCCTGCATGGCTCATTAGGGGAAGACCTGCTCCATTGCTCCAGCATGGTGGGTCCCGATGAAAAGGGGTAGTCCATGGTTCAAGGCTTTTTTTTTTGTAGAAAGGCAGAGAGAGGGAGAGAGTAGGAAAGTAGAAGCCAGCTATGGCCACATGGAGAGGAGGGAGGAAGGGAGGGGAGAAGCGAAGGCAGAAGGAGAGGGAGCAAGAGTAAGAGCGAGAGAATAAGAGGTAAAAGAAGAGGGGGGCAAGCAGCTCCTTTTATAGTAGGCTGTGCCATCCTGGCTGTGCCAGACCGACCGGGACCAGGCTGTCTGTGCACAGTTTGCTGCCCCACACTTCTCCACCTGAGAATCCATCCCATATATAGTTGCCAAACCAAGACGCTGTTGTTGCCGGGAAGTAGTTGCTTATGGGGGTTTGTAGCCCCGTGGGGGTGGGGCAACAGTGTCAACTGCCCAGACTTCCCGGAGCTCTGAGAGACTGGACCACCAACCAAAGAGGGCTTGTTGGACATCAGTGGGAGAAGTGGACCTTGGGCCTGAGGGTATTCGATGCCCCAGTGTAGGAGAATGCCAGGGCTGAAAGGCAGGAGTGAGTGAGTGAGTGAGTGGGTGGGTGGGTGGGGGAGAGCCCTCATAGAGGCAGGGGGAGGGGGACGAGATTGGGGGTTTCTGAAGAGGAGACCTGGAAAGGGGAAAACATTTGAAATGTAAATAAAATATCCTATTAAAAAAAAAAAGGAATAACTAATGATGGGGGTGGTGTGGGGGGTGGGATGAGGAACAAAAGAGCAAAAGAAAAAAAAAAAAAAAAAACCAGGATATATTTTGTAGAGCAAAGGTGGGTAAGGATTTGGCTGTGATAAACAGAAACAAACACAGAGGCATTTTGAATCTGGGTGTATTTTGCAAGGGTTTTATGCATAGAGAAACAGGTGTTAATCTCTGAAAAGCTGTGTTCAGTGAAACAGTGTAATAGAAGGGACATTGTAATAATCATTTGGTACAGCAAAGTACAAATACAAAATCATCCAAATATTACAATTTCAAAAGGGGTGTTTTCATTAAAACAGCCAGGTAGACCAAATATCACTATGATCATTTGGTACATCAAAATATAAAAATCATCCAAGGTTAGTGGCAAATTTCCTAGAATAAACTAATGAATTTTTTGTTTGTTTGTTTGTTTGTTTTTTCGAGACAGGGTTTCTCTGTGTAGCCCTGGCTGTCCTGGAACTCATTTTGTAGACCAGGTTGGCCTTGAACTCAGAAATCCGCCTGCCTCTGCCTCCCGAGTGCTGGGATCAAAGGCATGCGCCACCATGCCCGGCTTAAAGAGTCATATTAATTTTTTTTTAAAGATTTATTTCATTTATGTGAGTACATTGTAGCTGTCTTCAGATACACCAGAAGAGGGCAGCAGATCTTATTACAGAGCCACCATGTGGTTGCTGGGAATTGAACTCAGGACCTCTGGAAGAGCAGTCAGTGCTCTTAACCTCTGAGCCACCTCTCCAGCCCAAACTAATGAATTTTTTTTTTTTTTAAAGATTTATTTATTTATTATACGTAAGTACAATGTAGCTGTCTTCAGACACACCAGAAGAGGACATCAGATCAGATTACAGATGGTTGTGAGCCACCATGTGGTTGCTGGGATTTGAACTCAGGACCTTTGGAAGAGCAGTCAGTGCTCTTAACCGCTGAGCCATCTCTCCAGCCCAACTAATGAATTTTTATGATCAGTTACTGTTTAACTTCTAGCTCCTGTTTTCCTGTAAATCTTCAAAGCATAAATTTAAACTGTTTTAATTCTTTTTATTTAAGGCTTTCTTAAACAATATAACAAAACCTACATCTGATGACACACGTGTAGTCATATAAAATATTGTTGTTGGGAAAGTTATATTTATCAATACTATCTTATACATGAATTATAAAGTGAAGCACAGGTTTTCCCGGAGATGAGGTTATAGTTAGTGACTCCATTTCAAGGGATGGTTTCGTACCCATTATTCTTGCTTAAGATATCCCTCACAACTGCAAGGTCACCAAAGGCAAGGACACTCTCAGAGACACTAGTGAGACCTGGTAGCTAAATGTAATTAGCTGTCCTGGATGGAGTCTTGGATAAAAAGGGAACCTTGCTTAAAAAATAAGGGAACCTGAAGAAGTTGTATGGATGTGAGGGACATAGTAAAGAGCTCACTGAAATGTCCATTTCATGATAGTGCAGGGATGGTTATTGTGGATAAAAGTGAGAACAGCCAGAGTTGGAAGAGTTGAGAGCAGAGAGAAAATGAAACAGTCTGGACGTGGACATGGTCAGGGCTATCTGTGAGAGAGTCATGAGAGCAGCTGAGATCAGAGACAGCCTGGGGCCAGTGAGCATAGTGCATAGTGTGAGAGTCAGAGAGGCAAAGGGCCTGACTTGAAACTTACAAGTGTGTGTGAAAAGAGACTGAGGGATCTGCAGGCCAGCATGGGCTCTTATGTGCAGTCACAGGTGTATGTCAGGGGTGGGTCTGAACCCTGTCACAAGTTCCTGAGCAAAGATGGCTTTTAACCAACCACCAGAAATTCCTCTGCAGTCCGGCTCGAGCTCATTTCTGCCTGAGAGCTAGCACTGTGGGCTTTAGTTCATGATGTCTTACTTGTGTTCACTAATTTTAACAAAAGTACTATATTGATGTAAGATGTTAATGAGATACTAAGCTTAAGATCTTAAACTTTCTTTTCAATTTTTATGTAAAGCATTTAAAAACATCTTATTAAATTACAGTGCTCTGGTCTAAAGAAGATCACTTTTTGCCATTCTGATTCCTTTGAGAAGTATTTTATGTCAATATACACATTTGTGAATATATGTATGTTTATATGTGTGTGTGTATATATACATGTGTAACTATATATGTATGTATATTCCTATTCTGTTGTTTAAGCAAAAAAAGAAAAGTTAGATTATATGAAGCTTGCCCCTTCTTCAGAATATATTTAAAGTGCACCCCTATCCCCGTGTGTTTGGGTTGTTGAGGCAGGAGGATCATGGGATAGAGACCAGCGTGAGCTATATAGCAAAACTTCCAAACAAACAACTGAGAGTTGAGGAACTGGGAAGAGAATGACTCACCGTTTGTGTGTTTCAGCAGTAAGGATTGGGGTGAGATGAGTTGCTTTCTTTGGTCAGTAGCTGGCATCCCAGTCAGTATTTAGTGAGCTTTACTTTCCTAGATTGTCTAAATGTTATGTTCCTTCTTATAATTTTATGTTTGGATTATAATATAAATGGCTAAAATTTAAAAAAAAGTATTGGTTTAATACTCTTTAATATAAAACAGTATTTAAATACTGCAAATGTATTGTAAATAAACAGTTGCTTAAATTTTGCCATTCTAAAGAACAAATGTTTGATGGTGTTTTTTTCTTTGAAGAGATGTGAAAGCTGGAAACATTCTTCTAGGAGAAGACGGCTCTGTGCAGATTGCAGGTAATGATGAACAGGGCCGCCGTGTTTTTCTGGTTTGTGTGAGTGTGTGTACCCGACTGTGTGTGCGTCCACCTGTGTGACTCTGTGTGCGTGCATGTGTGTGTGCACGGGAATGTGAGTGTGTGTTTGTGTGTATGTCACATGATGCATGCATATGCTTTCACCTTTGCTTCAGAGCATCCTGAGCATTGAGCATTCATTACGTGTAGCTCCCATGCCTGCCTAACATCTGTGTGGGTGCTGGGGATTCGGACCTAGATCCTCATGCTTGTGTAGAAAGGATCTTACCCACTGAGCCCCCATCCCAGTTCACAGTACTTCGTTTTATTTTGATATAATAGCCAGCAGAACCACCTTATTTGTTTTTTATGTTTTCTTAGTATCTGATGATCCTGTTCTTAGGACATCTTTCTATGTAAGCACCCTCTAAAGATGGCCTCTATCTCACCTAGGTATTTCACTGGGCATCACTCATTGCTCCCTATTATTTTCCCACTCCTCATCTTCATTAGGTGTAGGATCTTCTGATAGGGTTCTGTCTCAGAGCAGCCCGTGCTTATTTAAAGGAGAAACAGTTATCACCTCAGATGAGAGGTGATACAAAGTGATGGCTGGTTTTAATTGTCAACTTACTCACTCTAGAGCCTGGGACAGAAGTCTCCATAAGCAGATCAGGCTTTTGTCAAAAGAGACACTTTTTCACTGAAGACAAGATGCAGAGTAGGGTAATTCCAGCATTAATATACGTGCAACGGCATGTGTCTGACCCTGACTGGAGGAGAGAGCAGATCAGGCTGGCCTATGTGATGTGTTTATAAAAAGATAAAGAGAAGGGGCATACCTTCTATGGTTCTATGGAGGTGTGGTCAGATGTGGGGGAGGGGTGCCTTCGCTGGCTGTCCTGAGGCATCCCTTCCCCCCGAGGGACCAGCCACACAATGGTATAATATAGAGTAGAGTTTATTCAGGGGTGGGGAGAGTAGTAGAGGCAGAGAGAGATGTGGGGCGGGAGGGGAGGAGAAGAGGAGAAGCAGCAGGTCATGAGCATGGGGAGAGAGAGGGTAAGGGAAGAACAAGAGCAAGAGAGAGCAAGAGAGCAGCACAGCAAGGAGGGGCGAGCAGCCCCTTTTACAGTGGGTCAGGCCTACCTGGCTGTTCCCAGTTAACTGTGGGGTGGAGCTTAGACACAATGCTAACACTATGGGCGTGTGTGGGGTATTCTGAATTAGGTTAATTGAACTGGGCTGACTCACCATGAATGTGGGTGTCACCATTTTATGTGCTAGCTGCTGTGCTGTGAATGAAAGGAGAGTCAGCTGAGTACCAGCGTGAACACATACATCGGTGGCTTGCTGGTCTTGGCTGGAAACACAGTGTGAGCAGCTCTTTCAGGTTCCTGTCACCTTGACTCTTAAATATGAGTGAGCTGTATAACCTAGAATCATGAGTCAGGAAAACTCCTGTCCCCTTGAGTGGCTTTTTAAAGTCACAGCACTAGGAAGGGATAACCCAAGGGTGCCATGGAGTCTCTGCCTTTTAGGGAGCACAGTTCTGGTAGTCTTAGAGCTTAGGGGGAGACTGGAAGTCATGTCTTCCCACAGTTCTGATAGTCTTAGAGCTTAGGGAAGACTGGACGTCATGTCTTCCCACAGTTCTGGTAGTCTTAGAGCTTAGGGGAGACTGGAAGTCATGTCTTCCCACAGATGGCTGTTTTGACTGAACAGTCTCCTTCTGTTTGCTCTCAGACTGCTACCATAATCAAGTGAATCAGGATAATATATTCAGTTTTTAAAAGAAAATTTAGGCGAGTACCTTTAAATCCTGAAGTAAGGTAATAATTTTATCCAACATAAAGTTGATTCCTTTACCATTAACTCTCTTTTTGTCAAAAGAGACACTTTTTCACTAAAGACAAGACGCAGAGTAGGGTAATTCCAGCATTAATATACGTTCAATGGCATGTGTCTGACCCTGACTGGAGGAGAAAGCAGAGGCTTTCAGGGGCTCACCAGCTAGCTAGTCTATCCCAAACCACAAGCTCAAGGCGTAGTGAGAGGCTGTCTCTCAAAAATGAGATGGACACACACACACACACACACACACACACACACACACACACACAAATGAACATAGTGATTGAGGACTACAACCAGTATCACAAACATGCACAGGTGAGCGCCCTTCCATGTACACACATACATGTACTATCAATGGGAGAGATGCAGAGCAAAGGCGTGTAAGGCACTGAACATAAAGCACTTACTAAATGCCAAGTGACTGCCTTCACCACAACACCCAACAGAACCAATTGACGGTGCAGAGCAAGAGCACAGCATCTTAGCTGGTGGTAGAAGCAAGTCTGAGTCTCTGGTGGCTTCATTGAAGTTGAGGATGTGCACATGCAGAGCTATGGCTTCTACTGTGTAGACTGGAGAAAGTCATCCTCACGTGGGCGCCAGCCATCTCAGTCCGGAGTTCAGACATTCCTGATGCCGTTTACAGGTAGACGGTAGACAGAAATTGTGGTTGGTTTTCACACCAGCATACCACATGATGAAAAGTAATACAACTCTGTTACCTAAAAAGCAATGAGGAATTATGAAGTTATGATATGGGAAGGTGTGCTGAACATGAGGACCTTTGTCTAGCTGTGTGTCCAGTGAGCAGAGCTCTGCTGCTCGTGTCCCGTACCCACTCTTTAACTAACTCACAGCAATTTTATTTCTTTTTTTGTTGTGTTGTAATGGAAAATATACCAGTGTTAACCATTCTTAAGTGTAAGTTTTGTGGCTATAAGAGATAGTGTATACCTAAAAATACAACCCACAGATTCACATACATCACATTTTTTACACATTGATATATCAGTGAATTGTCAAATTGTATATCTTTTTGTCTATGTTGAAAAATGTTGTTATAAATTGTGCATAACTGTCTCAGCTCCTGTTTCTGTCCTTTCTTCTTCCCCCTTCCTTCTCCCCTCTCTCCCTTCTCCCCTTTTACTTCTCTCTTACTGTGTATAGCCCAGGCTAGCTTGAACTTCTGACTCCCCCATCTTCTGTGCTAGGACTGTAGCCATGTGTTACCATGCCTGGCTTATTTTCTTCTGGGTATATCTTCTTAGAATTGGTGGATCATATGATGATTTTACATTAACCTTTTTATAAAGAAATATTGTCCTATGTCATATAATCATTGTATTTTCATTTGTATCTGCAATTCATAAGGATTTCAGTTTCTCAACATCTATAACAAAACTAACTTTCTAGCTTTAAAATTTTTTTTAAGACAGTGGTTTGTTTGTTTGTTTTTTCTTTTTTCTTTTTTATATATAGCTAACCCAAGCTAGCCTGGAACTCACTATATAGACAAGGGTAGTCTGAGACTCATAGAGATCAGCTTGCCACTGCTGGAATTAAAGCTATATGCCACCATGTCTAGTTGCTAGGGTTTTTTGTCATCTAATTTATGTCTATCTTATGGTTTTGCCCTGTTCTTTTAAATGTGTTGTTTGTTGCTGTTTCATTGTAGACTTTTTCCCCCACCTCCTCCCCACCCCCTTTAAAGACAGAATCTCGCTTTGTAGCCTGTATTGGCTTCTGACTCTTTAGCACTGTAATGTAATGTAGTGATTCTTTGTACATTCTGGACATTAATACGTTTTCAGTCGTGACTTCAGATATATTCTCTGATTCTGTGATGTTTTTGTGTATGTATGTGTGTATGGAGGGGGGCTTTTGGTTTCATAGGTTTTTAGTCCAGGGCTAACTAGACCCATTGATTTGGATGGTAACCCTGAGGCAAGCAGAACGAGAACATCGGGAGAGTGTTTGTGGGGGTGGAAGCTGTGTGTGGCTGTCAGGAAGCTGAGAGCAGCAAGAAGGGGCCTGCAGCATGGGGTCTTTCCAGAGCATTGGCCACTCCTCGCCCAGTGGGCCCAGACCTCCACACCTCCCCAACTGCTGTCATCGTCTGACTCTGTACAGGGCTCATCCATTGACATACACATATATGTCATACAGAGCTCTCAGGGCTAACCTGGCCCAAAGCCCATCTGTGGCCAGCAGCCCAGGCTGGTGAGATGTGGGGAGATTCCCTGTTCGGCTGCTAAGGCTGCTGTACTGTCTGCTCTCTTTCAGATTTCGGCGTCAGTGCTTTTTTAGCCACTGGTGGTGACATTACCAGAAATAAAGTGAGAAAAACGTTTGTTGGCACCCCGTGCTGGATGGCACCCGAAGTTATGGAGCAGGTACTGTGGGTTTTGTGTTTTTGAAATGGTTCAGGATTTTGTTGTTAGACCAAGCCACAAGCCTTAGTGCTCATGTTTGATCGATGTTCCATGTTAGATGCATGAATTGCATTTTTCTGTTGATTGGTTGAGAGCTTAATCTAAGGAAAGATATTATTGCAGTACAAAGCAAAGCAAACAACAGCAAAAACTACACACTACACAAGAAACTCAAGACTATACCAAAGATAATACAAGGAGTAGGGGAGTAAAGAGCCTAAGAAGTTATCTTAGTGCAGACCAGGTGACCGGGTTGTTCACCCTGGGGTTTTCAGTGCTGGCGCTCTTCTCCTTTTCCTGCTTGCACGGCAGCCGCTCGCTGCAGTCTCCTGTCATCTGTTTTACTGCAGTAAACACAGCTGATTGCAGCACACACTCTTTAGTCCTTGTCTCACCTCCCTTGTGGTATTGAAGTATTGAGCACTGCAGCACCATTCCCTTCCTACTTACACCGTCTTCATGGCCCTCCTGCTGTCAGGCTGTTTCTCTGACCACTTTTGACTCATCTGTTTTTCAAGACACAGTTTCTCTGTGTAGCCCTGGCTGTCCTAGACCTCACTCTGTAGACCAGGCTGGCCTCAAACTCAGAGATCCTCTTGCCTTTAAAGACATATGCCAGCAGGCGTGGCTCTGTCTACTCTAGAATCTTCCTGTAGGATTTGGTAGGGTACACAGGTTATCCAGACGCACACTAGGAGAGGGAGATGGTGAGCTTAAGGCCAGCCCGGGGCAAAGCCAGATACTGTCTCAAGCAAGAAAAGAAGACGGTGTTTCTTCAGGTTCTTTCTTGTTGAGTGCATTAATCGCTGATGGTCTCATCCATGCGAGCATGTGTAAATGGTTCCCAAATCAGATGCAGACCAGCCTTGCTGCTCAGGACTCCAGGCTACTCTCAGCGCTGTATGTGTATAGGATTTATTCACAAATGTCACAGATGTATTACTGTACACATATTTTCCTACATACATACATATATTACTATATTCAGCCTGTGGAAGGAGGGCACTCCAGGCCACACAGGGTCTTAAGAGGCCGCCGCACTCAGGAACAGAGTGAACAAACAGGTTGTGGAGAAAGGCTAGAGCAGGGGAGGGAGGTATGAAGGAATACGAGGCTTCGTTGGTTTTCCTGGGATGGAGGCTATGTTAGGGGCTAAACCTACTTCTCAGATGAGCAGGAGCTGCCCCTGAGCTGTCTGTGAGGAGGCTTGTGGACATACGGAATATTGAATCAAAAATTCAGGGGTAGCCTGGGCTGCACAGGGAGACTCTTCACTCCCGCCTTCCCCAACCCCCCAATTTTTCATGACATACTAGAAACTTGTAAGAGTGTTTTAGGCTGGTTAAAGTAATTGTGCACCTCTCTCTCCTTCCCATCTCCCCCCAATCCTTTTCAGGTTCGAGGTTATGATTTTAAAGCTGATATTTGGAGTTTTGGAATCACTGCGATTGAACTGGCCACAGGGGCAGCTCCTTATCATAAATATCCACCAATGAAGGTGAGGCTCATATTCAAATATTATTCCAGCTCAAGTCCCAGTGACTTTTCAGAACCTTTGACGTTTGCCAACCGTATCTATGGTTATTTATTTTCCTTGTATTTATGTGTATTATAGCAAAATATAATCTTTCTAATAAAATTACCAACGTAACCATTTCTACTTTGTATTATATAGGGACCAAAACCAGGATAAACCATTTTTGATTGTGTATTTAAGTAATAAGTATGTTCATGACGTATAGCCATCACTGTACCCAGACTCTTCTTGGATTCAGAGCCATTGAAGTCTTTTATTTAGTTCTTAACAGAGTGTGTACAGAATTGCTGACCTTCAGTGGCCTTGCTGTTCTGTGAGACAGAGCTGTGGAGTTGAACTGCATTGGTGTCTATTATCCGACCTCCTTGCCTCTCTACTCATCGGCCCTTCATAGGCTCTGCTGACAGAGTAACTAAGGTTGCAGGGGAGGCAGGAAGAATGTGAACTAAGAACCTGAACCAGACGTAGGTTTGTGACAGTTGGTGATTTCTGTAATAGAAATTTCTGGAAGAGAAGTCTCCATACTATGAGAAGTCAAGGAAGAAGAGAGCAAGCAGTAGGTGAAGCTAAGGAGGCCATGCTGTCTTCTGCTGTTTTCACATTTCTAATTTTACAGTAGTTTGGGAATGGAAGAGCTAAGTCTGTGGACATGAAGAGATGAGCGGTTGTAACTGAAGGATGTAATAGCAGTTGACAGTGGGCGCTTGTGGGGATCCACTATCTATATATAGCTTTTAACTAGTGTCCAGTATACGTGGGACTCACAACACCCAGCTGGGCGTGGTGGCGCACACCTTTGATCCCAGCACTTGGAGACCCAGCACTTGGCAGGCGGATTTTTGAGTTCGAGGCCAGCCTGGTCTACAGAGTGAGTTCCAGGACAGCCAGGGCTACAGAGAATACTGTTCTCTGTGCTGTCCAAAATGTGAAGACTTGTGAAATGAGTCACTAGTCCTGGCACATCAGTGAAGACTTGTGAAATGAGTCACTAGTCCTGGCACATCAGTGAAGACTTGTGAAATGAGTCACTAGTCCTGGCACATCAGTGAAGACTTGTGAAATGAGTCACTAGTCCTGGCACATCAGTGAAGACTTGTGAAATGAGTCACTAGACCTGGCACATCAGTGAAGACTTGTGAAATGAGTCACTAGACCTGGCACATCAGTGAAGACTTGTGAAATGAGTCACTAGTCCTGGCACATCCTGTAATGAGTTCCTCAGGCTGTGTTTCTCTGCTTTGAGTTTTCTGAAAAAAGCTGACCTTTTTAGTACAATAAACGGGGCTAATTGAAGGGAAAAAAAAATTGTGGTGCTGGGTGTTGAGCCCAGGGCCTCACAAATGCTAGAAAAGAACACATATCCCCCAAGCTATAACCCTGACCCTAAAGCCCCACATATGCCTGTGTACCCCTGTGTGCCTGTGTGTGTGTTTATACCCATGTATGTGTGAGCTTTTAGAGGGCAGAGGTTGTTGTCAGCTATGTTCCTCAATTACCCTTTGCCTTCTATTTTGAGACAGGGTTTCTTCCTGAAACCTGGAGCTTGCCAGTTTGGCTGGACTGGTTGGGCAACAAGCCCCACTTCTCCTTCCCAGCTGGGATTACAGATGTAGACCACCACACCCAGCTTTTTTTAATGTGAGTTCTGAAGGATTGAACTCAGGTCCTTATACTTAAATAGCTCATATGTCTATACTGTACTGAAAATTTTACAGGTTTATTGGTATACTTTTGTGGGCTACTTTTTTGGATTCCCATATCTACCTCTCTCCCAACCCCCAACACTAGGTAGGAGAGAAAGAAGGTTAGAGGGGAAAGGGGGCATAGACCTCTTTAGACTACTTTCTTCGGCTTAGGGGCATCATGTTCCTTGGAGCAAGTCCAGTCTTTGTCACTAAGACATCCAATTTCTTCTCTTCTCTTTGCTCAAGACCACTTGACAAACTGCAACAACAGAAAGCAGCAGCAGCATGGAGAGCAGCAGCCTCCTCAGGCTCTCTGGGAGTCTCCCATTTACACCCTCTCAAGAGTACCCAGAATTCCAATCATAAACTATCTGCAGCTGGCAAAAATCACATCCCTGCTAGAGTACGAGACAAACCATAGTTAGCTTCTGTAGACAATCTGAAGCCCCCTGTATCCCACACCTGGAATTAAAATAAAAACATAGTCACATAACATCACTGGGTTTTTAAAGAAACCAAACTTCTTACTACACAGGTTTTAATGCTGACGCTCCAGAATGATCCTCCTTCTTTGGAAACTGGTGTTCAAGATAAAGAAATGCTGAAGAAATATGGAAAATCATTTAGAAAAATGATTTCATTGTGCCTTCAAAAGGATCCAGAAAAAAGGTAAAATATTGGAAAATATGACATATCTCTTTTGATACTTAAATCGGGCTGGGAATCCCTAAGAATTACATTTGTATACACAATATTATGTGTATATTCTTAAATGAATGACAAACATTAGAAACATTCATAAAGGCCATCTTACAAGCTTGGAAGGGACTGAGTTGATTTCGTGTACTTATAAGTATATAATATATCTCAGTTGCCCAGATATTTCTTGATTCGTTTCTTAAAGCTATGAAATTATATTTGTGAGTTCTGTATTAGTAACAGGCCATGTTAATGGGCAAGTTTTTCTTTTTTCAACCTTCACTTGAAATATAACTGCCATTTACAATTTAATAACAAAAGGACTGTAACAACATATTTATATTTCATGTCAAATAATTTTGCTTTTTATGTAGGAAAGATTCTAGTAGTCAAAGTTTCAAATAGTTTCCTCGTTGGCTTTAGACACATTGATTGGTAAGCAGCAGATTCTTAACAAAGGGTGTTTATGTGTGGTGGTGTTGAGCAGCACTGTAGGCGAAATCAATGAGTAGAACCTATGCTTTGAGGTCACCCCATCCCTAGTCCTAGAGGTGGAACTTGACTCTGAGGATCATTGACTGTAACTGGGGGCTGCATCCCCACTGTGTTTTACTCTGTTTTCATGTGTGCATCAGCTTCCCACATCCACCACCTCCACAGCTACAGATTGATCTACTGTGGATCCAAGGACTCTGATCAGATTCCATCAGTGCTCAGCAGCACCAGCCTTTTCTTTGTCCACATTCCTTGAGCATCATAGTATACTTGGCATGGTAGCAGCTACCCTCATTAAGCTGGAGGGGGTATAAAGTGCAGGAGGGTCGCGTGGGTTCTACACAGATAACATTCCACTTAGATACAAGGGATTGAGCATCAGGGTTTTGCTGTTGGCAGAGGGTCCTGGAAGCAGTTCTCCTGGGATTCCACAGGCAGACTGTATTCCACTGTTTCTTAATACTGAAAGTTGTTTAATTCTGTTTTCTCTAAAGGTCTACAAAAGTAAAAGACTTAGACATCCTTGGTCATGTGTCTAGTGTATGTAATGGGGCTTCAGAATTTACTGTTGGAAATGTTGGAAAGGGTAAGGAAAACAGGCAGCCAAGTTCACGTTCATGGTTTTAGGATTTCTTCTGTTTTTCATCACTGGCTAAAACTGATAGGGAATTCTTTTGTTTCTGCCAAGTTAGCTGATAAAAAGACCCCCCCCCTTTTTTTTTTTTACAAATACCTAGAAGTAATATATAAAAATCCATCAAATGTAAAGATCCTTAGGTGCCAGAAATAGTGAAGAATATGTAAATTACAGTAGAAAGTCTAACTAATCCGGTGGCCACCAGCAGCACACTACTCAGTCTGATGTTCTACAAGGTTGAGTTTTTGACTCCATGCTGTGACTCTTGAAATTGGGACTGTGGGTCCACCTGGAGGAAATGTTCAGCTGAGTTTCTGCTTAGAGGACCGTCAGAAAATATCTTCCTCATTTATGCATATGAGTTTTTTTGCCTCTGTGTATATATATAGCACATACAAGAAGCTGCCCTTCTCAGTCATTTCCAAGAAGCAACAAAATCTCTCATTGTTTTGACTTTCCTTCCTACAGATCGAGAGTCTGAATTTGTACTCGCCACACTAAATGTGTACCCAGCACCTTAAGCAGAGAAATAACGATTGTTAGGCAGCTTCAGAAGTGCACTCGAACACCTGCCGACCCAGGTCCCATACATAGCTCTGGGCCCGACATGCCCGACTCAAGCTGCTGTCAGCTGTTCCAATGTAAGGTGAACTAGAGTTAGCATACAATAGCATTAGTTCTTCAAAGAATCAAGCAAGACTTTTAGAGCTGAAAGATTCAGATAAAATGTGTGGGCTGGACTCTTGATTTGCTCCTGACTGAATAAAGTGTGAAGAAAGAACTTAACAGTGAAGAGGCTTGGTGGACAGGCACCTTCTCCACTAAGTGATCATACAGCCTAACGAACTCCCGGAGCTGTGCAGTAAGAAAGGCGCATTGCCTCGTGAAGCTTTTCACCTCAGAGAGCCCCAGGCTGAGGAATATGCTATAGAATACTCAACCAGTATTTGTCAGAAGTGTTAAGCAAAGAAAAAAATTGAAAAGCATGACTGGTCAGAGTAATTAGACTTGGAGAACAGGTGTGATGGATGCCGTGGGTGCTCTGACAGACAGGCCTGTGGGAAACAGAAGAAATCAAAAAGAGCTGTACTTTCTACTTAGAGAGAATGTACTGGTAATGATTAGGTTGCTTCTTGATAACTGTAATTCAGTTACATAAAATGTTAACTTCAAGGAGCTAGTTAAGGATATGAAAGAATTGTATACTATCTTCTTCAATTCTTTTATAAGTCAATATGTGTGTGTGTGTGTATCTGGGAAGTATAGAATTAAGCATTAAGTATTTTAAGGTCAAATAACACAAAACACAACTCCATTAAACAGAAGAATTGAAAGAAAACAGCAAAACAACAAACTATTGACTGATTAACTATAACTAGCAGGTGCCTATGAACAATGAATGTGTGAGGGCATGTGCTGTCTGAAAACACACACACACACACACCGTGTGAGCCCGCACACCGTGTGTGCACACACGCACCATGCTCCATCTCACTTAGTTTTCACAGGATCCACAGCATTTTCCACTCCCTGCTTCACAAAGAAGAAACAGATCAGAGCATAGCCAGCCTTGTGCAATGTCTCCTGTAATAAAATGGGATGTTTAACCCGTATATACACAGTCACATGAGTAGTGTAGACTTCTCAAGGAGAGACTAGTGAGAATGGAGAAGTGATATTCAAATAACAGTGGAAATTAACCATGTTAACACAGGCATTAAGGAAGGACTAGGAGGATAAGAAGGTTAACGACCATCCATGGCTATTCAGCCAACTTTGACGCTAGGCTTGGATACACACTATTTACAGAAATAATAATAATAATAATGAAAAGATAAAACGGGCTTTCTAGCTCTTGAATCCCCATGTTAAAAACTGCCTGTCCCAAATCCTACCCAGCATGCCTCCTCTCCTACGTGCTCTCCTTGTGTAGCCTCAATTGTCTCCGAACCCAAGCGACCTCCTCTAGTTTCAGCGGTGAGGCCGGAACAAGTAGTGCTGAGTGAGGATAACTGTCAATTTTCCAGGCAGTCACATTCATATTATTCAAGAGTGAACTTGAAAGTAAGATAGTTTTTTACGTTAATTTAGACTTCACTCTAAAGTTGTACTTTAGAAAAAAGAAAATGGACCTGGAACAACAAAATGAACAGAAAGACGCTGTCCTGGGCAGCGCAGGCACTGCACCACTGAGAGAACACCACTGTTTAACTTCAGTCTGTCGGCATTTGCCATTTGCTCCTTCTGTCTCTGTTAACCTTCAGAAAGAAGCATGGGCTCAAGCTTGGCGTTTACTTGGAATTACCCGGGAAGGTGTAAGAACTACCAGCACCTCTGAGTGTGGTGGCGCTTGCACGCCTTTAATCCCAGCACTAGGGAGGCAGAGGCCAGCCTGGTCTACAGAGTGAGTTCCAGGACAGCCAGGGCTACAGAGAAACCCTGTCTCAGGGTGAAAATATATATATATAAATAAGTAAATAAAAGAACTACCAGTACCTGGCTCTTGCTCCCAAATACTGTGCTTTTGGTGAGGAACTGAAAGTAGCACCCAGGGGTTGTACTGCACAGTAGTGCTTAGAGCCACTGTGGAGGCTGAAGTTGTGCCCGAAGATACCTGCTTACCAGGCTTGTACAAGCCCTTGATACACACCTGTTCTGAGCACTGTTCTGTTCCTCTTAGCTTCTGAGAAATAGCATGGTCTAGCAGTCCATGGTAAGTACGTGGTAAGAGTAGGTATGGTCTTTGAAGAGTAAATTCTTTATTTTTAGTGGTCCTCTTTTAAAAGCTCGTAAAGTTGATAATGAAGAATTTACTCCAAACAAGATCATGCATGACTGAACTGAATTTTTGAAAATTGAAATTTTTTTCTGTTTTTTTTTTCCCTAATTTTTTTCTTACAGGGAAATTGAAACATCATAGTTGACTTAAAATTAAACCTGCTGGGCTTCTATGTAACAAAAACCAGTTGCTTGATTGCTTTTCTTCCAGTTTAAATGCATTTTTATGCCTTGGTAAAAGTTTTAGGTGGTTATTGTCTGGTTCCCTTAAAATGGTATAGCTAAATAGCAAACATTGGGAGTCCCTAAGAGTTCTCTTCTAGAAACAATAGTTTATTAATGAACTTTTCAAACATTCTACAATTCTGATTATCAGTTTTCTTATCCCCACTAACCCCAGGGGCTCCCCTGTGTAGCCATGGCTGTCTTGGAACTCACTATGTAGACCAGGCTGCCTCAAACTCAAGAGATCCTCCTGCCTCTGCCTCTGAGTGCTGGTATTAAAGGTGTCACCCAGCACCTGGCCACTCATTGGCACATTGCTATTTGCGTTTTTGTTCTACTCAGTGTTCTGAACCATTATTTTGATGTTTAGCAGGTGAAAGCAGAATGTATTGAGTTTAGTTAGCTGTCCAGGAAATAATTTCTAATTTTTGAAGATGGAAATTGACAATATGCTTCAAAACTAAAACCTCTCCTTTCTGCTTTTAGGCCAACAGCAGCAGAACTGTTGAGGCACAAATTTTTCCAGAAAGCAAAGGTGGGCATTCCAGCTTCTGAGTGTGTGTTTGTACAATGCTCCTCCCAGCTTCTGAGTGTGTGTTCATGCGATGCTCCTCCCAGCGTTGCTCCTGATGTCTTCCTAGTTGCATTTCTAAGATGATTACATTTGGAGATGGGATGGTGGATAAAATAATTGCTAAAGGTATTATGTATATAATGTGAGCTGGAGTGAAATGCTTTCCACATAAGCATGGCGACATAAATTTGATCCCTAGAACCCACTATTTCCACAAAAATAATAAGGTGTGGAAACTTGGCTTATAATTCCCTAACTGGGGAAGTGGACACAGATGGATCCCTAGAGCTCCTTGTATAGTAAGCCTTGGCTAATAGGTGGCTGCTGGGCACAGTACACACACATGCATATACATCTGTATACACATGAACCTTCTTTTTCCTATTGTAAAAGCAGTCTGTGAAGGTTGAGCTTTCATTTCAAGGCTTAGTGCTAAACTACCAAATGCCTCATATGTCAACTTAATGCATTAGTGTATTTGGTAATGTAGGATCAAACAAAGACAAAGAATGTACAGTAAAGTGAGCTTTTCATAGAAAACGGTTTCTAGTACATATTGAAGGTTTGTCTATAGGTGAAAAATAATGGAAGTGTTGTATAAAAACCTTTGGAGTGGAAACCCCTCATCTCTTCACAGTGCACTTTACTTACCACAGTTAACTGTGACTGACATCTGTGTCACATGGTGGACTCACTAAAATGTTCCGATAACTGACTTTCTGAAACTGAATTTTCTTTTCCAGAATAAAGAATTTCTTCAAGAAAAAATACTCCAGAGAGCACCTACCATTTCTGAAAGATCTAAAAAGGTAAGTTAGGTATTTAATTCAATTTTCTTCGGTTGCTTAGAATAGATTTGCAGGGATTTTGTTTTTGTTTTGCATTTTTAAACTGGGTACTACTCTGTAAATAGAAATGAGGATTATTTATTTTCAGCTATTTTGATGCATTTGATATACCCAGTCAGCAAATATCTGTCAGCTGTGTGCTTAGGTATTACTCTGCTGTATCCAAGCATAACAAGGTAGGCAGTGAGTCAGTTCAAACCCTGTTGAATCACTGTTTCCAGCTATCCAGAGTGAGATGGAGATTTTTGCATAGCAATTATAGCTTGGGGTATAAGTCATATTACCTTCTAAACTCAAGACATGTTATAACAAAGCACTATGTTTTGCGTGTATTATATCTAAGAATGTTGTTCATCATTTGAACATAAGGAATCCACTAAAGTTTCAGTTTGGACAAAATACACATTTGCCATTTCACCAAAATCAAATCTCCCATTTTCCTTGCTCTTCTCCATTTAAGGGAGATTTAGCAAATGTGGAAGCAATACTGTCCCGTGGATGTCTGTTGATGATAGACTGGAGGGGGAAGACCAAGATCCTCTGTTCCAGAGATACAGTAGAAGGCCTACCTGGGATGTTAGGACCCTTCTGGTAGAAGCTCACTACGCACACATTTCACTTGTTGAGATTTCTGCCATTATCCAGAGGTTTTGCTTCATGAAGAACAGATGTATGTTAAATATTCTGAGCTAACTAACAGTCACTCAGAGCACCTCAGCTCGCCTTTACCTCAGAGCTTTGCCATTCTGCAGATATGGACGCTTCCATGGTGTTTCTGAGCAGCTAGCCTCTTCTTTCCCCTGTGTTTATCAACTGCTGTCACTTAGCTGAGTCACAGGCTTTGGCACAGTCATCCCAGATGACTGACACCTGATGTCTGAGGAATGGCAAGTTCAGAATGGTTGAGTATGGGGGAAACGCTCTGTGCGTTGCACCTCCTCACTGTAGGTTGTCAGGGTAGCACTTCCTAAAGGAGTTTTCTCTGACCTCCTGACCGACAGGGTTTCCTTCCCATAACTTCCTTCTCTGACCTCCTGACCTACAACGATTCCTTCTCATAACTCTCTCTTCCACCATGTTTTGCTTTACTTTTTTGAAGAACTTATCACCATCGAACCCTTGACAGCCTTTCTACGTTATTAGAACAAAATCTTACTTCACCACATCTCAGTAGGGTTAAGTTACTTCTTTGTACCCAGTAAACATTTGCAAATAATTTGAATGCAGTTTAAAATCTCTATGCTTGTAATCACAGTAAGTCCTAATTGGAATTGTTTGGTGTCCGCACTGTGATTTCTTTAAGATCAGTGAACTCTGATCTCAAGGGAAGCACAAGCTGGGTGTGTGTATGCATAGCATACACCTGTAACCATACGCCTATAGTATTCTGGCGGCTGAAACAAAAGGCTTGGAAGCGAGAGGCTAGCTTAGGCATCTTTGTGAGCAGCTGTAACATGCAGTGTGTCCACATAACGAAATACGATTTACAGAGCTTCTCCACTTACCAGTGCCCATTATGATTTCATGAGAAGGTAAGTCATTTGGTAGCAGCTGCCGGGGTTAGCACTACATACTTCTAATGTTATTACATGGAGGTTGAGACTTAGACTGAGCGATGTAGTGAGACCTCATCTAAAAAGGTAGAAGGAAAGGGAGGTAGGGTAGGAAGGGAAGGAGAGATGAACACCACAGTATAAACATTTTTCTAGTTCCCTGGAGAGGCTGGCAGCTCCTAGTCAGCCACATCGACAGTGTCACTTGGAGCTTAGTGTTGGTGTTTGCTAGGGTAGGTGGAGCCAGTGTATTTTCAGCTTGCTACACACACACACAAACACACACACACACACACACACACACACATACATATAGATAGATAGAGAGAGAGAGAGACAGAGAGAGTGAGAGTGTTACGTGTGTGTGTGTGTGTGTGTGTACGTATATGTGTGTGTGTGTGTATATGTGTGTGTATGTATGATATATACACACATTCCAATAGGAAGTTCAGGAGCATTTTTAATGATTCATGTTATATCATGAATATACTTTTAAAACGTGTTATTAGTCCACACTATATGATTCTGTGTGAGATGTTCAAGAGTGCACAGAGATGTGCAGTAGGCCAGTTTCCCAGAACTGAGAAAAGTGGGGGAGAAACAGGCAGTGACCTCTGATGGCTGTGATGTGTGTGAAGAATGGTGACCAACATGTTCTCAATTTGGATGTAGTAACAATCATGCAACTCTCTATCTACAAAGCCCAGTCAATTGAACTTCTCTCATCGTGTACACCGTGTGCTGTATGACTTACATCTCAATGGAGCTGTCATTTTAAAGGGAGATCATCATTCATAGTAGTAAATTGAAAACAGTAATAAAAATATTGGTCATCACCCCGTCTTTGGAACTGTCCCCTGAGCCTGAGGTGCAGGGGCTGTGTTGTGGACGGGTCAGTTGGGATGGGTCTACACCTTACATGTTGATTGGTTGCAGTTTTTTGTAGTGGGCTCCATCTTAGCAAAGTGAGTTTCCTTGATGGGGGTGTAGGCTACACTTATGAGTATAAGAACAAATATTCAGAATGTGGTTAGAGATTAGCCCTGGGTGGGTGGTTAGGTTTCTAGTACTAGGCATAGTTTCCCTTTTGTTGAGCAGGCCTTAGGTCCAATATGAGCTGCTCGTTCCCACCAAGGCGTGGAGGTCGGCATTGCGTGGCCGCAGTGCTGACTGTTGTGGTTCCTCGGTGCTGTAGTGGGTAGGACTATTGGTTGCTTCCCTCCGTCAGGAGCTTGGTCGGCACCTTCTGTGCCATGAAAGCTCAGACTTTGAGGAGGTTTTCAGGTCAGTGTTAGCCCGGGTCCTCTGGGCTGGACCCTCTTCCTAACCATGCCATGAGTCCAGTTTAAGATGGAATTGAGGAAAGGGCTGTGACGATGGCTCAGTGGTTAAGAATACTGTCTGCTCTTTCAGAGGACCTAGTTCAATTCCCAGCACACGCGTAGTGGTTCATGACTGTTGCTCCCAGTTCCAGGGGAATCCAAGACCCTCTTCTGGCCTCTGTAGCCTCCACCAAGTGGTAAACAGATGCATTCAGGCAAGCACTCATACACATTACAAATTAAAATCTGAAAAAATAGTTGGCTTTAATAAATATACCACGACAATTCTGGAGGAAGTACATAAGACCGAAAGTCATGAGGTCAAGAAGCTTCCTTGGGCTTTCGAGGCTTCTTAAGGAAGATTGCTGTGGTGGGATAGGTAGTTTTTCTAAACGTAGGGAGAAGAGAGTAAGCGAGATTTTCAGAAGAGAGTAGGACACAGATTACAGTGAAATGCTCATCTTCCACTGTGGAAAGTCCCATACATTGATAACTCCTAAAATAGACACCCCCCCCCAATATCAAGCAGTAATGCTATATACCCAGTAGAGAGATGAATATAACTTTCCAAAGAAAGCTAAAATTAGGAAGAAGATAGTGAGCTTGGTTATTTGTTTGTTTGTTGGTTGTTTTTTTTTTTTTTTTTGAGTCACGGTCTCATGTAGCTCAGGCTGCCCTTTTAACTCAATGTCACTGGTGGCTTTGAATGCCTGGTCCTTTTACTGTCATCCAAGAACTGGGTACCACTTTGGCTGGCATGCAGTATCCACCCCACACCCTCAGTACTGAGCACTGATCTCAGGGCCTTGCTTCCTAGGCTGGTGTTTGACCATTGAGCTACATCCTTTGCCTGTCTCTACTTGCTTGACTCCTGAACTCTTGAATCTCTGTGAAGTATAATTTATAATTTTGAATTAAAAAGTTAAAGCTGGGCATGTTGGCACACCTCTTTAATCCCAACACTCTGGAGACAAGCAGCCGATCAATGTCACAGCCTGGTTTAGACTGCAAGTTGCAGGCTAACCAGAGCTACACAGTCAGGTCCTGACCCAAAAGAGGAAATAAAATATTGGAAAAAGAATGGGTGCTTTCCCTTGGGCTTGGGCTGTGTCTGCAGTGTGTTTGGAACAGTCTTTCCTCCCCTTTAAATGTCTTGGTATGTGAATATGTTAGATTTTTTTCCCTTATGCCTTAACATAAACAATATTATTGGGGTTCAGAGTAAAGAGGATTGTGTTTAAAGTCTGGGTAGAGCAGATTAAGGGTTGGAGGATGTGACGTTTTAGGGACACATGACTCAGTTACTGTTTTCTTTAGGTGATGGAGGGATGGAAAATAGACTTGAAGTTCCTGTTAAGTGTGTACAAAGTACTTTCTTAACCCACACGCCTTTCTCGCTCAGGTCCGCAGAGTCCCCGGCTCCAGTGGCCGTCTCCATAAGACAGAGGACGGAGGCTGGGAGTGGAGTGACGATGAGTTTGATGAGGAGAGCGAGGAAGGGAGAGCTGCCATTTCTCAGCTGAGGGTGAGTCACATTTGACAGCGTAGACTGTAGAGTTGCTTCTGAGTCTTGTTACGGCTGGAAGAGCTAAAACAGAAAGAAGACAAGTGCCACAGCCAGGACGTTCTACTTAATTACGTAGCAAATTAGAATGCCGGTCTCTCAATGTGGTATCATGTAGGATATGTTAAAATAGCCATGTCTAGAGGGGAAAACCAGCTTGGTGTGGAGAGTGAGTGGATTGTACTAATGGCTAAATGTAGCTGTTGTTGCTACCCTGTGACTTCTTCTTTCTTCCACCCTTTGAAACCACCAACACCAGTAAGAGGAAAAAAAGGATAGAGAGGAAAGGAAAGAGTTCTTGGAATAAAGTCAGGGGTCTGAAGGGGGCGCTGCTATCCTTAGACTACTTCCTACTGGTTAGGGTGTCAAGTTCCATGGGGCAGCTTTGATCTTCCCTGTCAGAATATCTAATTTCTTCTTGTTTCTTCTTTGTGTGTGACTTCTTAACAAACCTCGACCAACCAATAACAACCAACAATAATATCCCCCCCCCAGGGGTTGGGTGGGTGAAGTGCTATAATTTACAAGCCCTCTGAAAAGTTCCCAGAATTCCAAATGTCACACAATTGCAGAAACTCTCTGCAGCTGGCAGGATCAAGCCCCCTCTATAGCATGAGGCAAATAAATGGTGGTCATCTGCTGTGGACAGTCTGAAGCAGTCCCATGTCACATCCTAGCATGGGATCAAAACAAAAGCACGTTCTTATGTTTCTGTGGTTTTTTTTTATTATTATTATTTGTTTGTTTTAAAGATTTATTTATTTATTTTCTGTATATGAGTACACTGTAGTTGTCTTCAGAAGAGGGCATCAGATCTCATTACTGATGGTGAGAGCTACCATGTGTAGCTGGGAATTGAACTCAGGACCTCTGGAAGAGCAGTCAGTGCTCTTAACTAGTGAGCCATCTCCAACCCTGTTTCTGTGTTTTTAAAATAAACCAAAATTGTAAAATTTTCAGTAGAAAATTTGTAGACATTGTAGAAGAGTTGTAACTAGAAGGCTTTGCAACATAATATGCTTTATTTGGAGAGGAATAGTGGACTTCTTTAGTTGGTATATACTGAATATCTTGTGTGTGTCTCTGTCTGTGTCTGTGTTTGTACATCCGCGCTTGTGCTCGAAGCCTTGAGGTCTTTCTTTTGGAGTGGGTTTCATAATGGGCATGTTTGCCTTGTGGGATTTACTCCCATAGAGTTCTTAGGACCACTTTGTTTTTGTTTTGTTTTTTGAGACAGTCTCTCTGCAGAACTGACTGTCCTAGAGATCTCTATGAGCATTCTGGCCTTAGACTCATAGAGATCCTCCTGCCTCTGCCTCCTTAGTGCTGGGATTAAAGGTGTGCTAAGTTTTTTAAGACCTTGCCAATGAAAATTGACAAATATATATTAAGCATTAAGTTTAGAAAAGTCCTGCAAAAGACACAAATGGCCAACATTTGTTTCCCTTCTAATTTTGGATAGTTCCTGTTCTGTTCTGTCCTTCAAGATTACTTACCGTTCCTTTATCTTCTTCACAGCCTCTCCAGGCTGTCCCATGTTAGGCGTTGCAATAGAGCAGATGGTTATTCTTTTGCTTTTTCTGTCCCCACATAGCTGCCTCTTTAATACCAGACGTTTATGTAGTGTTTCCCCTTATTTTATCTTCATATTGCTATTTAGTTTTTAAAAGATAAGTAACATCGCTACAGACACCGTTTGTGATGTCTCTTTGTTAACACTGACACCCTTGCTGCTTCCCTTTGCTTCAGTGTCGACACTGCCTTAGGAAGGCTGTTGGCCTTATTCATTGGGTACTTGGCAAGGTGAATTTCGCCCATTGCTTACCAGTAAGTCTGTGATTTATAAGTAGAAGGGTTTAGTTGCCATGTAGGGTCGTGGGCTCCCTTGGCATATGTTCCTACCTATGCAGCACTGCACTTTGTCCTCATCTCCTGCTGCTGTCCTCTCTGTCCTCCTGCAGCACGCCCTCCCCTCTGCTTCCCTGTGCACAGCCTCCGTCTCTCTGTCTGCTTAGCTAGTTGTGTGCCATGCTGTGTGTCTGTTCCTCTCTTCTCTCTGCCATCTCTTTTAGCCTAGATTTCTTCGTATAACAGAGAGTTATATAGTTTATCTGAGTCTTGCTTATTAGCTTTACCTGCAGTTTCATTCATCTCTTGAAAATGGAATCCTTGTTGATGGACCTCTTACCAGGTTCTGTGTCTGGCTATTGTAAGACTGAGTGAGAGCTTTAAACCTGGAAACCTACATCTCTACTCTGGCTTAAATTCCTTCATGCATATATACAGTTGTGCCATACTCAGCCACATGATTATTCTCATTTTAGTTTTTGTTTTTATATTTATTTACCTTGAGAATTCTTAAAATCAGTTTAAAAATTAGTATACAAAGTGGTAGGTCTTGCTTTGCATTCTGTTCACATCTTGTTCTTGATGTCTTGTTCACAGCTGTATTCTTGCTCCATCTCCTTCTTTGTCTCCAGCTTATGTCTTCCTGGTTCTCCTTCCTCCCTTCCAATATCTCCTGTTCTGTTTTCTTGCCACGTGCATCTCATGATTTCCAAACCAACCCTAGGAAAATATGTTCTTCAAGTTTTACGGTTCTCTTTCTAGACTCACTAAAAATGCAAATATAAATGACAGTTTGAATATAGGCACCACATGTGTATTTGTCTTTTACAGAGTGGCTGGTTTCCATTTAACCTAATGATTTCCAATTTTACTCATTTTCCTGCAAATGCCATGTTTTTTGTTTTTCTTTATGGCTGAATAAAATTCCATTGTATACTTAGCACACTTATTTTATCCAATTTTCTGTTAATGGACATGTAACTGTTGTAGATAGCTTAGCCATAAACATGCATATGCAAGAACATTTATAATGGGACTTAGAAAATGTGTTGATAAGTAGCTTGACGGTGTAGTGTCCCCCTGTAATTGGCCGTAGGTACATAATATGCTTATGGTCAGTGAGAAGAGATGTGCTTTGGAGGATGGCCTCTACTTCCTGGGAACTCAGACCATCTGGGTGTTTGCTTATAAAACTTCTTTGTTCAATTTTATTTTTGTTTTGTTGTGTTATATTCATTCTATTCTGTTTGAGATCGGTGCAGGGGTGGGTAAGGGTGTGTGTCTCACTACGTAGCCCTGGCTGGACTGGAGCTCAATTTGTAGACTGGCTTGGAGAGATCTGCTTGCCTCTGCTTCCTGAGTGCTGGTGTCACATGCATGAGACACCATGCCTAGCTGTCACCGTTAACTTGTAATACAGTAAGTATATTGATATGTTCAGTATTGACTACATGGACAAAGACTGTAATGATACCACAACAGCTTTCTCTTCTCAGAAAACTTAGATTTGAGTTAGTTTATGGGTCAGAATGGAACAGAGTGGCTTACAGTTGGCATCACTTGCAGTTTCTTGGAATTCACTATTTGAAACTGACCACCAAGCCATCTTACCGACTCAGTTAATAAGCATCTCTTTCTGTGTCTCTTTCAGTCTCCCCGAGTAAAAGACTCATTATCCAGTTCTGAGGTAAGTAACTGGAGGTTACCAAGCTCTTGCTAAAAGAGACATTTTACTTTGTTCTTAGTGTTAATTAAGCTTGTCCAAGCAGTCTGTGTGTGTCTCTGTGTGATTACGTGTTAATGAGGCATTTATCATACCAGCCGGACTTTAATGTGGCTTCCTTGCTTGCTGAGTTGTTTGTAGGTTTGGTTTGCTTGAAGTGGAAAGTGATAGGAAATCCCACAAACATTGCCCTGTAGAGTGGACTGTTCTTACTACCAGAGGGACGCGGCTTCCTGGCCTATTGTGTTGTATATTCTTCTCCTGGTAGCCCCTCTCTTTTCGTATGGTATGTGATTTAAAACTTACATTTGCTCTTAATCTGTGGACACTCTGACTGTGGACTAACGCAGCTTATGTGCGTTACTGTGTACATGACTTATGTGCACTACTGTGTACATGACTTATGTACTCAGAATAATCTCATGTATCTTAAGTACCAACACTCGGGTGACACAGTCCCGCTGCTGTGTGTTCCCATTCCTCACTCTCAGCACGCCTGAGATCACTCTCTTTCCAAGGCCTGACATCATGCGCAGTGAAAATCCATCAGGGGCTGAGGTCATGGCTTTGATGACAGCATAGCAGACGCCTTGAGGTCCATCCCCCATGCTACATAAAACTAAGTGTGATGCATATCCCTGAAATCCCAGGTTTTGGCAAGTAGCAAGATTAAAAGTTCAAGATTCTTCTTGGCTTCATAATGAGTTCAAAGTTAGCTTGGAATACACTGAGACCTTGTTCTTTACCCACCCTCTTAAAAGATTGGGAGGCAGAGGCAGGAGGTTCTCTCATTTTGAGGCCAGCCTGGTCTACAGAGTGAATTCCACAATAGACAGGGCTACACAGAGAAACCCTGTCTTGTTAGGATAATCTTTGTGCACTATGTAAAAGTTGTCTCTGCATTATTCAAATGTTGATTTCCTACCAATAGAGAGCTGAGAATGGACGTTGGTATTGCTATTCCAGTTGTTCAGTACCTGCATCATATTTTGTAAACATTCACCTCCTTCACCTTCTCACTGGTTTAATAAAGAGCTGGCAGCGTGAAGGCACAATAGGAAAAGCAGAACTTCTGGGCAGAGATAGGAGCTGTAGGAAGAATTGAGAGGTGTGGAAGTTGCCAGCCAGAAAGGGAGGAAGTCCGACAAACTGAGTCGTTGTAAGAGTTGGTTGCAAACGTGGACTAGTATAGATGGGCTAGTGAAGTTATACGAGCTAGTTGGGAAATCGCCTAAGCAAAGGCCTGAGTTTTAATAAGTAATAATTGTCTCTATGTCATTTTGGAAGCTGGCAGGTCAACACAGTTGATTATTCTGTGTGTTTTGTATTAGTGGAGTCACAGTGTTTTTTATTTTCTCATCGGCTGTTTTGCCCACACAATGTCCTTGTGGTGCATCCATGTTGTAGCAGCTCTCAGATGACATCTGCAGGTTGAAGTGCTTCCGTCCTGTGAGTAGTGGATAGTGCTGCTACGAACGTCAGTGTGTAACACCGGCTCTCAGTTCTCTGAGCTAGACGTCTAGAAGTGGAATTGCTGAACTGTGGGAATTCTGTTTATGTTTTCAACTTGTTTGGTTTGAGACAAGGTACTACTTTGTAGTCCAGGGCCTCAGACTCCCACTCCCTCTGCCTCAGCATCTGAGTACTGGGACTACAAAGTGTGTGCCGCTGTGCTCTGCTGTTTTGTTTTCTTCTTAGTGCTGGTGTGGTGGCATTTGGCTTCCCTACAACAGTATTCTGATATTTCAACATTTCATATTTACTTTCCCTGACTCCTGCTTTTGTTTTGGTGACAGGATGTCATAGCCCAGTGTAGCCTCCATCTCACTATGTAGCCGAGGCTGACCCAGCTGAACTTCTGCCTCTGCCTCCTCAGGGCGGGATTATAGGCTTTTACTACCGTGCTTGGTTTTATGCAGTGCTGAGACTCAAACCTGTGAGGCTGGGCTACAACCATATCCCTTCACGTTTTATTTCTTTGTTTTCTAGATCATGTATGCCTTTAAGGTAGATAATCATGTGGACATACAATGTGGAAGCTGGCCTTTTGAAATTCTATTAATAATACATGACTTACTGAGAACTAACTAATCTTTAACTTCTATTTTTCTGTCAAAAATCTAACACAAGTATGAGCTTTTTACTATGGGATTAATGAACATAAAAGTTTCCTTAAGGTTTATTCTTGGTCTCCTTGGTTCTTAATTGTAAATTTAATTTAAATTTGTATGTATGTATGTATGTATGTATGTATGTATGTATGTAGGAGCACACGGGTGTAGGTGTTCACAGAGGTGAGAGACTGCATCAGATCCCTGGGCTGGAATTACAGGCAGTTATTATCTGCCTAATGCAGGTGCTGAGAGCCACACTCTGGTCCTCTGCAAGAGCAGTCCTCCTAAGCACTGAGTCATTTTTCCAGCTGGGCTTTACTTAGACACAGTGTTAGGGAAGGGGTGTGTGTGTGTGTGTGTGTGTCTGTCTGTCTGTCTGTCTATCATTATTTTCTGTCAAAAGTAAGACTTTATTATTGCCCCTTGACTTTTATCTTTTACTAGTAAAATATTTTTCACTTCATTGATATTTTTCTCAGTAGCTAATTTTAAATATGTTTAGCTTAGTTTTATAATCAAGCTCTGGTTTTCCTCTAGATTCGCTAATTAAACTGTATTAAACTGCATTTGAAGCTGACTGGGTCTAGAGTCCGTGTTATTTACACACTTCCCATTCTCCTCTAGCCTCAGACAAGATCTCACCAGGGATCCTGTCTAGCTTTGTCCTCCTTACCTTCCTGCCTCAGCCTCCTTCTGTAATATGATTGTGTGTCATAGTAAGTAAATATCTACGTACATATCCAATAAAAGGACTCCTCGGACAGCCTGGCTGCTCTTCGCCCCTTGACTTCCTTCTTCTCTGTTGCTCTCCCTTCCCCTCCCCAGCTGGAGTCTCTCCCTGTACTCATCTCCTCGTCCCCTCACCCACTTCCTGCTCTTCCTCTCCCGGTTCACCCCAGCCCTGGTTTTTTCTTGGTTGCTGTGGTTTCTTGGTCTACTTTTTACCAGGGAAGTTCATGGCTTCAGTTTTCTTTACAGCTGAGTATAGCCTGTTGTGTAATGAGCCATACTGTCTTTGTCTACTTACTTGCTGAAGGGCATTTTAAGTTGTTCCATTTAGTGGCTGTAGTGGACAGAGTAGCCATGAACATTGCCGAACAGGTGTCTGTGGAGAAGGATATTAAGTCCTTTGGGCATATCCAGGAGTGGCCTCGCTGGATTTCCATGGTAGATTTATTTCTAATTTTTAACCGCCATTTCCCTACCACCACCTGCACTTGTCAGTTGGTTTGTTGATCTCTGCAGTTCTGATTGGGGTGGTGAAATGCCAGAGTTGTTTCAATTTGCATTTCTGTGGTTGCTTAGGACGGGGCACTCCGTACATCTTGAGGTGTTTCTAGGCCATTTTCATTCTTTCTGTTGAGAATTCTGTTTAGATCCTAGAACACTTTTAAATTGGATCATTCATTTCCTTGATTCCTTTGTCTTTTGGGTTCTTTGTGTATTGTGGTTGTTAGTTGTCTGTCAGTTAGACAGCCCTTTCTCACAGAGTACTGATCTACTCTCCCTTTTCCAGAGGCCGGGCAGTGACAACCCAGTCCCTCCCACTAGGTTCATCTTTCACAGGTCATACCTTAGAACGTGGCTAGACAGGTGTGATGGCACATGTGCATACACTCACACTTGGGAAGCGAGTGGAGATTAGTCTCGACTACCTAGCAAGTTGCAGACCAGCCTCTTTAATAAAACAACAAAACACTCTCCTATAAAAACCAAAACCAAAAAGAATTTAGAATGCTTAGAAATACTGAATAGTATATAGTACAGACAAGTGCAGTGAAATAGTAATAATTCAGAATTAAGACAGCCTGTGAGTATCACCTGGCACAGAAGTTTGATCCTTGCCCCGTGTGCCCACTGAGATGGTGCAGAGCTCTCCTACTCTGCAGCACTGCATGTCTTTCCTGCAGCTCTTCGCGGCAGCTGAGCCCATGGGGACTTTGCTTCAAGTTCCAGAACAGATTTCTGCTCATCTACCTCAGCCAGCTGGCCAGATGCCCACACAGCCAGCTCAAGTCTCTCTCCTGCCCCCTGCAGAGCCAGCAAAACCAGCACAGGTAAGTGGGGACTGTTTTCCTGGCCCGACGCCTGTGGGCAGATGATAGAACAGTAGTCATGCCCATTGATACTTTGGTTTGGAACAAGTGAGAAATTCTGTCTTGATAGTGTTACAGGTACTAATAAAAGAGCTTTATAAGGATCACACAGGTTTTTAAGCATCAAAATAAGTCACTTATGAAAATATACCAAGTACAAAAAATCTGGTAGCATATTGTCAGTTGTTCTTCATTAGATCTTTGTGAAGTTTAAGGAAGTTGAGTGCAGTGGAGGAGTTTCCTCTGAGCCTGGAGAGTCAGCCATCAGTTTCCCCTTTGCTCACTCACACTCATTAATGCTGAGTGTAGTTCTTTAGGCGCTCTCTTATCAAATGTATTCTGTTGAAGATACTTGTCTATTTTGTAAGGATTACCTTTGTTAAAGTAGGTAATATTTACTTAAGCACACGCAATTGTCATTAGATTGTAGTGTGGTGACAGTTTTTGGGTAGTAATGGCTTCTGCGAGTCCCTGCATGCTGAGTAACTGGGGTTCTATCTGGTACTCTGCATCACATGATAGCATGCTGTTTGGCTGAGTAAGAGTTTCACTGTCAGCTTGTTTATTAATTATTAGAAGTGCCAGGAAAAAGTGTATGTGGGGCTGGAGAGATGGCTCAGCGGTTAAGAGCACTGACTGCTCTTCCAAAGGTCCTGAGTTCAGATCCCAGCAACCACATGGTGGCTCACAACCATCTGTAAAGAGATCTGATGCCCTCTTCTGGAGTGTCTGAAGACAGCAACAGTGTACTTACATATAATAAATAAATAAGTTATATATAAAAAAAAGAAATGCTAGGTGAGAAGAAATGGCAGTTCTGAAGTCTCCTTTTGTTCTTTAATATATCTTCATCTTGTGTCCTGTGCCCGGAGACCACTGCTCTGAGTACTTCTACTTAGTCACTGAGTACTTCTACTTAGTCACTTGGCTGACTTCCCTTCCTTCATCTGTCACATGGGAAAATTACAGGTGTCTTAGAAAAACTGACAGAAAGATTGGAATTAAGTGAGACAAATAGAATGTATGTCCTCCAGCAAGCAAAGCTTTATAGGTTTCAGAAAGATTTCAGAAGACCCTGAATCTTGAGTTGAATGGAGTCCTGGGAGACAGCTACTTTAGGCCTGTCCTTGGAAATTAACTTTCTGATTCCACTGACTTAGCTGAGAGCTGCCTTTTGTTGATCATTTGGAGGTGGCCCCTCCCACCATAGGGGCTGTCTTGGGGACTACAAGGACTTACGCTGGGGAGGATGGAAACTCCTGCCAAGTGTCTTTCTTAGATGGCCATTGTCCTTGCTTCATGTTCCTGACAGGGACTTTATATCAATGCATTTCAGGCTCAGTCTTCAGGAGAACGGTCCCAGGAGACCAAGATCCCTATCAGTCTAGTGCTAAGATTAAGGTAAGTGAGCATTTGCTGCTTCGGAGTACTCTAGAGATGCTGTCATCGCTGGGCCTTAGAGTATGCTACTGCAGAGTACTGTGTGTTTCCAACATGAATTTCTGGTTGTTTGAGAATTCAGCTCTTAACAGGTTTGTTGACTGCCATGCATATCTGCTTAGCAAGGAGCAGCATGTGCATTTACAGTGTTGCCATCTGGGTTGTAATGGAGGATGCTGGGGCAGTGGCAATGTTGGCTGCTCCTCTGAGGAGGAATCTGACGATGGGGTTTGTGGGCATATGAACTCAGGACAGGCACTTCATGGCTGTGATTGAACAGCCTGCGAAGAAGTTTGTAGCTTCTCTGTTTTACTGCCTGTGTTGTCATTGGTTCATGGTGGGATGCACAGAAAGGCCTAGGGAGGTTGCTCAGGAAGAGACATCATTGGTATCAGATCTGTGTTTTAACCTTTCCTTACTAATAGTTTGGATCAAGATTCTATAATTTTCTTTGTAAAATAAATTTGGATGTTATATTGTTTCTTTATAGTCATAAATGAATATGAAAAAAAATAGCTCAAAGACAGGCTAGGCCTTCTTTCAGTGTTAAAGAATGCCATTTGAAGTACCACGTAGTAGAGGACCACACAGGAATTATAGGTAGAGGTCACAAGAGCTGTTTAAAATGGTTTCTACTGGGAACAGTGAAATTACATCATCAACATTGAAAAGCAAATGTGGTTATTTTCTTTCTCTAGGAAGTACTCAGTGGTAGATGCCCTTACCTATGGCACTGTACAGAGAGTGTAAGCATATATTCAGAAATTCTTATTTTCCTTATTCTGGTTTAATAGGAATTCCAAAAAAGAACTAAATGATATTCGATTTGAATTTACTCCTGGGAGAGGTGAGTATTACAAAATATGACTGACAACAATGAATGCTAATTTGCTACTTAGGTAGGTATGAAGCTTTTGTTATTTAGATAAGGTTTGCTTTTAAAGGACGGTGAAACTTCCTCGCTTAGGTTTTGGAAAATATACATGAAGAAAAACTGCAATGGATTTACTAGTAGTTTCATTTGGAGATGTGACTCTAATAAGCTGTATAGTAATCGATACAAGCCTATTAATAAATGCCACTCACTATGAGGCATGCATATCCCTAAACGTTATCCCATTCAGTTCTTAAGACAGGGATCTAAGGAACAATTATTCCCATTTGGAGAGGATGAACTCCAGGTTAGAGGAACCCAGAGCAACCAGTTCATAATCTAGAAGGAGGCACTGAAGTCAAGTTCTTCCAGAGTCCATAGTCCTTGCTCTTATCCTTGCATATGCTTCTCTCTGATAAACACGCAAGAGACAGGGTTCCTGGCTCCCTTTCCTCATGTGGAAGCTGAACCTTGTCACAATACTGCTTCTCATTGTGAACTTCGACCTGGAACAAGGTGTCGTTTTTCTTGCCTTTGTTAACTCATGGTTAGGAATGGCCAGCAAATGTCTGTTCCTAGGTTCCACAGTCTGCATGCAGATATACAGAGGGTGTTTTTCTTTTTAGGTATGTTTTTAGGAGTTTTAATTGCTAGGCATCTGTATGAATGTGTGCACACTACCTGTTTTAGTTAGGGTTTTACTGCTATGAACAGACACCATGACCAAGGCAACTCTTCTAAGAACAACAATTGGGGTTGGCTTACACGTTCAGAGGTTCAGTTCATTATCAAGGCCGGAGCATGGCAGCATCCAGGCAGGCATGGTGCAGAAGGAGCTGAGAATTCTACATCTTCATCTGAAGGCTGATTGGCTCCCACGAGATTAGGAGGAGGGTCTCATTACCTACCCCCACAGTGACACACTTCCTTCAGCAAGGCCACAGCTATTCCAATAAGGCAACACCCCCTAATAGTGCCACTCCTTGGGCCAAGCATATTCAAACCACCATGCCTCCCATTGGTTCTCTTGTATCTTCTAGAGACTCCAGTACCTATTCAGTTAAGGATGAAATTGGTTGGTTTGCTGTTAGAGGCAGTTAGAGCAGTGTTAGAGCAGTGTTAGCTGGCCTTAAACCCAGAGAGATCTGCCTCCCTCTGCCTCCATGGTGCTGAAATGAAATTAGACTGAGATCGTTTACTTCATCTATTTGCTTTCTGTTGTATCTGTTGCTTACATTGTCCCACCTAGGATGAGTAGGTAAGAAAATAAACTGCCATCATAATGATGATAATAAACTTTCATGATTCTCAGGAAAGATTGTAAGGTATTTTCTCAAGTTTTGAATTTGAGAAATTCACTCCAAAATTTCATGTCTAAGCTCAGAGAGCTCAAGTTTAGAGTTCTTACTAGATGTTCTTTGTAGAATATTGAGTGAGCAAGACAGAGATTGAGTCCTAGAAAAACCAAAGTAAAAACAGGCTACAGTTGCTAATACTGATGGGAAGTGTCAGGCATGCCAACACTTTGGGTTGAAACACTAGCAAGTGGATTTGTCTCCACTTGTAGTTCACTCACTCTTCTGATGCGCTAGTGAGCTCTGCCCCATACAGCTCAGTGATTTGTCTTCTGCTTTGAGCCATATAGTTCATATAGACTCTGTTCCCTAGCCGGACCTTTAAGAATGCTTCACCTGAGAGTCAAGGAAAACCCCCACCTGCCTTCCTAATTCTGCAGACGGAGCAGTTAGCTTGGCTCTGGCGTGTTCTCCCTGTGCCGACCGTGAGCATTACAGTGACATGTGTACACAAGAAACACAGCACTGTGTTCTTTGTTCTTCAGATACAGCAGAGGGTGTTTCTCAGGAGCTCATTTCTGCTGGCCTGGTTGATGGAAGGGATTTAGTAATAGGTAAGCATACTATTTTCTGCTCTTAGCCCTAATGTCATGATGTATACATGGTACCAAGAAATCCTGCTTCCAGTGAACAGGTCTGGTGCTTCTGGAAGTAGTCTTGGCTTCATTAAAATTATAGTATCAAAGACAGTTCCTGAGCAAACCAGCAAAAACCTGTCCTACCTCAGACCCTTGGTAGACTATCTCTGGGACAGCAGAGGAAATGACAGGAAAAATAGTGAGATAATGGCTCTGTTGCCTCTGATACATTGGCCCGACTGATCTGTGTTCTCTGCCTCTCATACATCGGCCTGACTGATGTGTGTAGACATTGAAATGAGCAGGCTATAGATTGAGTCCTAGGAAAACCGAAGTGAAGGTGGGCATCCCGGCACTTGGTCTGAAACACTAACTGATGGATAGTTCAGGCTGTGCATGCCTTGTATATCTGTGTCTTTTTTCCTTATTTTCTGGGGGCCAAAGTCTTGCTCTGAAGCTCAGGCAGGCCTGAAACTTACTTCTTATCTCTTGCCTCAGTTCCCCAACCCCCCGGCCCAGTGCTAAAATTGTACAGGTGTACATCTCACATTGTAGTTTGTAGTATGCCATTTGAAAAAGATTCTCACTTATGGAATAGTAGAACAAAAACAGATCACAGGCTATACTCAGTTGCCTCCTAATCACAGGCTTTTGGTGTCTTAACATAAGTCATACCTTTTTACTCCACTGTTGCTTTAGGGGAGTCAAGACAATTTAAAGAGTTCATTTAACAGTGACTCAGGACTTATTTATTCAGCCTATTGATCAGTGATAGCTTTGCTTTGGGAAATGACTGGCCCTTTCTTCCCATTCTGATTGTCCATCGAAGATTCTTAACTTTCACATTAACTTCAACATTTTAGGATTTTATGAAAATGTATTTGTGTAGCTACTCACTAATTTTCTTTGTATGATTGCAGTGGCAGCCAATCTGCAGAAGATTGTGGAAGAACCTCAGTCAAACCGATCTGTCACTTTCAAACTGGTACTCACCCTTCCTCTCTAGACAGCTGTTCCATCCCCTAACTGCCAAGGCTAGAGAGTATGCTGAGTCAGTGGGGCAGTGGTGGTGCACGCTTTTAATCCCAGCATTTGGGAAGCAGAGGCAGGTGGCTGAGTTTGAGGACAGCCGAGGCTACACAGAGAAAAACCCTGTCCTGAAAAACCAAAAACGGCTCTGCCGAGTTGTGTTCGTTCATTTTGCCCAAGCCCTGACTGCACTCTTAGTCTGCATGGCCTCACTTCTCTCCTTCCTAGAAGCTACAACCCAGGCCTCTAACTCTTCCAAGGAAGTTATAAAGCTATTTGACATAGTTATACAAACAGCCCCAGCATTTCTAGAAGAAACACAGTGGCCTCTTTATATCTCAGGGACCTTTCACCTACCGCCTTCCTTTCTGCAGCCCCTTATCCGTTTTTATTGCTACCCGAACTTTTGTTTATAAATTGCCACACCTTGTCATTTTGTTTGGTTCGTAGGCATCTGGTGTTGAAGGCTCGGATATTCCTGATGATGGCAAACTGATAGGATTTGCCCAGCTCAGCATCAGCTAAACCACAGACCTGGAAGAGTCAGCCTAGGAGATGCCACACATGCACATGTCTGTTGCTTCTGTTGGCCTGAACCTACAACTGCCAAAGAACCCAGCAACAAACCTCCCAGCTTGGAGCTTTAGTTTTTTTCTTTGTTTTTCTTGCTGCCCTCCTCCCTGCCCCCCTTTTCTTACAAGGAAAGAAAAGTTGGATCGTCAGTGGCCAGCCTCCCCTCAGAGAGTTCCGTTGGTAGATACGCTGCTCATGTCCCCTCTCCCTCCATCTGAGAAGCAGAAGCGGCCAGTGTGCCTCAAGGCCCAGGATGGAAGACTCTCAACTCATTCTTGCCTTACTACAGTGATGGTCCCAGTGGATAGAGCAGCTGCACTGGGCAACCTCATCTTGCCTGCTCTCCCGCACCTGCTGGGACATGAGCATCTTGGGATATCTCTTTAACACTCAAGTAGCAATTAAAGTTGATTGTTCAGCTGGAGCCCAGAGAATTTAATTACTGTTTTTTTCTTTGTACCTGATGTGAATTCTAGCAACCTTTGTTAGGAAAAAGCACAGCCTCGAATGGAGGCAGCCTAAACTCTTGTCTGTCCTCTTCATGGTGTCTCTTCCGTGTTTTGCTGAGCTGTTCTCAGGCACCCCCTCACTGCTCCCTCTTGAAAGGGTTGCTAGCCTTAACTTCAGCTGGTGCGAAACATCTGACTGTTGTCAGACTCCAGCCATCTGCTCCTGCAGCGTGCAGCTTTGGATTGTTTGTGCAGAAAACAGCAAGCGATGGCTGATAAATCTTATCTTGCCAGAGGTAGTTTTTGAACAAGAAAAAGAACTTTGTAAATCATATCATTGGGAAAGTATTTTCAATATTTAAAAAAATTAAGCTGAAGAAAAACTGATCTTTGATCCTCCTGTGAAGATGGACTTGCCTGGCCTTAGTCATGTGGAAATGGTGTACCCGGCTGAGATTTTTACAGCAATAAAGGGGACTCTCACTAGGCTAGAGGCCGCCTTCTGCTCCTCTCTTGCACTGACTCTGTGGAGGGGGTCTTCATTCACTAAACTGACCCAGGATGGAACACGAAACCACACGTGCCGTGACCTTTAGGTTTATGAGTAGACAGTGTTAATTTGATTTTCTACAGGAATTATGTAACTTATTCTTTAGGTTTAAAAAGAATGCTCAAAGGCTATACAGAGAAGCCCTGTATCAAAAACCAAACCAAACAAACGAACAAGATCAATGCAATATGGGAATAATCAGTGAGGTTGGCTTTTTTCCCTACTGTTAAATAGCATTTGTCTAATTGCTAATAAGCCTGTCGTTACCAAATTTTATATAAGAATGGAATAGTCAGTCTGGCCTTAAAGAGACACACAAAGATGGGCTGTGAGCCCCTAGAAAGGGACTAGTTAGTTGCCTTTGATAGAATTCCTTGCACCTGCCATTGTTGGTTTGATGAACACGATTAGGTACCCAGTGTGATCCCACCCTCACCCCACCTCACCCAGAGCAAACCGTAGGACTGCTCCTAGAAGCAGCTCTGTTGACTTCTCTTGGAACACACCTGAACGCTTTCCTCATTTCTAACCTGTGCCACCTCTTGTTTCGTTCATGCTGAGCCTGTAGTTTCAGTCATGGACTTTTGTACTGTTGAGTGCAAAGGCATGTTGGGAAAGGTGTTGGGGAGGAAGAGAAGATGGATTTGAGAGGGGAGTTGGGAGACTAGAGAGTTCAAGGTCCCAGCAGGTTGGTAAAAGGAGGAGCCTACCAAGTTAGGAGGGAGAAAAAAGATTAACCAGCTAGTTAGAAAACCATTTATTTTTCTTTCTTCTTTCCCCACTTGTTAGAGGTAGGGCTATGAGGAAGCAAGGATGGGAGGTGGGGTTGAGGTTTGGGAAGCAGGCAGCAAGCGTTACCTTTGCAGAAGACTCGTGTCTTGCTGTAGAATCCAGTTTGGTTTCAGCAGCTTGACTTAATGCACTTACAGGCTCAGGAAGGAATTTGCTATCACTGTTGTGGCTTTTGACTTGGGGTGGTCCAGTGCCAGGCTGGAAGTAAGCACAGCCCATCTCCTGTTCACATTCTCTAGACCGTCATCACCTTTGCCCTGCTCTGGGGGACAGACATGACAGTAAAAGTGTCCCGGGACTCTTTCCGTTCATTGTTTGCTTTTTTGGCAACTAGGAGGTTGGCACTAAGACCCAGGACAATGTTACTTCTCTGTGATGTGTGGTGACTTCCCTCTGCTGGCTTATGCAGTGATGGTGAATGAACCAGTCAGTGGAAAACTGCTGAGGTGGGACAGCTGGGAGCCAGGGAGCCGAAGCAGTGCTTCAGGGGGTACTGTCACTAAGCCCTCAAGATACCCTTGTCCCTGAAGTAGGGACTAACTATAGCACAAGATAGTATGTGCCAATATAGCCAAGATAATATGTGAAATGGTCTTTCTAAATGATTAAAGAAATCATTTGCGTTGGTTCTTGTTTTTTGTGTTTTCCCTCTATTTTCAACCAAATCCTAGAGCCAGCTGAGACTGCTGAGTAATCTGAAGGCGAGAGCAAGGATATACCAGCGAGGTCAGCCCCTCTAGAATGTTTGCTGGATGGTGGAAGATGTAAAATATTACCTTCTCCCTCTCCTCTTGACTTGTATTTTACTGCATGGTTTTTTTTTTTTCATTTTTAATCAATAAAGAGTAAATTGTCCTTAATGATATATAAATGCTTTCATTTATTTATTTATTTTGATGGCGGTGGTTGGGAAGAGCTCTGAGTAAGACATGACATCACTCCTTTTAGTTTCCATGTGACTAGAGTGAAGCCAAGGTGCACATGCACAGTAAGGTGACCATGCTGACATCCGCGTCTTTAGTAGGATAGCTTAAAACTGTTGTGCTCCGTTTGGGGAAACACATACCCCAGATGGGAAGAAGGAAGACTACTCCCCAAGGAAAGTGGACATGACAGGCAGTGAACCATCCCCATTATGTCATGATTTTTTTTTTAACTGAATCTTACGGTTTTAGACAGGGGAAGATATCAGACTGTAGCCATTGGAATTTCTGTTGGAAGGTGTAGAGCAGTTGTTAGATTCCTTTCTAATAGGTATTACCATTCCCATTTTACTTGTGAAGATTGGGTAACTTTCAGTTCTAGAAGCAGTTTTCAAACTCCTCCTTTTGCTTGCTAATTACTCCAGCGTCCCTCCTCTTGGCCTAGCATGTCATCTAGCTTCTCCCCACGGGGTTTGGATACCTGAATGGTATGGCTTTGTGGGAGATTCTAAGCTTCTTAGCATCTTGTCCCCACCTGCTCTGGCTAACTTTCTGATCATACATAATCTTTCCTAACAGAAGTAGCCAACGTCTGTGACAGAGCTGCTGTTTCTTTGAGAGCACAGAGCTTTGGAGCTTGAGTTGAGAGGACTGTATAGCTTGGAACTGCTGCAAGCTTACTTTCAAGACCGCAAATGAAGAAATGAGCTGTGTCATGCGCACAGAGTAGGGCCAGGTACTCAAATGTGGCTATGCCATGTGCAAGGGGTTAGGTCAGGGCAAGAGTAAGGTGGACCTCTGCTTACCTGTTGGAACAGATTGGAGAGTCCCAGGCTAGCTCCTTAGCTATACTTCCTCCTTTGGGTCAGGTCATCTATCCCATGTTTGTTTTTAAAGTAGACTTCAATTTTTAAGATAGTTGGGTAGTTTCACAGCAAAATTAAGTAGAACGTGTTCCCTACACTTGAACAGCCTATTTCTGCCACCAACATTCCATGTGAATTATATTTTTGATGTAAACTATATCTGTGCCCCTAAAATACTCTGTTCTGTCTGGCCTGTCCATGTCTTTCCACACTGACCCTTGGCAGCCAATGTTTTTGTTAGTTGTGGATTGTTTTCATTTTCATGTCACTAACATGGGGTTGAGCCTAGGACCCCATGCTGGACAAGCACTCTTCCTTTGAGCATCCTTACAGGATGCACTAGTCTATGTGTACTTAGGACCAATTACACAGTATGTAGTCTCTTCAGATTGGCTTCTTTCATATCTTTTTACAACAGCTGGAGGTTTTTGTTCATTTTCTGTTGTTTTCTAGCACCGAATTCCAGTGTCCGTACCACAGCTTACCATATCCATCCACTGAAGGGCATGGTTTGTACTTTTAAGTTTGGACAGTTAAAAACAAAGCTCCTGAAATCTTTGTGCAGGGTTTTGTGTGGACATGGTTTCAACTCATTTGACAAATGCCAGTGAACATAATTGCTGGCTTTTAAGGTAAGAGTGTGTTTAGTTTTGTAAGTAAATTGTTAAGCCACTGTTTAAAATAGCTGTACTGTTTTATATTCCTGTTGCTCTACACTCCTGACTGCTTGTGGCGATATTTTTTTTTTTTTTGGTTTTCCAAGACATGGTTTCTCTGTATAGCCCTGGCTGAAACTCCCTCAGTAGACCAGGCTGGCCTCAAACTCAGAAATCCGCCTGCCTCTGCCTCCGAAGTGCTGGGATTAAAGGCGTGCGCCACCACTGCCCGGCCTGCGATATCATATTTTGAATGTAGCTGTTCTATTAGGTATGTAGTAGTTTCCTGTCTTAATTTGCAGTTTCCTAGTGATTATGCTATTGAACATCTTCATGTATGCCAGCTTGCCTTCTGTGTGTTCAGAGACACGGCTATTCAAACTTTCTTATTTTGAAGTAAGCTGAGACTTAGAGAAATATTTGCAAGTAATACCAAAGGTTCAGCTTTATCTACCTTGTTCTCTGAATGTAAATCTCTCTCTTAACTACACACCTATGAAGATTAGGACATTGGCTTTGATAGGACACTGTGAGCTAATGTACAGACTGAGAAAGCTTCAGCTAC
Source organism: Mus musculus (assembly GCF_000001635.26). NCBI lineage: Eukaryota > Metazoa > Chordata > Mammalia > Rodentia > Muridae > Mus > Mus musculus. The sequence goes on along the minus strand of NC_000075.6, from coordinate 119,236,292 downwards.
TTCAGTATTGTGCCTTTTCTGGACTCTGTCTTTACCTTGATCTCTGGCCTGGCTCTGCTGGATCTTTGTCTCTTTTGACCTTAACACTTGTATCAAGCAGTGACTGGTGACTTTGCAGATCTATCTCTCTCTCACTGTGAGAGCATTTATGTAAAGAGTTGGTCAGCTTTTGTGTCCTTATAATCAGTTGCATTTCTTACTGAGTTGTAGGAGTTCCCGCTGAGGATGATGACCCAGGTCTCTAACCCTAGCCCTTGGGCAGCAGTGAGGTAGGGGAGTTGAGAAGTCCCACGGCTACCCTGGAGGCAGGCCAAGATCTGGCCTTGAAACAGATTTTGGGGGGGGGTGGGTTGCGGGGGGATAACAATATTTTCTAGTCTGTGGCTTAAAAATCTCATCCTAACAGTGTCTTTCATAGAGTACAAGTATTTTATGTTCAATGAAGGCCAAGTCATCAATTATTTTATAGGTTGTTACTGATATTTAATATAAAAAGCCACTTGCATGCCCAAAATTGTCCTAGTTTAAGTCAGTATCATCTTCTGGAATGTAACATTTTGTATTTTATATTTAGATTTACAGTCCAATTTAAGTTTTTATATATTGTTTCTGTTTTTCTGTATGCACTGCCTTGCCCACATCATTAGGTAGGGCTTTCTGCACTTCTGCTGGTCTAGGTGCTGCCTGGTTCATGACTGTTTTCTTATTTAAGTTTAATCTCTAAAGCTTTAGGAAGCTGAGGACAACTTCACTGTTACCTCAACACATGATCTGTCTCTTTCTATAGACAGAGGATTGCTGGTGATTTTACTGACACTAAATAGAGAATATATTTATTTCATGTAAAAGTGTCCTGGTGGTTACATTACATTTCTGGATTTTACAGTAATGGGAAAATAAACTAGGATATATATTCCCATTCTCTCTCCCTCTCCCTGTCCTTCCCCCTCCCCCTCCCTCCTCCCCTCCTCCCGAGAGAGAGAGAGAGAGAGAGAGAGAGAGAGAGAGAGCGCACACAAGCATCACAGCGTGTCTAGAGGACAGTGTTGCAGAGGCAGTTCTCTCCTACCTTTCTGTGGGTTCTGGGGATTGAACTCAGGTTGACAGGCCTGCCTGCTGAGTTATTTTTTGAGGTAGTGTTTTAGTTAGGATTTCTATTGCTATTGCTGTACCATGACCAAAAAGCAAGTTGTGGAAGAAAGAGTTTATTGGCTGTATACTTCCAGATCATAGCCCATCATTGGAGGAATTCAGGACAGGAACTGAAACAGGGCTGCAACCTGGAGGCAGGTACTGATGCGGAGTCTTTGGAGGGGACCTGCTTGCTGGCCTGTTCTTTTTTTTTTTTTTGTTTTGTTTTGTTTTTTTCGAGACAGGGTTTCTCTGTAGTCTTGGCTGTCCTGGAACTCACTCTGTAGACCAGGCTGGCCTCGAACTCAGAAATCCGCCTGCCTCTGCCTCCCAAGTGCTGGGATTAAAGGCGTGCGCCACCACCGCCCGGCTCTGTTCTTTTTTTTAATAGAACCTAGGTTCACCAGCCTAGGGATGGCACCACCCACAATGGGCTGGACCCTCCTCCATTGATCACTAATTGAGAAAATGCCTTACAGCTGGATCTCCTGGAGGCATTTCCTCAACTGAGGCTCATTCTTCTCTGATGAGTCTAGCTTGTGTCAAGTTGACAAACCCAGCCAATACGGATAGTAAAGTCTCACTCTGTAGCCTAGGCTGGCCTGGAGCTCACTGTTTATCCCTGGTTGGACTCCAGCTCACAGTGATCCTGCCTCAACCTCCTAAGGGTGCTGTGGCTGAGGTGTGAGACACCATACTTGGCTTGTCCTACCTACCCATTTGCACCATTCTCCTTAAGAAGTACAAGAATCTTCAGAGACCACTTCACCTTTCTCCTCAGGCAGGTGACTGAGTGAGAAAAAGACTTGGGATGAATCAGTGGCCCAGCAAGCTTCTCACCTCTTCAGTCGTTCAGGGTAAGAATACTCCAACTAAGTGTGGGGGAGTGATGGAGTACAGATGGGGCAAGGACTGGTGAGGGAGCCTGAAAGTGCTCTTTTTACATACCGTGTTTGGCTTTGTCACTGTCCTGAGCTGGCCAGCTACGGGCCAGGGCCACCTACCTAACTCTTAGAATGGTTCAGAATTCAGAACATGAAAGTCCCTCTTCCTGTGAATATATAAACAGGGTTGTGTACTGCACATGCAGGCACATATGCTTGTGTGCATGTGTAGAGGTAATGGTAGGGGGAACTTTGTCCTGCGTTGTTATCATTGATTGCTTTGGGTGATTGGGATACACCCAGAGAGCCTGTATTTGTCTTTAATGTAGTAAAATAAGTTTCTAGATTACTAGAAAACTGGTTTCTTCCTTGATTAGAAGTGGAAATAAAACACACACACACACACACACACACACACACACACACACACACACCTACCTTTCTTGTAACACTCTGTGTTCTTGATTTGTCTTTGGTAGTAAAAAGAAAAAAAATAAATAAAATAAATAAAAATAAATAAAAAGAGGGTATGTTTTATCTTTTGTGTGTCTCCTGGGCTGCTTGCTGCTCTGGGATTGGCTACTATTACTACTACCAGAAGAAAAGAAGGTCAGCAGTAGAATAGCAAGGTTCCAGGCCAGAGCTGGGTCTTGGCAGAGTTGGTGCAGGCAGGTTTTTCCTTTGAGGATTTTATGTTTGTATATCTTAGTCATACCCACCTTCTTCTCCCTCCTTACCAGTTTGCCTTAGCACATCTTCCCAAAATCATGTCTTCACTTTCTTGTTGTAGAGGTTTAAGGTGTTGTTATGAAAGATATATGGTATGTGTATGAATGTTTTGCCTGCATGTATGTGTTATGTGTATCATGCCTGCCTGATGCCCATGGAGGTTGGAGAGGACATTGGATACTCTGAAACTGGAGTTACGGAGAGTAGTGAGCTGCCATGTTGGTGCTGGGAACCAAATCTAGGTTCTCTGCAAGAGCAGGAAGTGCTCTTAACCACTGAGCCATCTTTCCAACCCATTGTTTAGAAAAAAGCAAATTACCCACTGACTACACTTAGTAGACATATGAGTGTATGTGTGCATGGGTGTAGGTTCATCTAAGAAGCATGGTCAACCCGTCAGTGGCCACTCCTTCAGAGAAGGGTAGCTCTTTCTGTGCAGCAAACATCAGCTGCTGATAGCGCCTCAGTTTAGGGAGGAAGAGGAGCAGCATACCAGAGCTGCTTTCTCACAGTTACTTAAGAGATATTGATCGACTTTTATCGTCCCTTCTTCCCTAGGCCCCCAGGACTCTGATAAACACTCTTCTACTCTTACCTCCTGTGAGATAAAGATTTTAAAGATTTCCTAAGGTATTTGGCTTTCTATGCTCACCTGTGTTCAGTTGCTAAAATCTGCAGTTTAAAGTATGCAGTCACAAAAGAACAGAGTTCCATTGGTTGGTTGGTTGGTTGGTTTGTTTGAATGGTGAGTAATATTCTGTTGTACTTATGTGCCATATTTCCTTTATGGACACTTTGGTTGTTTCTCTTAATTGTTGGCATTTTTAACTGGCTTAATCCTAAACAGGTCATGTGTAGATAACTACAGCTGCAACAGTCATGTCATGTGCAGAGGTCAGCATTCCACAGTACTCCACACCAAACTTACAAACAGGCTTACACACATTCTGCCCTCTCTTCCGTGATGGTCAGGGAGCCTTGTGGAGAGGCAGAGAGAGAGCTTCCGTCTGGTTGAGCACACACATTGACTTAGTCTGAACAGTTTGAACAGTTAAGTCTCAGTTAACAACTACCCTCTGCAACAAGCTGATTAAACCAGGATTGAGAGCAGCCCAAATTAGGAATAGAAAACACGAGTGTGGAAAAGACAGTTTTCCAGTACAGTTATTTAACAAAATAACACCCATCGATTCTTTCCTAGGGCATGAGACTTTAGTAGCCATGGGGTCTGATCATGTTTACAGTCACAAGCGTAAATTCTGTTCTGTGGAACAGATCTCGGAACCATGTGAGAGCAGTTGGTTAGACCTAGGGCAGTTTTGCCACACTTGCCCCGGTAGGCAGGTAACTGTGTTGCATTGTGCAATGTGAGGTCGAATGCTTGGTGAAACCAGTGATTAAGGAGCTTTTGCTGGGTCCCTGTTATCTATTCCTCACATCTCGTGAGGTTTCGTCTCTGGAAGAGAAGGTCATGTCCCTCCAAAAGCTGCCAACGCTCTCAGAACCAAGTTTTTAGTGATGGGAAAGCAATAGAGGTGACTGTGAGTTGTTGAAGATGTTATAGTTGGAAGTCAGTGAGGAAGGCAGTTTCATCTTTTGAAGACTTTGGCCTGCCTAGAAAGATGTTCTTCTTGTGATGCCTGTATCTGTCACAGTCAATAACATTCTCACGTAAGTGTGGTTTGGGGGTTTTTGCTGTTGTTGTTTCGATATTCTTTCTTGTCAGACTACGGAGGTAAGGTATAAACTGATAAGTGTAGCTGCCTAAAGCTGGGTTAAACATTAATGTAGCTGCCAGCAGGACCCAGAGCAGCAAGCCTGTGTGGTGTTCCTAGACTCAGGAGTGAGAAACAGACATGGCTCAATTTGCACAGGTCATGGCTGAAGTGGGCGACTTTGGTCGCTTTCAGGTGCGGTTGACCATCCTGATGGGCATTCCCAATTTCCTGACTGCATTCTTCATATTTGGCCAGGTCTTCATGGTCCTTGACGAGGCTCACCACTGTTCAGTGTCCTGGGTTAAGAACCACACTTTCAACCTAAGTGCCGCTGAGCAGCTGGCTATAAGCATCCCCAACGACACAGCGGGCAGACCCGAGTCCTGCCTCATGTTCCGGCCACCTCCTGACAGTGCCAGCCTGGAAGACATCCTGAGCCACCGCTTCAATGAGACACAGGCCTGTGACTCAGGCTGGGACTATCCTGAGAACCGGCCTCAGTCCCTAAAGAATGAGGTAGGATGTTCTGCTGTCTGTGTGCCCACTTGTGTGGTGTGTCAGGTACTCTGTCTGACCCTGTGCCTCTGATACTTGCTGCTCTGTATCTTGTTTTTATGTCTGTTTTCTCCTTTGCCAGTCATCCTGGTCCACTCCCCCATTGGGCATCATAGGCCAACCTGTGCCCAACCTTGGGCTCTGAATGCCACTGTAACTTTCTCTGAGTGCTCTGCTGCCCGAGTGGCTGTTGTCTTTGGATGGTCTCTTGTTTGTATCTCTCAGCGTGTCCCTTATCTGCCCAGCTGCCTGCATCTGTTCTTCTCCCTCTTCCCCTGATATGCCTGATTCCCTCCCTTTCTGTCCTACTTCCTGTCTCCTTCTATGTCTCTTTACCTGCCTTACTGCTTGCCCAGAGTGGGTACAACTTCTTCCCAGGTGTGCCTCTGTGCCTGCCTCTGGCTAGCAGTTGACATCCTGTCAGTCAGAATTCAAAGATTGTCTCATGTGTTCCCTTTAAATTTTAAACATTCTATGCTTAATGAATTCCCTATGGTGCTGAGAATTGCCTTGATACACAATGTAGGAACCAAGGGAATTCGATGATAAAGTTGGCCCTGGCTGTTAGACCCAGTCTTACATATCTTGCTTTCCTTTCAGTTTGACCTGGTGTGTGATTGAAAGAACCTGAAGAGGACCTCTCAGTCGGTGTTCATGGCTGGACTTCTTGTTGGAGCCCTGGTCTTTGGGCCTGTCTGTGACTGGTATGTGCTGCTGGTCCGGCGTGCTTTTAGGCTTCTGGTGCTTGCTCAGTTACCCCCTCCCCACCCCCCAGAGCTATACCAGTAGCCATTAAGATAAGTCCTATTGCCTACCTACCAGGGAAAACCCTATCTCCCCACTCTGACAGAGGGCCAGAATAGGCTTGCCGGGGGCTCTCTTGATTCAGTCCTGGGCCAGCCTCTTCACTTCAAATCCTGTCCCCCTGTTACCTCAGGATTGGCCGAAGAGCCAGCCTTCTGCTGCAGCTGCTTCTGTCAGGTACCATAGGTGTGGCCACAGCCTTTGTGCCCAGCTTTGAGCTCTACATGGTTCTGTGCTTCTTCTCAGCTGTTGCTGTTGCAGGATCCATAATGAGCACCATGATTCTGGGTGAGTGTCTGAGCCCTGGAGCCACTTGGACAGTCTGAAACCTGAACTCTTCGAGAGCCCCTGAATGGCCTGTGGGGTTAGTTTCAGACATCTCTACCTATCATATGTCATAGCAGAGCTTTCTATGCTGTGAATGAGGCACAGTGCTACGGACTGGCCTCAGTCAGCCCCCTCAATCCGAGGGAGAATTCAGGGTCCTGGTACAGGTGGGCAGGAGTCTCAGAAGAACTCTAAAGATGAGTGGAAATACAACAATTACTAAATAATAATAATGATGATGCCAATAATAATAACAAGCAAGATTAAATATTGAACCCAATCCAAGTGATTCAATGCCCTTAGGTTATTTTTTTAAATCTCTGGATAATTCATCAATGTTCCCAGTATCCGAAAGGCTTTTGTTAATATCTGAAATTTCTGCCTTTAACTGTTCCATGTCATGTGAAATATCAGTATCTCTCCACACTCCCTGAAAATGAGCCTTAGTCTTTTTCCAACCAGTGGTAGCATTATAAGGTAATGGGGTATACATTTACAGCAAATTCTAAACAAATATATTGAAATGAAGCATGACATTTAGTAGCTAACCTTACCTTAATATTTGCTATATCCTGTCCCATTGCGAAAACTTCTTCTAAAGTGTTAACCTTTGCCTCCAGGTTCTTATCTATAATATGTAGTTCTGACAGAGCAATGGAAATATTCCTATGCATCTCATTAACAAAATGAGCAGTATGTAGCTGCTGAACTCAAGCTGTGGTAGATAATGCAAAAGAAGTTGAAATTGCAATTAAGGCAGTAATCCCTAAAATCAGAGCTGCAACAAATCTCTTAGGTCCAATAAGCTCATTTAACCTTTTCAAAGTTTGCGTTCCCAAATTCTCAAACCAAGGATCACTTCCTAAATCCACAGGCAGCAGAACATAAGCAGGTCTCTTTAACAAAATCATAACAGTTGATTCCTTATCTAAATTAGGATCTACACAATTAGTTAATTGACAAGAATTACAATGCATATGAAAAGATTTGCCAAGATTGGTGATCTTAACTCTGTCAAAACTACCTAACAATATAGCATACGGATAAGGACCACAAGCTTTTACCACTATAGGGGAGTTGGCCTGAGCTTTGGGTTTCTTTAAAAAAAAAATCAAACTAGCAGCAGCAGCAGCAAATTCTAAACAAGTCTGGTTGAAGAGCAGTAGTATTCTTGCTCATTCTCTGTACCAGGACCCTCCACCTCACGAGTCAGCTTCTTTAGTGGTCCCCAGGTCTACACCAGGTCGGCTCTCGTTGTGCAGTCTGTGGTGGAGATAGGGAGAGTCTCCATTTTGCTTGCACATGTCTGCTTTCCTTGCTTCCTCCTTCTCTGTGCGTCCAATACAGCTTTCTTGTCATTATTGTCAGGGCACTCAGCAACTCACAGGTCAGCCTGTCACACGAATCATTCTGGAAGCTAGCATGCTCCTGCAGCATTCTGTGGAAAAAACACAAACATGCTGTCTTCCCCACATTAAGTACCTGAACAGGATCATGCCATGTGCCAGTAAGTGGATCCTTTCACTTCACCTAGGCATAAGTATGCCTGGATGTAGAGTACTATAAGGAACTCACTCAGCAAGGAGTTCTTTGGCATCCAAATTTCAGCGTCATAGTAAGATGTTAAAAACTTTACTTGGAGATGAAGAAAGATGATTCTACATTAATGTTCTCTTTTGCCAAAGAATTGCTGTGGGCACATTGAGTAACAACTGGAATGAGCAGCTAACAGTTGATTACCACTGATTACAATTGATACCAGTTGATCACAGATGTTTCCTCTACTTTATGTAAAGCCTTTTGTTTTTTACCAGTGAATTTGAGTCTCACTTGATAGCATCTAACAAGGGCTTAAGTCCTCCTGTGGTGAGTTTAAGGTGAGGTCTTAGCCAATTAACATCTCCTGGAAGCTTTTGAAAATAATTTGTAATAAGCAAATCATCTTTTTTTTTTCTTAAATTTTCTGTACCACAGTTTTCCTAGGATAACTAAGATAAAAGATATTGTATCTGAATCTTTTTTGGGGCAACAGCTACTGCCCAAAACTTTAAAGCTCATTGTGTGAGAGCAAAGATTTGAAGTAAACTTCTCTTCAGAGGCATTTGCTAGTAAATTACTTTCCATTTAAGAAACACTATACTTTTGGTATAGCATTGGAAATGTAAATGAGCTAAATACCTAATAAAAAATGGAAAAAAAAAAAGAAACAATATACACTGAACGATTCAAAGTCTTAGCTTCTTGTATTGAAGCAGAGACTAAAAATTTTTTTCTTACATAATGTAAGGCTATATTAGCCATACCTAGAGGCAAAATTTTCTAGTGATCAAGCTCACTAGAAGCAAACCCTTTATAATTATCAGGATGCAAAGGAAAAAACAAACTTTCAAATCTATACTAATTTTAATGGAGTAGGCAAGCCAGCTTGTAATGCCATTATAAGTTCTACAGCCTGATTGACCTTCTATAAATCTTGAGTTTAGACTTTATTTTGAACAACACCTGGATAGACCTGTATTGTTTAAGTTAAAAAAAAAAAAATATTCCCTGGAAGGCAGGGAGAGGTGAGGTCCCAAGAACTTCACTAGGCACAGTTTGTAAAACAAAAGAAAACTCACACAAACTTTAATGAGGCTGCTCTGAGCTTTGCATTAACTCAAATGTAAATATTTTTTTAATCTGAGCATACTGCCTGAGTCCTGACCCAAAGATTATACCTCCTGTAGTAAGGACAGATTCCAGGGGAACAATTCGACTGTCTATCAATGCCTCTAATTTTGGACAGTCTTTCTTAAGACGACTTAAAATTAAAACATTCCTTATAACTTTAGTGCTGTGAAAGCATTGCTTGTACTGTAGTCTCCTGCCAGGCAGCAACCATAACCAAACTGTACGAAGGTCTAATTTCTGTACAAAGACAAACTTACCTAGATAACTCTCTGCTTTTGCTTTATATGGCTGGATGGCCAAAGTGAGCTGTATGAGCGCTCTCATAAGATGATTACTCTTGTAATAATCTTAATTAACAATATATGGGTGAGTAAAAACTCTTTTTTTTGTTTGTTTTTTTTTGTTTGTTTGTTTTGGGTTTTTTTCGAGACAGGGTTTCTCTGTGTAGCCCTGGCTATCCTGGAACTCACTTTGTAGACCAGGCTGGCCTCAAACTCAGAAATCTGCCTGCCACTGCCTCCCAAGTGCTGGGATTAAAGGTGTGTGCCACCACCAGCCGTCCCTAAGTAAAAACTCTTAAATTTGCGATCAAAGTGCAAACTGCAGTCAATGGAACATTGGCAATTTTAACCATAATTTTTAAGTTTCTAACACTTTTTGGTAAGCAAAACCCAATTTTAAACAATTTATTAATCAATACCAGAAACATCACTATCACGTTACGAAGTTTGGCTGCCAGTTCACATATATGAATGCATGACAGTGTAAATTTTAATGCTTTATTAAAGAGATATTGTTTTGAATCTTATCTCTTATAAGTCTGGTTTCTAGGATAAGAATTACATAAGGCCGGGTGTGGTGGTGCACGCCTTTAATCCCAGCACTTGGGAGGCAGAGGCAGGTGGATTTCTGAGTTCGAGGCCAGCCTGGTCTACAAAGTGAGTTCCAGGACAGCCAGGGCTACACAGAGAAACCCTGTCTCAAAAAAACAAAGCAAAAAAACAAACAAACAACAAAAAAAGAATTACCTAAGATAGTCTCTCAATTAGAAATATCCTTAGAGTCCTAGCTTTTTGGACTGGTCATGCCACAGTGCTGTGGTTTTAAAATGACTCCAGCCCTGAGTTGCCACGTTCAAGCTAACTTTCTTGTTACCAATGTTACACCTTTTTAATCGAACCCAATAACTTATAAGCCAATACTCTATGACCAAGACATGCAGAGCATATTTAAGACCAGCCAAAAACCAAATGAAGCGGCTACACGAATCTTATAAATTCAGACCAATTAAAGAATTTTACTTTTTCTAGCTATAATTTCAAGATAAAAAGCACTTTGTCATTTGCTGAACCCAAGAATCACAATTGCTGAGAATCTTTTAGGAAAAAAAACACCAACTATCAGCTTATTTGCCTTAGAACTAAGAAGTTGCATACTCCTTTATAAAAACAGTTTTTCAGCAGGGCCTCTCCTGCTGTGCTTGATTCTTGGCTAAGGTGCCGGGCAACTTTTAGCATCCACTGTACAAACTGAGACTGAATTAAGAGATGGATAGTCAGCAGATAAAGTTTTAACCAATTTTTTCTTTTACTCTTTTCAACATGAAACATAGAACAACAGTCATTCATACAGCTAAATAAAAACATACATGAACTGACACATGGACAGATTGGTGCACCAAGGACAGGCAATACAAAGAGGGTAGAGAACTCGATGTAACCAAAACTAAGGATGTCTCCTGTAGGGGCCAGAGAGGAAGCAGGACGTCTCCCGATTTCCCTCTGTCCCTGGGAGAGTTCCAAAATCCACTTTCCGTTTTCTTTTCCTTTTCTTTCTATGCCTCCTTATAAGAGGCAGCTTGTCAAACCAGGATTAAAGCCCAGAATTCCCTAACAAGCATCCAAAGCTTCCAGTTTATTTACTCTAAGGGCAATTCTCCGAGCAAACACACAATCGCTATACACCAAATGTCCAAAATAACCCAAAGGTCTACCATGCTGAATCTTTTCTGAAGCCACCATCAACCCACACTTAGTCAAACATTTTACAGCCATCTGTAAAACCTGCTCTGTCTGCTCTTTCAATTTCTGTAACCAACAAAAACACCATCCACAAAATGAATTATGTATGTTTGAGGATATGATTTTCTCACTTCTAATAAAGCCTTATTTGCAAATGTTTGGCAGAATGTAGGATTGTTGAGTTATAACTAAGGTAATAGTAAGATTTGAGCTATCCTTTGACTTTTATGAAGTCTCTTTTAATGCTTTAACCATAACTTTTAATTTCACCTAAAGTATCAGAATCCACAACTTGAAGTTTTTCTTATAACTGGGGCTGTGTCCTATAATGAGGCCCACAGTTCCTGAACGGGGCTAAGAGGGCGCCGCTTATCTAGTTTTTTGTTTTACCTGCTTCTTTAGTGAGCAGAGTCCCATCTTTATGGGACTTGGATTTACATTCATTCCTCCAAGGTTCTCTTCACCACAGCATGGGCAGAGACATGGAGGAAGACCCTTCCTGTTTCCTGAGGGATTTTGACAGTCCTTCCTCAGGTGTCTCAGTTTTCCACAACTGAAACATGTAGCTTCATTCCCCTGAGAATGCTTTTCATTCTCACAGGTGCTCTTAACACTGGCGCTGAGTTTCTGTCTCTTCATTGCTACAGCATAGGCCTTTTGCACTACAGCTGGTGAGGCATCTAAACTTGCTTTAATGTCAGACTGCCCCATGGTAAAACTTACTCGTCCTCCTCAAACTGATGATTCTTTATCAGCCGGTCCGCAGCACCCAGACGAGATCCTATCCTTGCCTGAGGAAAAAGAAGAAAAAAAAAAAGAAAAAGAAATAAAGTCTTACCTGTCTGGGCTCCTTGTTTGGGCGCCATCTGCCATGCACTGGCCTCAGTCTGAGGGAGAATTCAGGGTCCTGGTACAGGTGGGCAGGAGTCGGTGAAAAGGTGACAAACAGACTCGGACACAGAGAGAGTGCTGCATCTGAATGTAATTTCTCAAAGGGAGCATCAGACTTATAAGCGACAAAACAGAGGAATGCATACATAAAAGCTAACAGGAACCAACTGGGATAAAATCAATGTTAACAACTGGGATCAAAAGCAGCCCCACCTAAGGTCAGCTTAATCTTAGAAGTCAGGGGCAAGGGCTTCATGCCCTTGCCATAGTTCCAATTCTAGGCTACTGTATAGCCCGCCTTTCCCCTAGGCCATTGTAAATTCCTGTGTGTTGGAGTGACTCAGCTATCTATTGCTCTAAGTATTTACTCTAGATCCTTCTTAGACCACAGCCTTCCTTCTTCCTAGGCCACTGTAAATCCCTGTGTGTGGGAGTGACTCGGCTATTGTTCTAAGTATACTACGTAGACTAACCCTGAGATTACTAGCTATATTCTAGTAAATTGTAATGCCTGATTTCTTTCACTGTCTCTTACAATACTAGAGGTAATTCTAAATGTTACTGAATAGGTAACATTCTTATTGTATTCCAATGCCAGGGTCGTCTCAAGGAGTGCCTAGGACGTTGGAACATTGGTGGAGGCTAATCTAATTTAGCTATATGTCAAAAACCAATCCTTAGAGGCTCAGTGCTTGCCATGATGCCATCTGGTTATCAACAGAGAGTGAGGAGATTCAGTCCAGACTCAACATTTGTTTTCAGTATCAGAGTGGGTGGGGCCATCCCGGAGAACACAAGCCGTGGTCCTGGCCCAGAGTCACGCTGCCCTTGGGCAGATGGTGTTAGCAGGACTGGCCTATGGTGTCCGCAACTGGAGACTCTTTCAGATAATAGGCACTGCACCCGTCTTACTGCTCTTCTTCTATTTCTGGTGAGGAGACCCTTGCCAGTGACAGGCCTCTGTGTCAGGACACAGGGCCCAGTAAAGGGAGCTGGTGGAGCTGGGATGGGAGGGTCAGTGTGCACTGGAATTCTGGGCGGCTGCACAATGCCTAAGACCCCAGCATCATGGCCATGCGTGGTTGACAGGGTTCTGCCAGAATCTCCACGGTGGCTTCTGTCCCAAGGAAGGACAGAAGAGGCCAAACAACTGGTCCAGAAGGCAGCCTTGGTGAACGGCCGGCCACTTTCCCCGGAGCTCCTGAACCAGGTACCTGTGAGCAGGTGAAGGCACACCCCAACTCAAGCCAATCTCCATGCCTGAGTCCTGGCCCCTCACTCTGCCCTTCTTGTAGCTGGTCCCTGAGAAGACAGGCCCCTCGGGGAACGCCTTGGACCTTTTCAGACACCCTCACCTCAGGAAGGTGACTCTGATTCTCATAGCTGTCTGGTAAGTGTCCAGGACCTTGTCCCTCTGTTAGGACAGACCCAGAAGGCACTTGTGTTCTTCTGCTGTGTGTCACTGGAGGGGTGGACACAGGCTCTAACTGTGACGGTTTCTCCTCAGGTGACCCACGTCTCCTGGTCTGAACGCATTAAGCCAGGATGTTCCTTTGGGTGTGACCTGATGTACACCTAGCAGTGACAAGGATGCTTGGGTACTTTGTAGGTTTGTGGACAGTCTGGTGTACTACAGCCTCAGCTTCCAAGTGGGGGACTTTGGCCTGGATATCTATGTGACACAGCTGATATTTGGAGCAGTGGAAATGCCTGGCCGCTTCCTCAGTGTCCTCATGATGGAGAAGCTGGGTCGCAAGTGGAGCCAGCTGTGTACTCTGACTCTGGCTGGCATCATGTACATCATTATCATCTTCATCCCAGGAGGTACCAGGCTGTTTCCCAGCCTCTTCCTCCCTGCCATGGCTAGATCCATTGCCCTTCCCTCTTCAGGACTAAGTTTCCCGGGGTGTGGGTATAGATGGTGAGGCACTTGAGTAGACACGGAGGTGTTGAGGCTTAGGTGATGGCTGTCCTTCTCTGTGTGTGTCTGTCCTGCTCGTCCTCCAGATCTTCCCACGGTGGTCACTGTGCTGGCTGTGGTGGGGAAGTTTGCCTCGGCTGCGGCCTTCACCATCTCCTATGTGTACACTGCTGAGCTCTTCCCCACCATCATCAGGTAAGAGCTGCTGGCTCACTTTTGATCCTTTGCTCTGGGATCTAATTCACTCAGTAAGTCTGCCCCTCTGTTATCAGCCCACAGCCAGCCAGTGAGCTGCCTACAGGGCCTAGGAAGTCTAGTGCCATTCACCAAGGTGCCACTTGTGGTCATAGGCAGGCCCTGGCCATGCCAGAGCTTGAATGTGGGACAGAAGTAAGACCGGAGAGGAGAGGAAGGAATGCTCCCAGGGGAGGAAGGGGTGCTCCAGGGGAGGAAGGAGTGCCCCCAGGAGAGGAAGGAGTGCTCCCAGGAGAGGAAGGGGTGCTCCCAGGGGAGGAAGGGGTGCTCCCAGGAGAGGAAGGAGTGCTCCCAGGAGAGGAAGGAGTGCCCCAGGGGAGGAAGGAGTGCTCCCAGGGGAGGAAGGAGTGCTCCCAGGAGAGGAAGGAGTGCTTCCAGGGGAGGAAGGAGTGCTCCCAGGGGAGGAAGGAGTGCTCCCAGGGGAGGAAGGAGTGCCCCCAGGGGAGGGAGGAGTGCCCCCAGGGGAGGGAGGAGTACCCTCAGGGGAGGGAGGAGTGCCCCCAGGAGAGGAAGGAGTGCTCCCAGGGGAGGAAGGAGTGCTCCCAGGGGAGGAAGGAGTGTTCCCAGGGGAGGATGGAGTGCCCCCAGGGGAGGAAGGAGTGCCCCAGGGGAGGAAGGAGTGCTCCCAGGAGAGGAAGGAGTGCTCCCAGGGGAGGAAGGAGTGCTCCCAGGGGAGGAAGGAGTGCCCCAGGGGAGGGAGGAGTGCCCCCAGGGGAGGGAGGAGTGCCCCCAGGAGAGGAAGGAGTGCCCCCAGGAGAGGAAGGAGTGCTCCCAGGGGAGGAAGGAGTGCTCCCAGGGGAGGAAGGAGTGCCCCCAGGGGAGGAAGGAGTGCTCCCAGGAGAGGAAGGAGTGCTCCCAGGAGAGGTGCACTCCAAAGGGGAAAGGGAGTTTGAGTCTCTTGAGTGACAGGGGGAAGACAGAGGGGGCTGGCTGGTCCTGTAAGCTCTACCCTGTCTAGACCAAAGGTGGCTGAGACCTGGGCCCTCACAGCTGTGGACAGAGTGTAGCTTCCATTAGTGGGTGGAACCTCAGCTTGTGCTCTTTCCCCAGGCAAACAGGCATGGGGTTGGTGAGCATGTTCTCCAGGGTCGGTGGCATCATCACACCCCTTGTGATGCTGCTGGAACAGTACCACCAGGCGATTCCCATGGTCATCTTTGGCAGCCTCCCCATTGGAGCAGGCCTACTGTGCGCTCTTCTTCCTGAGTCCCGGGGCCAGACCCTGAAGGACACCCTCCAGGACCTGGAGCAGGGGCTCCCTGCAGGGTAATCACAGACTTGCTGGCCTCTCCCCAGGCCCAGTCCTCCCCACTACCTTTACTCTATCTGTTACTGGCTATCATAGCACCACAGCTGTCCGCCTGGCTTTAGAGCACATTTTCCCTTCTTTAAGCAGGGGATGCTAAGAGAACCATCTCGCACAATGTGTTGGGTAGCTGCTGACTGTCTTTTGTTCCCTGCAGGTCCCACAAAACAGCACCCCAAAGACAAGACATGGAGGCTTCGGGAAGAACTTCCAGTGTGAGGGTGGCTGTTGTGAAGAGCTCGTACTTCTGACTGTGGCTGCTGAGGGCCAGCCTATCAAGAGCAGAGGACAGGTTTCTGTTTTGTCACACAAGCTGCATTCCCAGACCTGCCTTTGGGGTCTTTGTAGGCATTTTCTCTTCCATTTCTTAGGGGTTATCTATGTCTAGGAGAGATAGTTCCATTCTGTAATGCTTAATTTTCATTGTCACCCTGACCGGATGGGAATCGCTAAAGGAGGAGCATCTCTGGGTGGTGTCTGTCAAGGTGTTGTCAGAAGTTTAACTGAGGAGGGGAGACTGTCCCTGAACATGGGCAGTATCCTATTGGCTAAGGTCCTGAACTAAATAAATAAAACCATGAAGGGAACTGAGACCAGAGTTGTACTGTCTACTTCCTGTCACGTGACAGCACTGATTAAACTGTACCCTCACACTGTAGAGCCGGGTTGGTTCTTCTTCCTTCAGCTGATTTGATATGTTGTCACAACAGAAAAAAGGACCATAGAGAATTGGGACAGAAGTTTTGAGCTTTCTGTGACAGATCTGATCATGCAATTCTTAGGCCTTTAGGGAAAGGTTTGCAAAGAGAAGTATGTAAACTTGTAACTTTGAGCCATGGATCCCTAAAACACTCTAAGCAGGGCTTGGTGGGCCATTCTACTGGGAGCTTGTAAGACCAGAATGCTCAGAGGAATACAGGCAGTCTAATGCAACTTAGGAGGTTTTAGAGGGAAACAAGGACTCTACTGGGAATTGAGCTGGAAGCCTTTGATATATATTTTGGCAAAGAATTAAGCTGCATTCTATCCTGCAAGAAATTGAGTGAAGCCAGATTCAAAACAGCGAGGTTGTTTTGTTTTGTTTTGTTTTGTTTCTTCCAGAGACTCTAGACAGTATACTCTTCAGGGTGTGCTCTGGCTATTGCTTATATACTCAGATTGACAGTGTGAGAGAGCAGAAAGATAAGAAAGGAAGGAAGTGAACCTTGCTGGGAATGCAGTGGGAGCCACCTGAAGTTGCAGATAAAGAAAGTGTAGACCAAGCACCATAATAATCGTTAGAGGAATTAGTACCATCAGAAGAAACCTTCTCTCTTCACTGAGATAGTAGAAAGGCTTCCCTTAAGGATAAGCACCCACCTATGAAAGACTAGAATTTGTGACAATAGTTCATTCATTCAAAGGAAGAGCCTAAATCGGGAGTGGTTCTGAAATAGTTCCCTCATTCCAAAACTAAAGAAATGTTGCTCCCAGAGGCTGCTGCAAACTGCAGCTGTCACCCGAGGGGACCAGGCAACATCTCAAACTGGCAACAGGACTTCACAGCATCATATGCATCAGTGATCCTCAACCTTCCTAATACTGTGACCCTTTAGTACAGTTCTTCATGCTGTGTGACCCCCCCAACCATACAGTTACTTTGTTCCGGCTTTGTAACTGTAATTTTGCTACTGTTATGAATCATAAAAATCTGAGATGCAGGATATCAGGCAGAGATGTCCTCATTGGTAGTTAATCGAAGATCATGCCAGATACATAGGCCTGTGTTGTGAATCATTTCCACCATGTATGACATGGCCAGTTCTACATTGAAATCAGAGCAACTCTGATTCCCAGTGTGAGACCATCACAAGATAGGCTGCATTAACATTGGCAAATAAAAAGAGTTGGGGGAGGGTCATCGGACCCTGACCTGAAATTACAACTTCCTCATACCTCATTCTTCCATGCTAATTTTCTATGTGGTCTTAGCAGGTGCTAGAGTATACAGAAGAGTGAAGGGTCACGCCTGCGGAGACTTGGTTTATACAGTTTTTAGGTTATCACTGAGCTAGGGTTGGACTTTTCAGTATGCAAATGTTGAAGGTTATCCACACCTTTGTAAGTAACCCCTTATATATACTTGGTCAGTAAGCCCTGTGAACTCATAAGTTTATCCAGGAGGATTTGGGTAGATCATTTCTCTGTTCTGGGTATGGTGGTTCTGTGGTGTGAATAGACATTTACTCGCATCTCCCTAGGGAAGTAATGCCATAGTGTGTTCTTGTCTCTGTCTTAATGAGCACAACAGAGGGCTTTATACGAAATGATATGGCTAGCATGTGGTAGGCAAACTGTACCTGTCCCCGGGAGGGTGCTATTGAACAGGGAGTAGCCCATCCTGGGGGGAGGGGGCAGGGGAACAGTGGCCCTACTGCTCAGCACTGTGTCACAGTTGCATCTGGTACACGATTTAGGTCACACAGGGTGTGGTGGTTGAATATGCTTGGGGCATGGAGTGGCACTATTAGGAGGTGTGACCTTGTTGGAGTATGTGTGGCCTTTTTGGGAATGTGTTGGGCTGTCGGGGTGGGCTCTGAGACCCTCCTCCTAGCTGCCTAGAAGACAGTCTTCTGGCTGCCTTTGGATCAAGATGTAAAACTCTTGGTTTTTCCAGTACTATGCCTGGCTGGATGCTGCCATGCTTTCTGCTTTGAAATGGACTGAACCTCTGAACCTGTAAGCCAGTCCCAACTAAATCTTGTCCCTTATAAGAGTTGCCTTGGGTCTGGAGAGGTGGCTCAGCAGTTAAGAGCACTGACTTCTCTTCCAGAGGTCCTGAGTTCAATTCCTAGCAACCCATCTAATCTAATGGGATCCAGTGCCCTCTTCTGGTATGTCTGAAGACAGTGACAGTGTGCTTACCTACCTACATACATACATATGTAAATCTTTTTTTAAAAGTTGCCTTGGTCATGGTGTCTTTTCACAGCAATAGAAACCCAAAGACATGGAGGTAGTTCTGCAATCCAGAGCATAGATTTACTCTTTTATAGGGGACATTTTCACCTAGTGTGTTGGTTTGAATGAGAATGGCCCCCAGAGGCTCATATACTCAAATGATTAGTCACTAGGAAATGGAACTGTTTGAGAAGGATTAGGAGTGTGTGGCCTTGTTGGAGGAAGTGTGTTACTAGGCTTTGAGTTTTTAAACGTCCATGCCAGGCCCATGTCTCTGTCTCTGTCTCTGTCTCTCTCTCTCTCTTGTGTGTGTGTGTATGTGTATGTGTACATGCACATGCCTGTCTGCATTCCTGCCTGCCTGTAGATTAGTATGTAAGCACTCAGCCATGCCTTGCTGTCTGCCACCATGCTTCCTGTCATGATAATGGACTAATTTTCTGAAATTGTGAGCAAGCCTGCAATTAATATTTCTTTTATAGAAAATGTTGCCTTGGTTATGGTATGCCTTCACAGCAATAGTAAAATAGCTAGGGATTGGCTTCTCGGCCAATGCAATAAATGCAATTGAGCTGAGATTTTAAGTAAAAGGCAGGTTTATTTGGGTGAGTTGGCCAGTCTCACATCAGGAGGTCAGCCAAGTCCCACTCCTAGGCTGGGGTGGGGGCTTCTTAAAGGGGAGGGGGAGGGAGTGGTGACATGATGGTGAGGGACAGAGTGAATGAGGCTCTGTAATATGCTCTCAGGTCTGGTGGTCCCTTTGGAATCTGGAGCTAGGAGCTGGCTTTGTGCAATGTTTTGAGAGGTCTTTTGAAAACTGGTCAGAAGAGAAGCGCAGGGACCTCTTGGCCCATGCCATCTTGGCCTTTGTCCCAAAACCTCCAGCCTAACAGCTAGCATGCACGAGGCTTTGGGTATTATTTCTAGCGATATAAACACATACAGCAATGGATGATTTTTTTTTTTTAGCTCACTTTACACTAATCCTCTCAGATTCTAATCTTGGATTTGAAAGAAAATAAAACTTGAGACCTGTGATTCATGTAATTTATGTCAAATAACCCAAAGAGTTGTTTGCGAGCTTTGAAACCTGGGGCTGAGAACATAGCAGAACAGGCCAGAACATGCCCGGGCAGGCCCATCGTTAAGATATTCCTGAGGCTGCTTAGCCATAAAGATAATGACATGCAGGACTGGCCTGGCGCCTCCCTATCTCCTGCCCTTCTAACCTAAGTTAAATGTTATCTGCATGTACAGTCAGTTGATGTTTAAATGGACCAATCATATGAAACCTCGCCAATTCCTCCCCCAGCCTCAGCCCCTTTTCTATCAAAAACCCTAGCTTCCAAGCCTCGGGGTCGAATCCACTGTCTCCTGCGGGAGATACGTTTTGACCCGGAGCTCCGCCATTAAACTACCTCATGTTTTTACATCAAGGCGTTCTGTTCTGTTTGTGAATCTTGGGTGCACGCCAAATCGGGAATTGAGTGGGGGTTTCCCCACTAGGTTCTTTCAGATTCCATGACTAGAGATTAAAAGCTAGAGGATCTGGAAATCCAACCCTCTATGAGATTATCACAACCCTGTTGTGCTGTGGGTCTTGTGATTTTCAAGTATGGAAGCAAAGTCAAAATAAAATCCCATAGCTTTTCTACATATCAGTAGGAAGCATGCTGAGAAGGCAGGAAATCAAAGAAACACACCCATGCTTTCACATGCTCAGCAAAGAAAGACTACTACAATGAAAAGTTTAAAGCCCTAAAGGAAGAAATTTAGAAGACACTAGAAGATGGAAAGATACCTGATGCTTACGGATCTGCAGGATTGATATTTTGAAAAATGCATATATTTTTTAAATCAATCGATAGTTCAATGTCATTCTTCATAGAATTTAAAAAGCCTAAAATTCATATGGAAGCACAAACGAGTAGCTACCCTGAGTAGCTAATGCATTTGTAAGCAGAAAGAGCAAGGCTGGAAGTGTCACGTGTAAGCTGATGTGAAAGAGAACCCAGAGATAAACCCATGCAGCCAAAGCCACATGATTCTTGACTTCAGTGCCCAAAAGCTACATTAAAGGAAAGACAGTCTCTTCAACCAATGGTGCTAGGAGAACAATAAGCAAATCCTCTGTACGAAAATTGAAAGTGGATAAAAGACCCAAGCCTTAGAATTATTAGAGGAAAGTGTAGAGAAAACACTTCAAGATAGAACTCTAGGCAAGGAATTCCCGAAACTGACTCCATCAGTACAAGAAATGATTGCAAGTTTTGACAAATGGGATCATTTGACCTTAAAAAGCTGTATAACAAAGGAAATAATCTGCAGAACAGACAGCCTAGAGAATGGGAAGTCTGTGCGGTGTGTGCTTTGAACAGGTAATGGTTGTTCACAATATGTAAAGGAGTAAAAAACAACCTCTCTTCCCCAAGAGAGTAATGAGTGGGCAAACAAGACATTTCTCAAAAGAAAAATAAAGATGATTAATAATTACATGTAGTGAAAAAGTATAACGTAAAAACAAAATTCTAGGTCTTTAGGCCCAGGCTTGAGAATGTGACCTTTGTGACTCAGTGCTCCAAGACATGCTAATCATTAAACAGCAACATTCCTCCACCCACCCGCTTCCTGGGTTCAGGGAGTGTTCATTCAAAGAAAGTCACCCTGACTGTTGCTGGAACCCACTATGCAAAGGTGCTATTGTTAGAGGCTCCTAGAAAACTGTCTTGACTTTCCACTTCCTTGTGAATCTTAACTGGTATTTTTGGTATTTTCCAACAAGGCCCTCCCCACCTCCCTGAGTTGTGGTTTCTTCCTTTATATACCCCCTTACCCAGCTACTTGGGGTGCTACGGTCCTCTACTCCTGTGTGGTGTATGACTGTGGACCCGAGAGCGCTCTTGAAATAAAAGTCTTCTTGCATTTTGCAGCAATTCTGTTTCTTGTGAGTGATTTGGGGTGTCGCCTCTCCTGAGTCAGAACATGGGGGAGTCCTCACATTGTGGGTCTTTCAGTAGAAATGTCCAATATCTTTAGCCATGAGGAAATTAAACCAAAACTACATTGCAGTTGTTTCACTGCAGTCAGAACAGCTACTATTATTAAAAGAAATCACAAGAGATGCTATTGACCATGTGGGAAAAGGAGCCTTTGTACCAGGCTAGTAGGATCACATGTTCACTGTATGGGGCACATAATGTCATGATGTGCGAACCAAAGGATTTGGACAGCCTTGCTGACTGCATCCCACCTGGTTACTGCTCTGGGGTGAATCCACTCAGTGTTTGTGGCTTTCCTTGGCATTTCGTGTTCTGGCCTGCCACACCCACTCCAGTAGTGACTCGAGTGACAGGTCCAAAACTTGGATGCAGTCCCGAGGCAAAAGTTCACAGAAACAGTCTCCTGGAACCATGACATCCTGTAAAACGAACGCTTCAAATCTGTCCTTGCTTTAGTCAGTGAACAGATCTGTGTGCTTTCCTTCAATATTGTTTTATTATAAGTGCCTCTAAGGATTGATTTTGACATATAGCTAAGTTAGATTAGCTTCCACCAGTGTTCCAATGTCCTAGGCAGTCCTTGTGCAGACCCTGGGCTTGGAATTCAGTAAGCATGTTACCTATTCATTAACATTTAGAATTACCTCTAGTATTGTAAGAGACATTGAAAGAAGTCAGGCATTACAATCTACTTGAATAGAGCTAGTAATCTCAGGGCTAGTCTACATAGTATACTTAGAACAATAGCTGAGTCACTCCCACACACAGGAATTTTTAGTGGCCTAGGGGGAAGGTGGACTATACAATAGACTAGAATTGGAACTATGGCAAGGGCATGAAGCCCTTGCCCCTGGCATCTAAGATTAAGCTGACCTTAGGTGGGGCTGCTTTTGATCCCTGTTGTTAACACTGATTTTATCCCAGTTGGTTCCTGTTATCTTTTATGTATGCATTACTCTGTTTTGTTGTAAAAGTAAGTTTGCATCAGATAACTTCATTGTACTTAACTCTTTTGTTTTCTGTAATATTTAAGACTGGTACTCACTTTGACAAATTACATTCAGATACAACACTCTCTCTGTGTACGTATTTGTTTGTCACTTTTTGCTGACTCCTGCCCACCTGTACCCAGAGACCATGATTTCTCCTGAGGATTGAGGGGGGCCAATTGTGGCCAGTCCGTGGCAGGTGAAAGGACCGACTGAGGTCAGTCCGCAGCACTGGCCATCCCTAGGGTCTTCATTACAGCCTTAGCAGCATCCTCGTGGCTTAAGTCATTGCTTGTTCAACAGCTGCTGAACAGACTTCAACTCCAGAGCATATTATCTGGGCTCACAGACTTTCCCTGCCCCCTGTGACCCCATAATTCTGTATCACTACAAAACCAGCACCATCTGGACGACTGGAAGGCCTGGCACAGGTTGTAGAAGTAGCTGAAGTAACTGCTCAGGTCTTAAGTATCTGAACACAACGAAGTATTTCCTTAGGTTGCTCTGCATTGCATGTGCAGGATGTCCCAGCACTCTTTCTTTCTTCCTTCCTTTCTTTCTTTCTTTCTTTCTTTCTTTCTTTCTTTCTTTCTTTCTTTCTTTCTTTCTTCCTCCCTTTCCCTTCCCTTCCCTTTCCCATTTCCCCTTTCCCCTTTCCTTCCTTTCTTCCTTCCTTCCTTCCTTCCTTCCTTCCTTCCTTTCTTTCTTTCTTTCTTTCTTACTTGTTTTTTTGTTTGTTTGTTTGTTTTTTCAAGACAGGGTTTCTCTGTGTAGCCGTGGCTGTCCTGGAACTCACTCTGTAGACCATGCTGGCCTGGAGCTCAGAAATCCGCCTGCCTCTGCCTCCTGAGTGCTAGGATTAAAGGCATGCGCCACCACACCCGGCTAGCACTCACTTTCTTAAAGCAGAGCCTCTAACGCGAATTCACAGATTTCCACCCTTGAGCCTGGAGTGGGAGGGGCCAGTCTTAAGCTGTTCTCAAGACATCTTCTTGTTCCAATGGAAAAACCTTGGGCTTCCCTTAATGGCACGAATCTTTTCAGTAACTGAAAGGTTTAAAAGGTAGACCAATGTTAAGTGGTCTCCTTTACTGGCCAACGTTTTCAAATCTTTATACTTCAGTTTTTATTCTGAATTCTCACAGTAAACCTACCTGAGAGCAGCCAGCAATATGTGTGCCATTGCCTGGATATGCACTGCCATGAAACCTCCTCTACCAATGTTGTGAACTCAACATCACAAAGTCACAGAACAGATTAAACATGGACAAGTGTGCACTTGTTTTCTGGAATGTGCCATGGGTACATTCTATTCTGGTTTCTAAATCTCCTTTTCTGTCAGGAACCCATGAGTATGGCCCTTACTCAGCATTCCCGTCAGCATTCTGGTCTTTGGTACTCTGCCAGAATCATCCATGAAGGTCTCTTTACAAAACGACGAACCTTCCCACTGTCCTCAACCAACCCATTCCAAACAGCAAGCATCCTATGTAACTTTAATTTTTCAATCTTATTTTTAATGGTGGTTCGTAAATGCTTTAACCTTCCTTGTAACCTACCACTCACCAGAGGTAGTGGAAAAGAAAGGATACAGGGGAAGTGGACCTGTTTAGAAAGGTTCTTTGGAACAACTCCCATCTGTGTTGTCTGGAAATCAGCAGTTCAGTTCACAGGTTAGCAGCAGCAGCTTGATCCACTCGCAAACACTTCATGGATATACCAGCAGTCCAGTACAGTAGAGTCAGATTAGCAACAGCAGTGGGTGGCACTACCTAGCAGACAGAGACAGCTAGGTCTCATCCTTGGCTTCAGTGAGCAGGAGGGACTCAGAGGGACCCCAGGAGAAATTCTCAGCAGTACCTCTCTCAGAAAAGGGAAGATCAGAGAAGACTTGAGAACCACACATGTTGTACAGCAAGCCAAGCTCTGTCTCCATCACTCTGTGGAGTCCTATTTATACACTCCTAACATTATGTGTCTTCCATGGGCCTTGCCTCAGCACATGCATCTAACCAGCCCAAGTCCTTGGACGAAACAAAAAACTGCAGTACACTACCAAATGTTTTCTGGTGCGTTTTTCTCTTTGGAGTCCTGACAAATGTAGTTCAACCATGCAATGCAAGGCAGACCAATACATGCATGTTGTTAGCAAAGAGTCCTTTCTGCCCTTTCATGTGCCTACTTTAGCAGAACAGTCTTTCCCCTGTGTCATATTCAGCAAATGTCCCTTCATGAGCCTTTCACACCTGTGTCCACTTTCACACGTTTGCCCCAGCAAAACACCATCCCACCAGCTTTCCAAAGAACTCTTATGTTTCCTCTTTACTCTGGTTGTGAATGCCAGTTTTTGGTGATAGTAAGCTTTCTGTGCTGTAATACCATGCTTGACAGCAAGAACTTAATGGGGAAAGTGTGGGAAGCCACATACACCATTACAAGATGGCGCTGGCTACCGCTGGCCACCGCCCGTAAGTTCAAGTAAACAACCAATGTGCGCATGTGCATAAGGGTTTTTTGCCAAGTCACAGCCCATCCCGGGGAATGTAAATGAGGTACTGAAAGCACAACCAATCAGGTATAGACACGCCACTCCTAGGCCTATATAAGCAGCACCAGTTCTGGGGCTCGGGGTCTTTCGCCTTCGCTATCAAGCTCTCCCAATAAACGTGTGCAGAAGAATCCTGTTGTGGTGTCCTCCTTGCTGGTGAGTCGGGCATCCACAAGTGGTGCCGAAATCCGGGAACAAAACATCTTCAGGCACGAGCGAAGACCCCCTGTTACAGGGAGGATTCAGTACTACATCACGGGGAAGGAGTAATGTAAGTCTCTGAGAGGTATGCTTCCCTTTGGAGTAGATCCTTTAACAGTTGCTTGTCTCATTCCAGTCATCTGTATAGTAGTTCTGATTCTGTGCTATTGCCTTAGTAGCCATCGTCCAGGGCACGAGTGTGTTTGCTGGGAAGGGAAACTGAAACCAGGCACTCGTCTGCTTTGGAAACTAATTGGGGCTTGTATACAGGATAAGAAGTGTGAAAAAGAGGGACAAAGACTGTTACAGGAACATAAGGAAAGTATGTCAGAAACAGAGAAAGATGAGAGGACCGAACCACGCAGAAAACAAAAACTAAAAAAAGGAAAGAAAGAAATGAAAGGAAGGAAGAAAAAGAAGGAAAGAAAGGAAGGAAAGAAAGGAAAGAAGAAAAGGAAAGGAAAAAAAGAAAAGGGGAAGGAAAAGGGAGAAAAGGAAAAGGGAAAAAGGAAAGGGAAAGGAGAAAAAGGAAAGGAAAAGAAAGGACAAGTTAAGGTTCACGGTTTTGGGATAAGTTGCGCCAAGCACCATTGGGACTTGAGGTTTGCAGAGGAACAGAGGGTTTTACTAAAAGGGGTTTTGCCAGTCTGGAAGTTGGTGAGAAATTGCATAGAAGATGGAGAAAGATGTGGTGCAGAACTCCAGAGAGGTAATGAGGCGCTGAATCAGGTGAGAGAGGAGTGCTCTCAATAGCTTTGGGCCAGAGGGTCTGTTTGTGTTTCCTCAGGATCATCAACAACAGCTGCGGGTCCCAAAGCAGCTGACCAGAGCAATTCAGGGCAGGTGGAGCTGTGAGGGCGTGGATGTTCCTGTGGCTGGGAATGCTCCCGCTAGTGAGAACTGAAGATCTACATTGGGGAATTATGACTGTGTTCCTGAAATCATGCCATTGACGCATTCAAGTGTTTCCTCAATTCTTTACATCTAATGCCAGACTTTAAGCCTTAATGGAACTCGAATAGAACCCATCACTGTTGGCGATTTTACCTCTTGGCTTACCTCTGCATTTTCCTACTTTAAGGAGTGGGTGGGAGTTGTTCTTTTTGGCGCTGCCATATGCTGTGGATTGGTAGTCATGCTTTGGTTGGTTTGCAAGTTCAGATCTCAACAGAAATGTGACAAGGTGGCCATTACCCAAGCACTCATGGCCATTGAACAAGGGGCCTCCTCTGAAGTATGGTTATCCATGCTACATAAATAATAGGCATTCGAGTCCTTAGCTCTAGCACCCCACAGGTCTGTGTACCCATTGCACTGGGATGAGTAAGACTCGATTTCCTTGATCAGCCCTTTCACATCACTGAGGCTATGCCCATTGCACGCGATCATGCACGCGATCATGCATGGGTGATCATGGTCCGCCAAAAACGAGATCCTTCTTGATCGTTGCGAGCTGAAGAGGCTAGTGACTAGATCGTTGGATTAGGCCATAATAATAAAAAAGGGGGAGATGTGGGAAGCCACATATGCCATTACAAGATGGCGCTGGCTACCGCTGGCCACCACCTGTAAGTTCGGGTAAACAACCAATGTGTGTATGTACATAAGGGTTTTTTGCCAAGTCACAGCCCATCCCGGGGAATGTAAATGAGGTACTGAAAGCACAACCAATCAGGTATAGACATGCCACTCCTAGGCCTATATAAGCAGCACCAGTTCTGGGGCTCGGGGTCTTTCGCCTTCGCTATCAAGCTCTCCCAATAAACGTGTGCAGAAGAATCCTGTTGTGGCGTCCTCCTTGCTGGCAAGTCGGGCGTCCACAGGAAAGATTTATTTTGGTTCAGGTTCAGGTCACTAGGTTCTGTTTTGTTTGTTTGGTTTGTTTTTCTTTTTCTTTCTTTCTTTTTTTTTTGTGGTCTTGTAGTGAGACTGGACAATATGACAGAAGTATGCTGGAGCAAAGCTGCCACCCTCCTGGTGTTCTGGAAGCACAGGATAAAGATGGGAGCTACAATAGCTCCTCCGAAGGCATGCCTTCTTCAATCACCCACTTCCTCCAGATAGGCCCCACCCCCTCCAGGTTGCACTTACTCTCAGTAGTACTAGCAGGTGGGCACCTAGTCTTCAACAGATAAGACCTTTAACAGACCTTTGTGGGGTGCATTTCAGTGTCAAACTATGGCACATTTTGGTTACAGCTAGTAGAAGAGGTTTGATAGGCAGAGTTTAGCATGGCTAGATTAAATATTAATGTAGCTGTCACCACAGCCCAGAGCAGCAAGTGTCCCAAAGCCAGCCTTTATACCTGTGTGGTGTTCCTAGACTCAGGAGTGAGAAGCAGACATGGCTCAATTTGCACAGGTCATGGCTGAAGTGGGCGACTTTGGTCGCTTTCAGGTGCGGTTGACCATCCTGATGGGCATTCCCAATTTCCTGGCTGCATTCTTCATATTTGGCCAAGTCTTCATGGTCCTTGATGAGGCTCACCACTGTTCAGTGTCCTGGGTTAAGAACCACACTTTCAACCTAAGTGCCGCTGAGCAGCTGGCTATAAGCATCCCCAACGACACAGCGGGCAGACCCGAGTCCTGCCTCATGTTCCGGCCACCTCCTGACAGTGCCAGCCTGGAAGACATCCTGAGCCACCGCTTCAATGAGACACAGGCCTGTGACTCAGGCTGGGACTATCCTGAGAACCGGCCTCAGTCCCTAAAGAAAGAGGTAGGATGGTCTGCTGTCTGTGTGCCCACTTGTGTGGTGTGTCAGGTCCTCTGTCTGACCCTGTGCCTTTGATTACCCTCTGTTGTTCTGTCTGTATGCTTGTATATAGCTACCTGTTGCCTGTATGCATGTACATAGCTACCTGTTGCCTGTATGCATGTATATAGCTACCTGTTGCCTGTATGCATGTACATAGCTACCTGTTGCCTGTATGCATGTATATAGCTACCTCTTGCCTATGTTCCCGTTTTCTGGTCATCCTGTGTTTTTCTTTGTCCTCTGTTGGCCTGTCTCTCATCCTCATTTTGTATATCTGTTTTGCTTGTTGTCCATCAATGTTTCTTTTTTGTTTTTTGTGGACCTGGCAGCACCAAGATATCCATAAACTGTTGACAGAGAAGAGGAACCCTTTTACAGAGAAGGAGAGTAAAAGGGAGCCTGGCCATAAACAGTAGACAGTCTGTCTGGGAGTTGAATCCACCTCTGGTGTATTAAAGAAGGGGCCTGGGCCACAGAGACCAGATAGGAAGTGTGCAATGGCTTATAACCTTTTTCTGTTGTTGCTGCTGTTGTTGCTATTTGTTTAATGGTCTTGAAAATAATGCACGAGTAACAATTGGCAAGAGAGGTTGGAGATGGCTCCGTGGGTAAGGTACTCGTTTTCGCTCCACACCACCCATGTAAAAAGTTTATGCCCTATGGCTAGCCTCTTGCCTTTAGACCTGCCCCCGCTTACCCATAACTCCCCTCTCTTTTAGCTTTCAGAGTCTTCCTTTTCCTGCAAGTCTTCCTGGCTATAAGTTAACCTATTCCAAAGACTTGTAAGCCCCTTCATCAGATGTCTAATGCTCTCCTCCTGTCTAATGTCCCCTCTGTCCACATCCACCCCTCTGCCTTCCTGTGCATCCGATGTAGCTTCCTACTTCCCAGCCTCTGTCTAGTTCTCTTTCTACCAGCTTCTAGGATTCCGGAGAATACTTCAGACCTCATGATCCTTGTGTGGATAACCAAACATTTGCTTCTACTAGCTCTATTCTCTTAGAAATCCAAGCAGATAAATCAGTTCTTCTCCCAGCAACCTCTGAGTCCCAGGGGCCCTCAGAAAGCATCCTGTGTCGGGCTGAGGCATAGTTGGAGGAGATGTCTTAACCTAGGCAGTAAAGGAAGCTGGCCATGGAGCCAGGGCTACTCTGCTGGATCCCCGCTGTCCAGCCCTGCCTTTCTTGTCAGCAGAGGAGCAACACATCTGGAGAGTCTAGAGACCTGAGGGAGGGTGCTCTAGAGGGGGATCGGTCTCTGCATTCTCAGCATGTTTCTGGTTGCAGATCTCAATCTCACAGATTAAACATTCACTCCCCTCCCCCACACACGTTAGAAAAAAAAACATTCATTCTTAGATGGCTTTGGAGACAGTGTTTTAACTAAAGTGAAACATTTACTTTCTTTGGATGCGACTATAGTCCTTCCCATCTGACAGTGTGTCCTGCCTAGGACTCTCCACCCTGACCCTGACCCCATGGAGCTAGGTTGCTTAAGGATACTCCTAATCACTGAATCTATTAGCCTGATTCAATGATTTCCTACCTGGCCTGGAAGACTCTAGACCAGTAGTTCTCAACTTATGTGATGTTGCAACTCTTTATAGAGCTCCCCATGTTGTGGTGACCCCCAACTGTAAAGCTGTATTTATTGATATTTCATCATTGTACTCTTGCTGCTGGTTTGAACTGCAGTGGGTCATTTGACCCCACAGGTTGAGAACCTTGCTCTGGGCCTCTCCATGGTTCCCTGGCATCACCCTGTGGTAGATTCTGACCCTAACTACCCCTCACGTGTTTGGAGCACACATATAATTGCACAGAATTGCTCTGCCCACCTGGCCAAACAGCAGTATCTTTAAGGTCCATTGAACCTGCTAGATTGCTCTGAGCCTACTCTAAGCCCTGTGCACAGCATGCGCTGGTCTGTTATGTAACTTCATCCAGCCCAGATAGTATAGGCACAGTCAAAGGAGAGCGGTGGCCTGTTCTTCATCTTCCAGGACCCCAATGGTCATGGAAGATATGGATCCTTTGTACAGAAATACAAGGTCAGTGGACTCTGAGACCTGACAGTTGCTTCGACCTACTTGACGAGGTAGTAATTGATGCTGGCGGCAATAGAAAGCTCCCCAGAATGTTAACAGAGAGCAAGGAGTCCTTTGCAGAAAAGATCAGAGGAGAGCCTGGCCGCAGGGAGCAGGCACATGGCTAAGGAGCCTCAGAGAAAGGAGAGAGTCACAGGCACTGAGCACCGAGACTGATGGGAAGTTAGCAAGGAGCTGGGACCTCATTTTGTTTGTCCTTTTAATTTTCTTGATAATAATGTGTATATTAAAAATTTGACAAGAGAGAAAGCCCCGGTTTAACACCAGTGAATCAGTCAGAATTGGAATTTGGGGAATGAGGGAAAGATCACTCGAATCTTTTTATAAGCTGGAAACTGCACCAAACCAAGCTCTTGAATGCTCTGGAAGAGACTCCATACGGTCCCTACCCTGATTTCTATGACATTGGGAAGCCCTCTATGGGTGCCCGCGGCTTCTCCATGACATCTGGGGCTCCTCTGACTGGCTCCGTGATGTTAGAGTTCCCTCCATCCACACTAACCAGCAGCAGCTCCTTCAGGCAGTAGGCCTGCATCCCCATGGCCAGAAAGCATGTGATCTCACAGCTCCTCCCACCAGCACCTTCGCTCCAGTTTCCCCTATCCCCAGCTGTCAGCTGGACTCTGGAAATGCCACATCCTCACTGTCAGGTTCCAACTCTACACAAAACACATATGACAACTGAAAGGAGACAATCGCTGAGATTATGAGCCTAATCAGTATGGTATATTTTTGTTTTTAAGTTGTTATTTTATGTATATGGGTGTTTTGCCTACTTGTATGACTGGTGCCTATAGAGGCCAGAAAGAGGGCATCCAAGTCTCTGGAGCCGGAGCTACAGGTAGTTTTGAAGTGACACAGGGTGCTGGGATGTGAGTGTGTGTGTGTTCGCGCACACACTTGCATGTTGGGGTGTTGCTGCAGTCTCTGACCCGCAGAGACAAGAACAACACAGACACTAAGACAGGTTCATGCAGCTTCCACAGCTTCCTCTTTACTTGCAGCTCTTTTTTTGCAGCACTTTTTATCTTCAGCTTTTTTCACTTAGGGCAAGGGCTATATTTATACAGTAGCGGCAACTGACCTCATCTCGCTCCAAACCACCTCATCCAATCAGAATCACACATGCTCCAGGCACAAGCTCAGGTCGGTCACAGATAGGCTGACAGATCCAGATCACGAGGAATAATCTAACTTGGCAGGCATCTTACACATGCAGTTTCACTGCACATGTTCGGGCAAGGCAGTAAACATGTGGGTTTCACGGGGCCTGGCAATGGGTCAGGGCGCCATCTTGACCCATGCGGCTGCACCCGCTTCCCACTTCTCCCCCTTCTTGTTTTATTAGTAGCTCTGGGATCAGCATCTGTCTTAGGTTGCCCCCATCCGTGCCACATCCTTACCTGTCATGGGAGTGACGAACTCACTTTCACCATCCTGTCTTAGGTTGGTATGTGCACGTGAGGTTCTTACCCATCATTGATTACTGATCCAGCATGTTGAGCCAACATTGGGGGGAATGTTCCTGCTTCCAAGGCTGCCATAGCCTGCACTAAGGCTCGTTTATCAGCCCTGTGCTGCCTTCGAATACGTGCCATCCACCAAAGCATTCCTCCACACACAACAGTCAGCAGGAGCTCCCAGAAGGCCATCCCTCCCCAGTTCTTTAAGAATCCCACAGTTCCCTGGATGATCTCCAGCCATTGCCTTGAAGTTGCAATCTCCACACAGGTGTTGTTCACCGCAACAATCAATGCTCACAATTCCTTCATCTTTGTGTCGAGATCATGACTCCAATTTCCTAGGAGCATCACACCAATTGCACAGGACAGATTTTCAGCTCTGGAAAAATTCTGATACTGAACAAAAGTTACACACATTCCTGACATATGAGTAATGCAGGAAGCAAATACTAACTGCTCCAACAACAGCTTGTGCAGATTGAAAGGGAAATACATGAGCTTGGGGTTGATTTCCTTCAACATAAACTACTCCCATGCTGCCTTTGAATCCATCAGTAAATACATCAACAGCACCTGGGATTGGCTCAGTCTGGGTAGGATTTCTCATGAAAAACTGAAGCCAATTAGTGGAGGCAAGTACCTCAATCTGTTTAGGAGTATATGGCATGATTATTACACCAGGTTGTTTACCAAAAGCTCCTAGCCCCACCGTTATACCCTTAAGAATTAGCAGGGCTACGTGGGACTCAACCTGAGTTACGGTAAAGGCAGCCTTTTTACTTTCACTTTAGACACAGTTGAACCCATGTTGCTGAAATTCCCTTCGTCTCTATTCCCGAGAACCTTAGTGCTCCGTTCCCTTTTTTCCGGTGAACCTGACAGGCCTGTGCTTTCTTTACTTACTGCTGCTTACCAAAATTTCCCCATATGGGACACCACTTGCTGCAGTCTACTAAAATTTCCCCATATGGGCCACCACTTGCCGCTGCTTACCAAAATTTCCCCGTCTGAAATTCCCTTCATCTCTATTCCTGAGAACCTTAGTGCTTCGTCCCTTTTTTCCTGGGAACCCAACAGGCCTGTGCTTTCTTTACTTACCGTTGCTTACCAACACTATGAGTTCCCCGTACGGGCCACCACTTGCCACAGTCTCCGACCCGCAGAGACAGGAACAACACAGACACCAAGATGGGTGTGTTTGCGGTAGTCGCAGCATGTGTGTGGTCAGATAACAACTTGAAGAAGCCAGGACTATTCTTCTACTGTGTGAGTCCTGAGGACTGAACTCAGGTCTTCAAGTTTGGTAGCTAGCGTCTTTACCCTTCGAGCTATCTTGTCAGGACAAGTTTGGCATTTGAAAAAGTTCAGTCCTTTTCATTTATCAGTGAAAGTTAGTGGTTAACTTTGTTCTCTGACAGCAAATAGCCAGCAGATCTCCTTAAAAGGTAGCCACACAGAACCTCTTGGCAAGAGGGACCAGGATGGGAGTAATTACTCCAATGAGTCAAAAAAAGCACAGGATCTGCTCATGGGTGGACAAAAAAGGTGCAGTCAAAATGGAGCACATTTTTAAATGACAGCACCCACCAGGAACGCTTACTCAAGCATTGCCACTTGCTTACGACGATGTGCATGCTGGGCCTTTGCATGGCCTCAGAGCAGTCTCCAGTCTCCAGTCTCCGTGGGTGTAACAACATTTGGGAACAGGCCCGTTTTTGAGGAATCTCTGATGTGATGGCCTTCTATGTCTTCCTGACACACTTCTCAGCCACGGGGGTCATCCCTAAGGTCATCTGGGTCCTCACAAGCAAGAAAACAGTTTGACAGCACCACACCCCCATTCCTTTTACAGTTTTGGATGACCACAAAGCAATCATTGAAATATACTTATCTGTGGATACTCAGCCACCACAGTCCCTCTTGTCCTAGAGTATCAAAAATATCCATAGCAAGATCCTATAACGCTTTACCAATCCTTGGCTGCAGAGATGTCAAAAATAGTCAGCACAGGGCCATCAAGATGGCTCAGCAGGTAAAGGTGGTACTGCCAAGCCTGATGACTTGAATCCAATTCCTGGAACCCACACGATAGACAAAGAGATTGGACTCCAGTAACTAGTCCTCTGGCCTCCATATATATGCTCTGGCATGCACATGCATATATAAACACATGTATAGACACACACACAAAGTATGTAAGAGAAAAATAAACAGCATGCTCTCATATGGAGACATGTATGTTAGGAGACACTGGTGCCATGCTCAAAACAACTTGTTTAAAGGTCCATGTCAGCCGGGTGTGGTGGCACACGCCTTTAATCCCAGCACTCAAGAGGCAGAGGCAGGCAGATTTCTGAGTTCAAGGTCAGCCTGGTCTACATAGTGAGTTCCAGGCCAGCCAGGGCTACACAGAGAAACCCTGTCTCGAAAAATCAAAACAAAACAACAACAATAAACAAGCAAAAAAATAAAGGTCCATGTCCTG
Organism: Mus musculus; assembly: GCF_000001635.26. Taxonomy (NCBI): domain Eukaryota; kingdom Metazoa; phylum Chordata; class Mammalia; order Rodentia; family Muridae; genus Mus; species Mus musculus. Next base: position 119,202,588 of record NC_000075.6, on the reverse strand, counting down.
GTCACTTGGAAATAGTGTCCCCTTTATTGAGGAATTGTCTATATCAGGCCACCCTGGTGACATGTCTCCGAGGCGGGTATATATATATTGGTTGCTTATTTATGCGAGAGGGCCCAGGCCTCCGTGTGAAAAACCCTTCCTAAGATGACTGGCTTCAGCTCTATAAGAAAGGCAGCCCAGGAGCAAGCCAGTCAGCTCCAGTTCTCTGTACCCTCTGCTTCAGTTCTTGCTTTTGGATGCCTGCATTGGATGTCCTTGATTATGGACCCCAATCTGTAAGCCAAATTAACCATCTCCTCCACATGTTGTTTCTGGTCACAGAAAAGTAGAATTTGGACCAGGATAGGGTTGTTGTTGTTGTGCTGATTCTAAGCATGTTGTTTTAGGGATTGTGGAAGATGCTGGAAGATGTTGAGTGTAAAGCAATCACGTGCTCATCTGTAGTATCTTGGGTACCAAGAGAAATACAGATGGTGGCCACGTGGCGTGGGAGGCTTCAGAGGAAAGCAATGGCTGCTGGCATTGGATTAATCATATCTCGGATTAATCATGTGCAGAAATAAAACCTTTGCTTTGCTGGACCAATAGATGCTGGTCATTTGGGACTGAAAATCATCAATGATTAATAGAGACCATCACCACGGAGGTGAAATAGTTTGTAAACTGTTTCCCTAGACTCAGTACACAGTACACAGAAGCTATGGTCTAGGGGTTAGGAGGGAGTGGCTTCATCTGAAGCTGGTAACTGAACTTGGCACTATGTAAAGAGTCTCCCGTGCCTTCTGAGTTGGAAGGTGAAGGAACACCTCAAGCCTGGAGCCATGTGGCAGTGTCGGTGTCCCTCAAGAGAGTTCAGAGGTCAGCCTCAGGTACAGAGGAGACCCTGGGATTGAAGGAGTCATGGAAAGAAGCTAACGTTCTGCACCATGAGGTGCAGTTGGAGTCCCGACAGAAAGACCAAAAGAAGCCATCGGTGAAGGGACAGCCTCAGTTCCAGAGGACACCTCAGACAGTGCCAGGGGATGGGATGACCATCAAGGGTCCATCCTGATGGGATGGGGGTGGGATGGGGAGGCATCCTGAGTCTACAAGCTTAGCTCTGTATGCTTTGGAGAGTGGAGACAGTGGCTGGACTTCCCAAGCCACTTGGAACCCAGAAGCTCACGGTGTGTGTGTGTGTGTGTGTGTGTGTGTGTGTGTCACAGATGCTGGACGTCAACGGTTCTGTACACTGTTGGCTTTGTCGGATTATTCCTGTTCCGTCTATTTGGGGAGGGTGTATATAACTTGTTGTTGTTGTTAATTTGACAGGAGCTCACAGTTCAGAGACTTTAGATTTTTAAAGAGACATTGACCTTTTAAAACTGAAAATTTTATTAAAGACTGTGGGGTTTTTAAAGTTGTATTTTACATTATGATGATGTTGTAAGATCTTGGGGACAAACAAGAGAGGAAAGTTACAGTATAACAGGCGCTGTATTTGCGTATTGAATTGACAAGGGGTGAAGCCCTTGCTAGTTTTGCTATCAACATAATACAAATGAGAGTCATCTGGAAATAGAGATCCTCATTTGAGGGATTGCCCAGGTCACATTGGCCTGTGGATATGTCTGTGGGGACTTTTTTTTAAATTATTGCTAATTGATATAAAATGGCCCAACCCACTGTGGAGAATGCCTCCTGTGGGCAGGTAGCCCTAAGCTGAATAAGAAAGGGAGCTGAGAACCTAGGAGCTGGGGAGTCCACAGGCAGCATCACTCCTGTCCTGCTTCCGATGCTGCCTGAGCTCCTGACTGGACTTCCCTCGCTCCCTGAGGGACTACATATAACCTGAGAGCTGACACAAACAGTCTGTCCTGTCTCCCCTCACACTCTACCTCCTACCTCAGACTCCCCTGGTAATGTACACCTGTGTCACCTTTGGAAATCTGTGTCCTGTTCCACACTGTAATCCCAAGCTCTGTCTCTTGGACGACACAGTGGAGGGCTCTGCACACCAACCCCAGGGCCCCTTCTATAACCTGCGACGTCATATTCAAATGGAAACACAAACCACACTGATTTGAAGAGAACATATTTTCTGATAGATTGTGCTCTTGAAGACATTTTTCCTGCTTGATGTTCCTGCACCTAACCTCAGTAACATGAAAACATGCCTGGCCTTCCTGTCCACATAGGCCAGTGAAGAGAGATGGATCCACTATCAGTGAATCACAGCAGTGTGATCTTTGCAGGGACCAAAGGCATTTGGACGGGAGGAGAGGAAAAGTAGAGAGCACGGCCTTTTTTAAGGCTCTGGAGGCATGAAGTGCCTAGCATAGTTGAGGGATGCTGGCATAAAAGGATCTGGGAATTATCCTAGGTGCAGTGCCAAGGAATCGAAGCCTTCTCCTAGAAACTTGAGAGGGCCGCTGAAGGTTAGGGAATGGGGAGGGAGATATCATGGGATGTGCTTTAGGAATGAGAGTGACATTTTGTAGGCCACTACAGTCGGGCTTGGGCAGAATCAGCCACTGTGCCAAAACCACCTGGTAAAAGCCATAGAGGGTGATGACTGGTGTGCTGAGTTGGAACCTTCCATCCCTTGCTACCTGCCACATCGCACCTGCGACTGAGCACACCTGAGGTCCTGCAAGGTTCAGGTGCTGCTTGTGACCAATGCAGTGGTAAGCGTTTACCAAGACTCAAGCTACAAGGGTTATAGACTAATGGGAGGTGGCAGATGGTTCTATGGACCAGGGCTGCCAGACTTGGCATTTGTGTCTGCAAAGATCTGCACACACACACACACACACACACACACACACACACACACACACACACACCAGCTTTGTGGCCACAGGCTCAGCACACAGTCATCCCAGCCAACCTAGACTGGAAGCATCTGCGTAGCAGCCGCTGGTCTAGAAGAGTTAGAGATGACCTGATTATATCAGGTCACAGCCTAGTCAACTTTTTCCCCATTTTTGCATGACTGGAGACCAAGACACAGGCAAATTGGCTAACAGGCTCAAGGTCACACAAAGCTATTCAGCTCTGACTGTGGAGCCTGGCAGCAGCGGGCTCCCATCTGTTTGCATTCATTTTAAGTGATCTCTTACTTTGAAGTAATTTTCTAGTGGATAGAGAAAACCAGAGCTCTATAGAACAGGGAAGCACCGCAGTTAAGTTTCGCATCTTGCCTGGCTTCGTTCAGAGGCAGTTAGTTTGCCATCCCATACGTCCTGCAAGTCCTTCGGAAGAACTACTGCCCTTGAGAAGTGTGAGTTTTGCAACTCCCGGATTGGTTAACTTCCTGCTAAGTTATTTAACTGATCAAGTAGCTGGGTGTAAGTTTTAGTTCATTTATTCATTAACCCATTTCAGCAAACATTCTCTTAGCCTTCGCTTGGTTTAATTTCTTGCATACATCAATAGACATATCTCTCTCACCTCTACCTACTGCCAACTGACTTCAAACCGAGGGTTTCTGACCAGCCAGAGGGCTTTTGATCAGTTTGGAGTATCGATTATGAAAAGGCAAAGGACAGCTCACGCCAGCGTCCTCAGCTTCACGGATGGTTAATTTTGATTGTCAACTTGATTGGCTCAAGAAACACCTAGCAGGCATTTCTCACCTTTTGACATCTCAACACATTATTGTTTACAAAGCCAGCACACATGAATCTAAATACGGGGGGAAATAGCCAGGCATGGTGGTGCAAACCTTTATCCCTCACATGAAAGCATTGGTAGGAACCCAGGCTTTGCTGGCACACAATGTATAGACGTGACGCTGGAAGTGCCCTCACAGGGCAGGCTCCCACCTAAGCATTCGTGGAGCCTGATCCATACGAGGTCACAAAACTCCCACTGGGGGGCCTCAGCCTAGCAGGATGGGGATCAGTGTGCATGCAGTAGACTTGTCTGCAGGGATATGTGGGGTCATGTGCTTCTCTACCTGGTACTCCTGGTGTCTTAGAGTTTGTACCCCTGACCAAGAAGCAACTTGGGGAGGAACCAATTTATTCAGCTTCCTTATACTTCCACATTGCTGTTCATCACCAAAGGAAGACAGGACAGGATCTCACACAGGGCAGGAACTTGGAGGCAGGAGCTGATGCAGAGGCCATGGAAGGATGTTACTTACTGGTTTGCTTTCCCTGGCTTGCTCAGCCTGCTCTCTTATAGAACCCAGGACTACCAGCCCAGGGACGGCGCCACCCACAGTGGGCTCTCCCACCCTTGATCACTAATTGAGAAAATGCCTTACAGCTGGATCTCATGGAGGCATTTCCTCACCTGAAACTCCTTTCTCTGTGATAACTTCAGCTGGGGTCAAGTTGACACACAAAACCAGCCAGTACTCCTGATGTGATCAGCCTGTCTCTAGGTGGGTTGACACTCCCCCACCCCTGGCGGATCTACATTCCTCTTCCCACTCATTGTGTGCATATACATCTGTCCTGACATGACATCTGTCCTGACCAAAAGGGACATGTCAGCATTCTTTAGAGTTCTGATCGAACGGGGGGGGGGGGGCATTGGAAAGAACTGGGCAGCCATATGTGAAAACGTGGTAAGGCTGGAGGAGCCTACACAGGAAACAGTCTGTTTGTCAGGAAGCAGCAATCAGAGTTCTATCAGAAGTTTACAACTTTTACATTCTTATAGTTTTACACGGTGGTCTCTGTGCCAGAAAAAAACAATCCAGCAGTTCTATATATTAGGTAATTAAGTCCAAATAATTTAATGGTAGGCATTCTGGTTCCAAGGAGTAGTTGTTTTAAACACTAATACACAGAGCAAGGTGTTGTGACACATGCCTATAATCCCATTGCTCAGGAGACAGAGGCAGGAGGATGGGTTGTTCAAGGTCATCCTGCCTATAACGTGAGTTTGAGTACATCCTGGGCTACGCGGCACCCTGCCTAAGACTAAACAAAGAATTCAGTACACACTGTACTGGCTAGTTTATTGTCAACTTGGCATAACCTAGAGACACCAGGAAAGAGGGAACCCAGCTGAGGAGTTTCCAAAATCAGATTAAACTGCGGCTGTGTCTGTACAGATTGTCTTGACTGATGATTAAAGGGGGAGGGCCCAGCCCCCCATTCCCTTGACTGATGATTGAAGAGGGAGGGCCTAGCCCACGGTGGGCAGGCCCATTCCCGGGATGGTAGTCTTGGACTGAGCCTGAGCCGCTGAGAGCAAGCGAGTGATCAGCCTTCCTCCAGAACTTCTGCCTCTACTCCTGCCCCAACTTCCCTCTGTGAGAGACCATGATCTGGCAGTGTGAACCAGATATTTCCTGAATGCTTTTAGTCATTGTTTTTTTTTTTTTTTTATCATAGCAATAGAAAAATAACAGACAAAAAGGAAAAATATTTTACTTAGTTCTTTTTTTGTTTGTTTGTTTTTTCTTGGAGTGGGTGTTGGTTTTTTGAGACAGGGTTTCTCTGTGTAGCCCTGGCTGTCCTGGAACTCACTCTGTAGACCAGGCTGGCCTCGAACTCAGATATCCGCCTGCCTCTGCCTCCAGAGTGCTGGGATTAAAGGCATGCGCCATCACTGCCCGGCTGTACTTAGTTCTTTAGGAGAATGAAACACACTAAAAGGATGTCAGTGGTCCAGGGGCTGCACAAGCGTCTTGATCCTTCGACACCCCCGCTGCCGCCCTAATTTTTGGTTTGCGTCAAAGCAAATGACAAGACACTGTGCAAATTGAATGTTGTTGGAAGGAAAAAGAGTTGTACCCTATGTTAAACTGTGAATTCTTAGGCAAGTTGTGATATCGGATAGGATTCAAAGGTTGCTATATTTCTGTTTAGATTTTTATTTTATGTATGTGAGTACACTGCTGCTGTCTTCAGACACACCAGAAGAGGGCATCAGATCCCATTACAGATGGTTGTGAGCCATCATGTGGTTGCTAAGAATTGAATTCAGGACCTCTGGAAGAGCAGCCAGTGCTCTTAACTGCTGAGCCAACTCTCCAGGCCCTTCTGTTTAGATTTTTCACTACCATGTGCCCACTGTTTGGCTGTGAGGCACCTTGATAGACAGTGAAACAGGGGCGCTCTAGAGAGTGAAGGCAACCCTGGACACTGCACCTGCTGGTAACATGAGTATGTTTCTTCCTTTCAGTTTGACCTGGTGTGTGATCGAAAGAACCTGAAGAAGACCTCCCAGTCGGTGTTCATGGCTGGTCTCCTTGTTGGGGCCCTGGTCTTTGGGCCTGTCTGTGACTGGTATGTGCTGCTGGTCCGGCGTGCTTTTAGGCTTCTGGTGCTTGCTCAGTTACCCCCTCCCCACCCCCCAGAGCTATACCAGTAGCCATCAAGATGAGTCCTATTGCCTACCTACCAGGGAAAACCCTATCTCCCCACTCTGACAGAGGGCCAGAATAGGCTTGCCGAGGGCTCTCTTGATTCAGTCCTGGGCCAGCCTCTTCACTTCAAATCCTGTTCCCAATTACCTCAGGATTGGCCGCAGACCCTCCCTCCTGATGCAGGTGCTTCTGTCAGGCATCACAAGCATGGCCACAGCCTTCGTGTCCAGCTTTGAGCTCTACTTGGCCCTACGCTTTGTCTTGGCTACTGCCAATGCTGGATTTTTACTAAGTACCAATGTCCTGAGTGAGTATCTGGGCCCATGAACCTCAGAGTCAGAGCCCTAAAACTACCTGTGGGATTGGTATCAGGCAACTGCACTGGAAAAAGCCCCAGGAAAATTCTCTGTGCTGGGACCAATCACACCTCTGACATGTTGGCTTTTGGGAAACTGCCAGAAGGGGAGTGAGGAGATGAGATCCAGTCTCAGCCTTTTTCTTCACAGTTTCAGAGTGGGTGGGGCCATCTTGGAGAACACAAGCCGTGGTCTTGGCCCAGAGCAACGTTGCCCTTGGGCAGATGGTGTTAGCAGGACTGGCCTATGGTGTCCGAAACTGGAGACTCCTTCAGATAACAGGCACCGCACCCGTCTTACTGCTCTTCTTCTATTTCTGGTGAGGAGACCCTTGCCAGTGACAGGCCTCTGTGTCAGGACACAGGGCCCAGTAGAGGGAGTTGGTGGAGCTGGAATGGGAGGGTCAGTGTGCACTGGAATTCTGGGCGGCTGCACAGAGCCTAAGACCCCAGCATCACGGCCATGCGTGGTTGACAGGGTTCTGCCAGAATCTCCACGGTGGCTTCTGTCCCAAGGAAGGACAGAAGAGGCCAAACAACTGGTCCAGAAGGCAGCCTTGGTGAACGGCCGGCCACTTTCCCCGGAGCTCCTGAACCAGGTACCTGTGAGCAGGTGAAGGCACACCCCAACTCAAGCCAATCTCCATGCCTGAGTCCTGGCCCCTCACTCTGCCCTTCTTGTAGCTGGTCCCTGAGAAGACAGGCCCCTCGGGGAACGCCTTGGACCTTTTCAGACACCCTCACCTCAGGAAGGTGACTCTGATTCTCATAGCTGTCTGGTAAGTGTCCAGGACCTTGTCCCTCTGTTAGGACAGACCCAGAAGGCACTTGTGTTCTTCTGCTGGGTGTCACTGGAGGGGTGGACACAGGCTCTAACTGTGACGGTTTCTCCTCAGATGACCCACGTCTCCTGGTCTGAATGCATTAAGCCAGGATGTTCCTTTGGGTGTGACCTGATGTACACCTAGCAGTGACAAGAATGCTTGGGTACTTTGTAGGTTTGTGGACAGTCTGGTGTACTACAGCCTCAGCTTCCAAGTGGGGGACTTTGGCCTGGATATCTATGTGACACAGCTGATATTTGGAGCAGTGGAAATGCCTGGCCGCTTCCTCAGTGTCCTCATGATGGAGAAGCTGGGTCGCAAGTGGAGCCAGCTGTGTACTCTGACTCTGGCTGGCATCATGTACATCATTATCATCTTCATCCCAGGAGGTACCAGGCTGTTTCCCAGCCTCTTCCTCCCTGCCATGGCTAGATCCATTGCCCTTCCCTCTTCAGGACTAAGTTTCCCGGAGTGTGGGTATAGATGGTGAGGCACTTGAGTAGACATGGAGGTGTTGAGGCTTAGGTGATGGCTGTCCTTCTCTGTGTGTGTCTGTCCTGCTCGTCCTCCAGATCTTCCCACGGTGGTCACTGTGCTGGCTGTGGTGGGGAAGTTTGCCTCGGCTGCGGCCTTCACCATCTCCTATGTGTACACTGCTGAGCTCTTCCCCACCATCATCAGGTAAGAGCTGCTGGCTCACTTTTGATCCTTTGCTCTGGGATCTAATTCACTCAGTAAGTCTGCCTCTCTGTTATCAGCCCACAGGCAGCCAGTGAGCTGCCTACAGGGCCTAGGAAGTCTAGTGCCATTTACCAAGGTGCCACTTGTGGTCATAGGCAGGCCCTGGCCATGCCAGAGCTTGAATGTGGGACAGAAGTAAGAGCTGAGAGGAGAGGAAGGAATGCTCCCAGGAGAGGAAGGGGTGCTCCCAGGGGAGGAAGGAGTGCTCCCAGGAGAGGAAGGAGTGCTCCCAGGGGAGGAAGGGGTGCTCCCAGGGGAGGAAGGAGTGCTCCCAGGAGAGGAAGGAGTGCTCCCAGGGGAGGAAGGATTGCTCCCAGGGGAGGAAGGAGTGCTCCCAGGAGAGGAAGGAGTGCTCCCAGGAGAGGAAGGAGTGCTCCCAGGAGAGGTGCACTCCAAAGGGGAAAGGGAGTTTGAGTCTCTTGAGTGACAGGGGGAAGACAGAGGGGGCTGGCTGGTCCTGTAAGCTCTACCCTGTCTAGACCAAAGGTGGCTGAGACCTGTGCCCTCACAGCTGTGGACAGAGTGTAGCCTCCATCAGTGGGCAGAGCCTCAGCTTGTGCTCTTTCCCCAGGCAAACAGGCATGGGGTTGGTGAGCATCTTCTCCAGGGTCGGTGGCATCATCACACCCCTTGTGATGCTGCTGGAACAGTACCACCAGGCGATTCCCATGGTCATCTTTGGCAGCCTCCCCATTGGAGCAGGCCTACTGTGCGCTCTGCTTCCTGAGACCCGGGGCCAGACCCTGAAGGACACCCTCCAGGACCTGGAGCAGGGGCTCCCTGCAGGGTAATCACAGACTTGCTGGCCTCTCCCCAGGCCCAGTCCTCCCCACTACCTTTACTCTATCTGTTACTGGCTATCATAGCACCACAGCTGTCCGCCTGGCTTTAGAGCACATTTTCCCTTCTTTAAGCAGGGGATGCTAAGAGAACCATCTCGCACAATGTGTTGGGTAGCTGCTGACTGTCTTTTGTTCCCTGCAGGTCCCACAAAACAGCACCCCAAAGACAAGACATGGAGGCTTTGGGAAGAACTTCCAGTGTGAGGGTGGCTGTTGTGAAGAGCTCGTACTTCTGACTGTGGCTGCTGAGGGCCAGCCTATCAAGAGCAGAGGACAGCGCACATGGCATCTGTAGCACACAGGATCAGATCAGCCGTGTTCATGCTCCCTACTCCCTTTTGCAGAGCCCAGAGGGAGTATCAGGGACAGTACCCTTCCCTCTTCCACACTTCTCATACACAAACTGCACCCCAGTACCACGGCTGAGTCAGGGTCGCTCTCAGTCTTCTCCGACAGTCTCTCTGGGGTTGTGGCCTCACCAGTCTCCCTGTCTGGGATACCCCATCCTCATAAAGATAAAAAAAAATAAAACAAAACAAAAAACAAAAAAACAAAAAAACAAACAAACAAAAAAAACCCCACAACAGCCTGTTCCCAAGCAAAACCAGCTCCAACTCCAGAGCAGGGCAACCACCAGGGCAACTGTGGCAGCAGGCCAAGAAAGAAGAACATTATGCCCTATGTCCTTTGAAGAGCCTTCCTGCCCGACCTGTGGCCAGTGTGTGCCTCACCTGTGTGAGGCTGGCGATGGGAGGAGACTGGTCAGCTCTGCCTCCACCCACTGTGCCCAGCCTCCCTGGTGCTTGGGAAGAGAGCAGGGTTCCTTACATTCAGCTGCTGTCCCTTGCTCTTTCCCAGGGTGCCCCGGCTCATCAGCAATTCTGCCTCTGATGGCTGCTAAGAGCTGGCTCTGCTACACTCACTCGTTCATGGGCTGTTTGGAGGTTCTCCGTGCATTCTGTTAATCAGGTTATTTTAGTGGTAAGACTTCTGGGAGCCCAGAGGAGATGCCACCCTGGCCTGATCTCCACTCATGGTAGATCCAATAGAAGGGAATTTTCCTGGGGACTTGGTGGCTAGCGTAGGCCAGTCCACACCTGTCCCCTAGAGGGCGCTGTTGAACGGAGACTCGCCAGTACACAGAGACCTGCCTGCTGTTCAGTGCTGTGGTTGTCTTTGCTTTGTCAGAGCTCAAGCACTGGGGGGCAGAGATCCTCCAGATCTGGGCCCCAGTCTTCCCATTTTACAGTGGGTGGCTTTGCCCAGCATGACGGAGGCCCTCCCTGGACGTAATCCTCAATGTTCTCACTACCCCACACACTTGCACAGAATGGATGATTTATTTCATAGGTTACATTATAACCTCAAACTCTGCCTAGGCAGGAAAAGCAAAGAGGTATGGCAGTCTGCTCTCCTCGGGTGACTTCTGAGCTTAAGACCACCATACTCTGCATATCTTGAATTTTTGACTTTTATGTCCAAGCCCTAAGATGTTCCCATATGCTGGGCGTGGTGGCGTGCGCCTTTAATCCCAGCACTTGGGAGGCAGATTTCTGAGTTCGAGGCCAGCCTGGTCTACAAAGTGAGTTCCAGGACAGCCAGGGCTACACAGAGAAACCCTGTCTCGAAAAACCAAAAAAAAAAAAAAAAAAAAAAGATGTTCCCATTCTCCTTATCGTGACTTTGACACACTCCCGGGGGCCTGTTCCCTCTCATCCAGTTCCTCTCCCAGGTGTAAACCTGTGTCCTTGGAGCTGTTGACCAAAGCCAGTGGACACCCCATGTTCTCAGCCCTTTTTGGAAGAATTCTGCCCTCTGCCTCTGCACACAGTTGTGAAAGTTCTTCACAGCTGGGTGAAGGGCCCTCTGCTCCTCAGTGCTGCTTCTTGGCTATCATGTCCCTTCATCTGTCAAAATCTGTGGTAATATCTCTCTCTCTCCCTCCCCCTCCCCCTCCCCCTTCCCCCTCCCCCTCCCCCTTCCCCCTCCCGCTTTTTACATGGGTCCTCTCTGCTTATGTGCCGAGCCCTTGGCCTGCTGAGTTGTCTCCTATGTCTGCCTCCTAATTTTTCTTAGCCAGTTTTGCCAGTGTCCTGAGCAGTATTTTCTGTGCTGATGGAGAAGCTGGGCAAGTCTAGACCCCAACCTTTTTTGCTCTCATTCCTGCTTCTTGCCAGGTATCTGTGAGCCATGACTTTGGGCTAAAGTTAGGGTCCCTCATGTCTCCTGCTTCTCCACAACTAGTTCAGCCTGGCTCCTTGTCCTCAGCTGATTCCTTACCCCTACTCTAAGCAAAAAGACCAGAGTCCTGTTTCTACCATCAGAGGCAGGCTGTGGCTTCTAGGGAGGTGGGCCAGACAAAGGCAGTTCTAGCAATGGTGACATGTCCTTGAGGCAGAAGAGAGGTATAGTGCAGATCCTAGGTGCAGGGTCAGGAAGGCTTGAAGGACAGCCGACAAAGAGTGGGCTTTCATTTGCGGGGTGTAACTGGCTGGTTTTGTGTGTCAACCTGACACAAGCTGGCGTTATCACAGAGAAAGGAGCCTCCCTTGAGGAAATGTCTCCATGAGATCCAGCTGTAAGGCATTTTCTCAATTAGTGATCAAGCCCGGAGGACCCATTGTGGGTGGTGCCATCCCTGGGCTGGTAGACCTGAGTTCTATAAGAAAGCAAACTGAGCAAGCCAGGGGAAGCAAGCCAGTAAGCAGCATTCCGTGCCCCCCCACCCCCCATGGCTTCTGCATCAGCTCCTGCCTCCAGGTTCCTGCCCTATGTGAGTCCCTGTTCTGACTTCCTTTGGTGATGCACAGCGATGTGGAAGTGTAAGCTGAATAAACCCTTTCCTCCCCTACTTGCTTCTTGATCATGATGTTTTGTGCAGAAATAGAAACCCTGACTAAGACAAGGAGTGCTTTCAGTATAGAAGACAGTTTTTTTTTTAAGGCACAAGGGTACCTCACATAGCCGTTTACATACTTGCCTTAACTAATTCTGGTCCCAAGACTGGCCACTTGTGTGCCTGGAGTAGAATATGGTCCTCTCAGCATTCCCAGGTCACCTTCTCCACCCCATTGTGACACCGTCTCCCCAGCTACCAATGGAACGCTAGGGTTCTGCTTCCAAGGATATGGTTGGGTCTGGACACCAGTCAGGTGAGTCCTGTCTCCAGGGAGGAGGGACTGGGGGTTCATGTAGAAGGTGATAATTATGATGACAGCTTGTGACTGTGGGGCCACATTCTCCATATGGCACATGTGGACAGGAACGTGCCTGGGCCTGTTCAGCTGTGGGAACCCTATGGGAAGAGCAGGCTGTCCTCAAGGGAATTGTGAGTTCTCAGGTATGGCGCACAGTCGTTTCCTGTGTGCAGGTAGAGTGCTGGCTTCTCTTTTTCTAGCAGGACCTTTGAGGTCAGTGGAGGGCAGTGTGGTCAGCGCCCTTGCTGACTGCCAGCCAGTTCCCATGGATATTCAGTGCAGGGAGAGCTGCTTGAGGACCTCACAGATGACTTGGGGGCGCACAGGGGCCTTGCTGACTGCTAGTCCCTGTGGGTTGTTTGAGTAGTGCTAAATTAACCAGGCTTGCCTTGAAATCATCTTGTACCTAGATAGGCCTTGAACTTGTGATCCTCCTGCCTCAGCCTTATAAGTAGATGGAATTACAGGCCTATAGTGCTAGGCCCAGCTTCCTTCTTTTACTTTGGCCTTAATTTTTATTGTCTTTGTTATCTTCCTTGAATTTATTGGTTAATTTTTCTTTCACATTTTATAATGAGACTTAGTTGATCAATATTCAGCCTATACTTTTCTATTAAAAGCAGATAAAGCTATACTTTCTCCACAAATTACAACTTTTCAAGCACCCATACATTTGCTACTTTATTGCTATCACTCATAAATATTTTAATTTTATATGATTTCTTTGGTGTGTGAGGTACTTATAAGTTTCTTTCCTTAAAAATACATTGATGTTTCCTCTTACCCTCACTTCACACTCATGGTCGAGAAGACTCAGTGCCATAGTTACAATGTTACTCCTTCTCTACTGATCTAAATATTTGATACAGTCTCAATCAAAGCTCAGCAAATTGTTTTGTAGCTATAACAAGCATGCCCTGAAGTTAATGTTTGGATGACCAAGTGGCCACCATAACCATGAGGAAGTAGATTGGATGTGTGTGTGTGTGTGTGTGTGTGTGTGTGTGGTGTGCCAGAGTGCTTGTTCACACATTCACTTCAAGACATCAGGATTTGCGGTAAAACTCGCACAATTTTGATACTACAGCACAACTGAGAAAGCACAGCACAGATCCAAGAAACAGAGCAGAGCTCAGCACCAGGTTCACACAGAGAAAGCCAACTGAGCAAAGGGGCAAAAGTCACTTAGTGTAGAAAATGAATGTGCTACATAATACCTGGCCATCTATAGGGAAAATAATAATCTAGATGCACCCACCTTTTACAAAAATTAACTCAAATCAGACCATAGACTTAAGTGTGAAACAACACAATAAAACTTCTAGAAGAAAATCAGCAGGAAACCTCAGTGGCCTAGGTTTGGCAATAAGATTTTTAGCTGTGATGTCAAAAGCAAGACCTCAGGAAGAAAAAGAGTAGGTATGTTGAAGCTTGCCTGCTCTGTGGAGACCCCCATTAGAAGGATGAAAGGTCAGAGGTGAGGAATATTTGCAAAGGTCTCTGATAAGGACTTATATTTCAACTACAGGTTTTGAAATAGGCAAAGTAGGTTCTGCCCTTGTTCCAGAACCCAGTTCCCAGCATCTGTGTCAGATGACTCACAACCACATGTAATCCCAGGGGTCAGTTTGACGGACTCCTTCTGGACTCCATGGGAACCAGTGCTCATGAGCATTTACCAACACACACACAAGTTAAAATGGATAAAGGCGAATCTTTAAAAATGTCTGGTAACTGTAGCCCAGTCATTGAAACATTTGTCCAACATGTAGATGACCCTGAGATGAAAATATAGATATAGAGATAGGTAGTTAAGTGGGTGGGTAGGTAGTAGGTAGGTAGATAGGTAGGTAGATAGATAGATAGATAGATAGATAGATAGATAGATAGATACTTAGGCACAAGAAGAGCAGTCTTACAAGGAGGAAGATAGCAGATAAGAAGGTGTGGTTGCAACACTGCTCCGCACCTATCCAGAACAGCTGAAATAAAGTGATCTGATCATAGCAGTTCCAGGAAAGGTCACAGGGCAGACATATTCTCATTCATCGCTGGTGGAGATGCAGAATTTTATGGGAGACAGTTGGCAGCCTTTTACAAAGCTAATCATACTCTTAGCACATGACCCATCAGCCCCAGTATCCATGCCCCTGAGGTTTGCCCAGCTGTTTAGAAAACTTAAGTCCACAGAAGAGCTTCCATCGAAATGTTTATAGTGGCCTGTGTCACAGTTGCCAAACAACTAGAAAGTCCTTCAGTAGGCGAATGGGTAGATGGGCTGTGCACATGCAGTCAAGAAAGTACTTTTGAGTGACTCTTTTTTTTTTTTTTTTGGTTCTTTTTTGAGACAGGGTTTCTCTGTGTAGCCCTGGTTGTCCTGGAACTCACTCTGTAGACCAGGCTGGCCTCAAACTCAGAAATCCACCTGCTTCTGTCTCCCAAGTGCTAGGATTAAAGGCATGCGCCACCACTTCCTGGCATTTGAATGACTTTTTTTTTGTTTTGTTTTACTTTTTTTTTTTTTTTTTGGTTTTTTTTCGAGACAGGGTTTCTCTGTGTAGCCCTGGCTGTCCTGGAACTCACTTTGTAGACCAGGCTGGCCTCGAACTCAGAAATCCGCCTGCCTCTGCTGGGATTAAAGGCGTGCGCCACCATGCCTGGCTTGAATGACTTTTTTTAAACTACTATTAGGCAGCCATGTTGATGAGACTACACAGTCTCTGCATTGTACAAACTTCCCCATCCCTTCTGCTATAGCCGTGAGCCTCCTGGCGTGGGAGTTGTGATGCCCATGCGTCAGTTTGGGGCTGAGCACGACACAGTCACTAGTTCCTCTGCATTGTGGCCAGTTATGGTTTTCTGTAAAGGACACCTGTAGATATGCTAAGAGACAGCTCATGGGGCTGACAAAGAACTATGGATAACTAAGGCATGCTGAAATCGGGAGAAAAACATGTCTTCCCCAAGGAAGGCGGCCACATTGATTTATCCAATACCAAATGCTCAGCCCTGAAATCATTCACATACATGTGCTAAGTGACACTATATTGGCTGCGTAGGTTGTATTAATGTATTTAGGGGTGTGTGTGTGTGTGTGTGTGTGTGTGTGTGTGTGTGTGTGTGTAACAACGAAAGAAAGAGAGGCCATGAGTATGAGAGAGCAAGGCAGGGCACAT